>NC_060071.1:106643938-106946969 GCF_922984935.1 Meles meles
ACGTATTGTGAACTTTAGAGCACGTTAGCGGAAGTGGCCTATCATTCAGGAGCATGGGAAGATAATTTTGCCAGCATTGAGAGAACACTTTGCACCCAGAATCCTAGAGGGAACAGAGTACTACTCCAGCTTTGATGAATCACAGCTGAATCATGTTTAAGTGTGTGCTGCATTTTGAGGGATTCCCTTCTCCCCCCGCCCCTCCTCGCTCCTGCAGGGTGAAAAGCATTGCTCTTCCTGTAAAACCATTGTTAACAGCCAAGACCACGAAAGTGTTTTTGTGGCAATGTTGTGAACGCATCAAGTGTCTGTTGTGGTCCAACTAAGACAACTTTATAGGTTAATGAAAAGTGATTTATCTTTCTTCTAAGCAGAACATTTAGTTCTCTGTCTGCCTCTTGGACTCCCTGCTAATCTGTCTGGCCCCACCCCTTGCCGCCCTCCTGCATCAGCACCACCCTCTTGGATATCTCCTGGTACATTTTTATGACCACAGTCCTGTTTGTTCCTAGTAATTAAGGACTCTCTGAGCAACATGAAAGCAGGTTACTGTTCATTTGGTTTCTTGGAAGCACTGGGTATGTGCGAGGGTCATTTTTCACCTAAAAGACAAAACCAAAGAGAGAGTCTGGGAAGTAAAGAATGAATGGACCAGGTAGCTTGCCGTTCTTAGCTCCCAGGGGACTGTAGGCATTGTTGCTGGAGTGGACAGAGCTCAGACCCACCCTGAAGGAAGATCTGGGTTCACGCTACCGCACTGGGTTTTAACTTCTTATAACCCTGAGCAAAAGAATTTGCTTTTCCAAATCTCAGTTCCCATCTGTGGACTAGGGATGACAAGGCCTAGCTTACAGGGTTACTGAAAGGATCACAGACACTGGATGGGAGGTGCCCGGCACTAGTGTGCCGTCGCGGCTGGTGGTTTTCCTTGTTATTTCTGCTGTTGCCCTCTCTGCCATTACTACAGCCTCTCCAAGCAGCTCTTGTACGTGGGAAGGACCAAGGGGAACTTGACCCCTGCTTCTTTCCATGCACGCAGGACACAGCTTTAACCTGCCAGGCAACTTGCTTTCCTTACCAGAGCACTGTACTTGCTCTAAAAAACAATAAAAGTAAACATAAAAGTGCGACTGCATAGGGATGAAAACAAAGAATGATGAGCTTCTTCTCTCCAGCTGGGACCCCTTGCTTGGGGTGATCCCACATATATTGACAGGTACCCACTGCCTTGTGCAGGACTCTCAGGTGAGCCCTAGGGGCCAAAGTTGAATCCCGCATGGATTCTGTCCTTATGAAGCTTACCATCGGCCAGGAAGGAGGAAATGCCCATAAACATCTGGGAAGTTGGGTAGAAAATGGTAGAACCATAGGAAAGACAGTACTAATGGGCTATGGAGTTTGGGAGAAGAGCAAAATTTTAGCTAGAGTTGGGACATGCAGGTTTTATGAAAGAGGCGGCTTAGTAAGGATCCTTAGGAACACAGATTTTGGGGTTTGGCCATTAGGTTCAAACCTTGACCTTACTACTTCCCTGTTTTGGGCTACTTGAGAGTCTGGGTCACATCTCTGTGCCTCTGCTTCCTCATCTTTAAAATGGGTATAATAATAATATCTACCTCTCAGGCTGGTGTAAGGATTCAGTGAGATGTGTAACATGCTTAGAACAGGTTTGAATTTACCCTCCAAGCAAAGTTGGGCAGAAATGTTGTTTCTAGATGGAGATAACATGAACTAAGGCAGAGCCTGCTCTGAGGTACAGGGTGGGAGAAGGTGGTGGGGGGAAATGCCGCTTGAGCTGAGACTGTGGATGTTGTGGAGTGGCGGGCCAGGAGCCTTAGACTTTACTGAAAATGCGCAATGAAATCAGTCTTCTGGAGTTCCATAGTCAGCGCGTGTGAAGCCAGAATCTGAACGTGTCTCCGGGTAGGTCTCTACATTTCCGTTGCAGGGAACATGGCAATGAACCAGATGCCAGTGGGCATGAAGTTGAAACTTGGATTAACAGGGCTCAACACATGGGTCTGAAATGATACCTCAGGGAAGATGGGCAGCGGAGCCGAGCAGGAAGCAAAACAAGGGAGGGGAGGTGCAGAAGCAAGGGGGCGGGGCAGCAGGAAAGGTCACACCATTACCCTCATCTACTGCTTCCTTTTTAGAGTACAGATTTTTTTTCTTTAGGGTATAGTCAGCTGTTCTGTTTTTGTTTTCATGTGTCATTTTATTTCTTTTGAGCTTTGGGATGCGTGCGCCATCTTTACTTTCTGTGCTAGGGTGGTGGGGGGGGTGGGGGAATGATTAAAGCTGACTTTTGGAGACTTTGGTTTCAGTGACCTATAGATGTGTGCTTTGTCAGGATGTGGATGTTGCCTTCTCCTATGCACCTAGAGCAGGATTCTGTAGGATTTGGGAAAGGGCTGTACAGTGTTCACAGCCGAGAGGATGACTTCTTCTTTTGGAATTTGTCTTTAAATGAAAATTGGAGGGTTTAAATGCCTCGGGTTTGGTTTACTTTTGACTTTAGCTGTGTAAAGGCTATCTTCAGTTTTTAAAATAATCATCCAAATTATTATAAGAAAGTAATATTGTGGGCGCCTGGGTGGTTCAGTGGGTTAAGCTGCTGCCTTCGGCTCAGGTCATGATCTCAGGGTCCTGGGATCGAGTCCCGCATCGGGCTCTCTGCTTGGCAGGGAGCCTGCTTCCTCCTCTCTCTCTCTCTCTGCCTGCCTTTCTGCCTACTTGTGATCTCTGTCTGTCAAATAAATAAATAAAATCTTAAAAAAAAAAGAATGTAATATTGTTTTTAAGTTTTTAAGTTAAATTCATTGTTTTTAAGTGTTACGGGGATGTGGGACAGTTCCCAGGACCCCATGGAAGTCATTTAAAATTCGTTGTGGAATTGGGCACCTGGGTGGCTCGGCTAAGTGTCTGACTATGGTTCAGGACATGGTATCAGGGTCCTGGGATTGAGCACCGCGTCTGGCTCCCTGCTCAATGAGGAGTCTGCTTTTCCCTCTCCCTCTGCCCCTCCCTCACTTATTCTCTCTCTCTCTTTCTCAAATAAATAAGTAAAGTCTTTTAAAAAAAATAAAATTTGTTGTGGAACAAAGTAGTATACAATAAATCTATATAAGTACCAAATCAAGATCAAATACCATAAAATGTCTGTGAGTAGCCTGGGGACAAGGAAATGAGAAAGTGCAACTTACAACGTAATCTGTTGTTCTAGAACTCACTATGCATCTCCCCACCAAGTGACTGGGAGGGAGACACCAGCCTGTCCACTGTTGGAAGTGGGGTCTTCCGTCCCAGCTGGATTTCTCCTGCAGTAGAGGCTTACCCAAAGAGATCTTGAATGTTCTTCAGACTGGTGTCTGGGCCCTCTTTCAAGGGTTACCTTGTAACCCAGGAAGGCCCACAAGCACATTCCTAAATGATGGGAAGTATTTGTTGGTTTGGGCTTTAAAGGCATTTTTTCCATACTCCTCCAGTGTCTATTAGAACGTTAGATTCCAATAGTCTTGGAAATTATTACTTATCCATCACACTCTTGCTGAAGAGTGAAGTTTGCCCCTAGCTGTGACAGCCAAGTCACACCAACTTCAATGGGAATGGCACATGTTCGTGCAGATGCAGAATTTAGCTTTTAAACTTCTGCTTAAAGGGCCTGTTTAATATATTATGTAAGAAAGAGTGAGGTCATAAAAAGAGCCATGTCTCCTACCTTGAACCAAAAGTCGTCCTTATTTGGTGTTTCCGAAGCTAGAAAACAATACAAGCAACCAGCTCTCTCCGGACCAGGGGAGAAATAATGGCTTCCTTGTTCTAGACCATGGGTTTTGTGACAGTGTCAGCAAAGCAGGCTGCCTGCTGCTTGTAGCACTTGAGGTTTGGACCGGTTTCATTTACCCGCTCTGTCTGCTGGGAAGGAACATTCTGGAAGTCCACTGAAGCCCCACCTGCCTTTGGGACGCCCAGTATCATTGGTGGAATGCTCTGCCATGGGGCTCTGGGCCTAGGGTCCAGGGAGGGAGCAGCAGGTGTCAGCCCTCCAGCCCTGCTGCTTCTGCAGGACCCTGCAGCCGCTGAGTCGAAGAAGACCTAGCATCACACTTCTCTTGGATCATCATTTTGGCTGAGCCAAAGGTAGATCAAATTTCACCCTTAAATAACTGTCTTCTGTATGTGTAAACAGTCACGGCCATTAGTCTTAAACTTCAAACCTCAGCCCATGGATCTGGACTGGTTTCTTTTTCAGACCTTAACTTTGGAGGCCACTCTTCTCTGCTTTCTCAAGTCTCTGAGAATGCAGCCTACTCTATGAGTCGTAAAAACCCCATGCTGGGGCACACATGATTCAAGGGGGAAGGGAATGAAGAAGATTCTTTCACTTCTCCTTCCTGGGACCGAAATCCATTTTGGTATCCTACTTGCATCCAGCAAGAAATGCCAGAAGATTAAAGCCTAGCATTCTCATTCTTTTTCTTGGGAAGAAGAGGTTATGCAAAGGAGGCCTATGTCCCTGCAGAGTGGGTGAGAAGCCTGGCAAGAGATTTGTCTCATTTAAGAAGTAAATATATTCAGTGGAAGCAAAGATGCTGCCAAGTAAATTTATTCCATTTTTAGGGAGAAAAGGACAGGAGCTTTGCTGCTCCTTTAGGTTGCTTCTGGATATACATTTCTGCATGAGGTTCTCTTAAAAAGCCAGAACCCAACAGCAGCTTGTTTGAAACTTGACCACTTCAGCCTGCCCAAGAATTCGAGAAACAAAAGAGAAAGCAGAGGGTAATTGATTCTGTTCTCCAAAGGCCCATCCTGACACGGAACGGAATCCTGGCTTGGTTTCTTCCGTACAGGTGTTTAGTCTCTACCAGCAGGAGGACACAGATGGAGTCTACCTTTCTGCAGATGTCTTTAAATGTCAAAAACATGAGGAGGAAACCCACTGACTTTTGTCATCGTGACAGTGCAGTATATCCCTTAATACTGAGGTAGCCATGCCCCAAATGACGCTCCCATCAACGGAATGAGGAGAGATTTTAAAAGAAGGCAGAGAATCTCTTACCATGGAAAGCTACGTGTGTCACAGCCAGGAAACTGCAGAATCTTTCTCAAATTTTTGCTTGAGAGCTAGACGTGAAACTTATTCCTTCACCACATATCAGTTCTGACAAAGCAACAGCGTAAGAACACGGGAATCCATGCTTCAGCAATGGGAAGCTTCAAAATCTTCAGTCTGCTACTAAATGTAAAATTTAGGAACCCTGTGGTTTAATGGAAATGATTGCTTCTGGGAGCCGTTCAGGAGGGATGTCATGTCAAATTAAGTTTTAGTGGGTTTTGTCCGATCGGGATATTCACCAGTCTGGATCCCAACACCGTAAGGACTCCCTGCATTGACAGAAGTGAAGCTAGTCCCCCGTCCTCTCAATGAGGTCACCTTGACTGGCCTGCTTGAATGCTCTGTGGTTATGGGGACCTCAGAGCCCCAGTGAACAAGTGAGGAGCCTTGTAGGAGGCAAATCTCATGGCAGAGCCTCCTCGCTCACAAGGTTTAGAAAATTCAGTGTCTTGCACTGAAATTGTGCTTCACGAAATATAGAGAGCTAAAAGAGAATCCTTCCATGGGAGGGCTCTCTTAATTAGTGTGGTTCATCTACACTCATCTGCGTGTGTTGATTTGTGCCTAAACATTGGAGGCCAAACCCAAAAAAGAGAGAAAGTAAGCCCGTGGCTCAGTCCTAGGAAAGATGTAGAGCAATGGAATATAATCCTAGACAGGGGGAGCCTGTGAGATACCCGTGCTGGAGAGAAGGGCGCCAGCTTCGTGGAATCACTCTCGTTAACTAACTTCACCGTGTGGCTTTGCAAGTGCCGATGGCATATTCAGATTTTCTCCACTTGTCGTGATCCTGCTGCTTTCAAAGCATTTCATGATCCAGGTCTCAAACGTCAGATAAGATCAGAAGTTCTGAGAAGGTCTTAGCCACTGATGCTCACTGTACTCTGAATATTTCCCCCTTGCCAGACTTTCCCTAAATATGCTCAGATAAGGTAATTTTTAAAAAAGATTTTTATTTATTTATTTGACAGATAGAGATCACAAGTAGGCAGAGAGGCAGAGAGGAGGAAGCAGGCTCCCTACTGAGCAGGGAGCCCGATGCAGGGCTCAATCTCAGGACCCTGAGATCATGACCTGAGCCAAAGGCAGAGGCTTAACCCACTGAGCCACCCAGGCGCCCCAGATAAGGTAGTTTTTTAAAAGATGGCCTGGATGACCGTGTTCTAGGCCTTTACCTCTTGAATATGGGAACAACTCTCAAGGAAAAGGAGGGCTAAAGAGATCTGGAGTCCTGTCTCCTAGAACAGCACCAGGGAACAGGACAGAAGGCAAGGGTCCCGACAGTGTGGAGCCCCACAGAATGCACTCAGTTTCCCACTGATGCCAGAGCTTTGTCTGTGTAGTTAGGGATGTTGTTACTGCTGAGACCCTGTCCCTGCTTTGCCTAAATTCTGGCCCTGCCATTCCTTCCCTCCTTCCCTTAGCTGACTTGTCTCCCGGTGACTCCCATTCCCATGCGAAAGTCAGCTCATGGAAGACACCTGAAGAAGAGAGCCAGGGCAAGAGAAGATGCTTGGGACTGGTCCAGAGGTAGCACCGTGTGTGTTCGAGTGACTGCGGAATGGTCCTCAAAAAGCTAGAATTGATCCCAGCCGGTTCACGCACGCTGTGCTGTGTTTGGGTAACCAATTTGGTCATGGTGTTAGAATCCTTATAACTACATGGATCTATGCTTGTTGCTTTTTGGAGAAATGAATTGTATGAATGTTTCTATTTAAGGAGAACCAAACAATAACAACCAAACAAAAAAAGCCCCAATTCCTATTACCCGAACTCCTCTTCGCACATAGTATTCTAATGCGGTTTGTTCCTGAAACTGACTCATTCAGCTTTCCTCCTGGAAGTTGTCAGTATGTGAGTCTGGTTAATGGAGAAAATCAGCGCGATGCCCAGGCACAAAGCCATGACTCATTCCTGGCATTTCAGGGGCTTTGTAATGGAAATCATAGTTCCAAACTACAGTGCTTACCAAGTGGATATGTGAATATTGATGAAACACACCATGTCTCCAAAACTCCTGCCTGAGCCTCACTCACCGGTGACTCAGTGTTTGCTCATGAAGTGAAGGTTTCTCTTCATAACCCACCGTGCTTGAACACCACAATATTGTTTTAATTAGTCTTTTAATGTACAGTAAAATATTTGGCTTTGGTGGAAGGAGGACATTCTCTCCTATGTTGGAACTGTTTGGTTAAAAGGACGTTTTTGTCTACAGAATTAGTCTCCTGGGGTGTATATGAGTATCTGAACACTTTTTAAGTAGTCTCCAATTCTTGCTCATTCATTCTGTTGATCTACCCATCTGTAATTGTGTTTGTGTGTGCGTGTGGTGTATATATACACACACACATGTGCGTGTGTGCACGGACACACACACACACACACACACACACACACACACACAGTCTACTGGGAGAGCATAGAAAAATGAAACCCTGAATAATCCCAACCTTTTATTTTACATTCTGCTTGACCCAACTTTGTCCCCAAACTTCTTTCTTTTCTTTTTTAAAGATTTTATTTATTTATTTGAGAGACAGAGGGGAGAGAGAGAGAAAAAGAGCCGCGTGCGCGCCTGTGCGGGCACAGGGGGAGGGGCTGAGGGAGAAGCAGGCTCCCTGCTGAGCAGGGAGCCTGAGGTGGAGCTCTATCCCAGAACTCTGGGATCATGACCTGAGTTGAAGGCAGATGATTAACTGCCTAGCCAACTGGGTGTGCCCCCCACCCCAAATTCTTTCAAGTAATATTCCCCTTTCTTTGTGCATTGTAAAATTTAAAAGTAGTAAAATAGCCAAAAAATAGACTGCAGGAAGAAGTGGGGGAAACAAGGAAGACAGGTATTTCAAATGCTTCTTTTTTAATTGACTCAGATTTGAATTTTGTGTCTGACAGACTGGTAGGACTTTCTGGAAACACAGATGAGCCAGTTTCTCATCATTCTTGGAGGCTGGGACAGAAGGTCAAATATTTAAAGTCAGTTTTTGGTGAATCTTATATATCTACGGTCCTTTGGACCAGGAATATTTGGGAACTGCTAATAGGAAAGTAGACATTGAGGAGCTATTTTCAGCTAAAGAAAAGAATGAGCAATATAGCTTATAACTCAGCCACTTTATTCTGATCCTGTCTTCTCTAACAATAGCTCCCTGCTCTGTGCTCTTAAAACACAAGTGCTAATATTACGAGAAATGAGCTACATGAAAAACAGCCTAATCTTTTGTAAAAGTGCTAAAAATACCAATCTGCAACCAAGAATGTTTAAACTCTCTTCCCTTTCCAGATGATGCAGGATTGATTCTAGGCAAACACTGCATTTCAGAGAATGCCCTGAGGCGTGGGCATGCGGGGTGAGAGTGGGGGAATGTGGGGTTGGGAGAGATTGTTATTTATAGGAGTAAAGATCTTTAGACAAGGATATTCAAAGTGGATGCCGTCTCACTCTCCCAGTACCGAGTCTCCAGAGATCCACACACCATTGTTTTCCAGGTCATTGTTTGGAAGAGGCTGGTGGCAGGAAGGTTATCATGTTTACTTTTTCTTACGAGAAAACCAAAAACTGAAATCTAAAATACAAGAGATTGCCTCCCAGACTAAGAACCTGCCACTACGTCCCTGAGTTCCTCTCTGCCATTGGGCAACTGCTTTTGCATTGCTGGTTCTTACACGGTAACTCTTCCATCTGCTTATCCTTACCAGATCAATCTCTCTGAATGGGCAAAGGGAAACACTTTTATGTGATAGCCTTCAAGGTGTAGTTAAGGGATCTTGTCTGGGACCTGAGATAGAGAGGACAGGAGGGGAAAATGAGCTGAAGGAATTTGAGGTAATACCAGGTTGGGGGTGGGGGGTGCTGTGGGACAGGTGCATGTGTGTCCAGAGAAGATGGAACGTGTGTGCGCAGAGTCCCACTGGGGCCATACTTCCTTGTCTTCTGCTCCCGGAGGACGCATGCCTGGTACTCTGCCACCACTGATTCCTGTGTTGTGTCTGCCTGGAAATCTCACAAGTGAGTCTGGGGTCACTGTGTCTTTCTGCACACAGCGATCTTTTCTTAGGTTTCATGTGATTGTAGGATAAGAAGTATTCAAGTGAAAAGTAACAGTGTTGGTCCTGTTACAACTGTCACTTTTTTTTTTTTTAAGATTTGTATTTATTTATTTGACAGAGAGAGAGAGACACGGCAAGAGATAGAACACAAGTAGGGGGAGTGGGAGAAGGAGGAGCAGGGAGCCCAATGTGGGACTCGATCCCAGGACCCTGAGCTCAACGACTGAGCAACTCAGACGCCCAACTGCCACATTTTCTATTTGGAAAAAAAGTGACTTCTCAAAATATAAAATTAATAACATGATGCCTGGCAAATTGGGCCTCAGAAGCTGCCACTCTTTTTTTTTTTTTTTTTTTTAAATGCATCTGCTATAGCGTTGCTTCTTGCCAGTGGGGTGTAATTTCCAGTCTGTGACTGAGACTTGGATGGTGCACGTCTCTGGACTGTGTGGAGAGACAGTGTTTAGGGTTGTCATGTGAGGACTGAGGACTTTTTAGTGTACGATTACTTTACGGCGTGGTTATTTTAAGGGAAAGTTAACTAAGCCGAAGTTGCTTAAATTTAGCCACATATGTTAACTATCCTTTCCTAAAAATTGAAAAGTAACTTAAGTTAAAATATGATCCAGAAGTCCCTGTTCCAGCACATTCTTTAGTTTATAATGTTAAGGGGTGAAGAGTACTTAAAGTAACCAGCATCCCTGAGACTTAATGAAGCCATTAATAGTTTTACTTTTTTTTTTTTTAACTTCAGAAGCTGGTTGCCATGTAAAGTAAAAAGAAACCGCATGCTTTTAATCTTTTCAGTTGACATTGCCAGTGAGAGTGTTGTTATTGTTAGATAATCATAATGGTATGTTCTGGAGGCTCTCCTCCCTTCACCCCACACGCCCAACTCACTCACACCCAGCCAGCAGCGCCGTGGAAAAGAAGAATAAAGCAACGTCTTATTTGCTTTCAGAATTTGATTCTCTCTTGTTTTGGAGACACGCTGGGATTTGCTCTTAAACGGCTATTATTTTCCTAATGTCCATCTAGGCTTAGAGTCATGTGTAAGAAGAACCAAGAAAACAAGTGAACTGGTTGGGCCGCGCAGCGCTGACCCTTCTCCCAGAGAGCCTTCGCTCAGCCTCACCGTGAGAGGACAAAGACACCGGCCCCGGGGCTGGGGAGCAGAGTCAGGGAGCCCCCCACATGGCATTTTGCCTCCCCCAGCCTCAGGGTCCCCACCCACTCACGCTGGTTTTGAAAATTAGGTGTGATGATGTTTACAAAGAGTTGCGGAGTGTTTGAAAAAGTGCTCCACAGATGTTCGATACTAAGTTAAACACTAAACCAGAGGCCAAGTGGGTAAAAGTTTAATTCTATGTGTGCATTGACCATTATATGTGGGGGACACTGGTAATTTTGGAGAAGTTTTTAGTCGCTTTTCATGGGGCCTCAAGTGAAAAATAGTCAAGGAGATCAGTTCAGTTCAACAGTTTAAGTTTAACCAAAGTGAGAATTGGAAATTTCCCCAAAGGCAAACAGTAGAAGTAAGTTACGACAGACCACTGGTCCCAGTGATGGAAAGATTGATGGCCAACACAATGTCCGGCTTAAGGAGAAACCCAGAGCTCTTGAAGAGAGCTATCATAATATACAACGTTTGGTTACAGGGCTGGCCTTACAGAGGGTGTGGGGGTAAATATTAAGGAACACACGTGCGGTGGGCAGTCCATGAAAGGGGTGTGGTGTGTGATTCAGGGATCCAGGGATGAAGGAGAAGCCGTGTTCTCATCCCACAACATGGCCTGCTGCTCAGGGTCATGGGGAGTCTGCCATGTGCATGGAGGAATGTCGAAGTAAGAGTTCATAAGGGAGAAAAGTCCAGAAATTGGGCTTACTCCCAGCACTCAGAAGGCTGCAGAAGCTGCTGGGGCTTTCTGGGTTCCATGTCTGCCTCCTTTCACTACCGTTTCTTTCTGTTTGTTTTCTTCTGCACCCTCTCCATCTCCCCAGACCGGGTCTGTGCAGGAGGGAGTCACAGAAAAACAAAGTAAGGTAGTTTGTTAGGGGCTGTTGGTTGCTGGTAGCAACAGTCGCCAAGTGACACACACACCATATCTGGGTCCCCGACTTAATCAGCACACAGCCCATTGAAGGCTCGGCTTGTAAGCCTGACATTCCCCAATTCCTGGTAACCCTGGTGGCATTAATACTTATTAATCATCAGTTGTATTTTAAGCATTTACTTTTGTTCCCACAAATATTTAAGATGGAGTTTCTCAGCGCGTAATCAAGTTCCTGAGGTGGGTCTGTACTCTGGCTGTGGCTGCCTTTCTAAAAAGATAAATAAAAAAGGTAATGGAGTGGGGAATGAACATGGGCCAAATTAAAGCATAAAAGGAAATAAATTAAGACCAAATCCCCACTCTGCTGACAATACCGGCCGGTTGTCTTTCGGGCGTTCAGTGACTCGTGTCAAGCCCCGATGCCTCATACGTAGGCCTGGTGGGAAGGAAGAAAATGAACGAAGAAGGAAAAACACTGTTTTCAGCATTGCTGGCTACCTGGATATCCAGCCCTGGGTTCTCTGCACCTGTTTCCTTCCCTGCGGTACTGTTAGACGTGGGCCCTCTTGGGGAAGCTGTGTCCCCCGCCAGCACCGGGCCTGGTTCTCCAGGGATGGAGAGGTGTACTGATGCACTGGCCTTTGTGGGCTTAAGCTCCAGGACATTGAGGGAGGGCTGTCATCGCTCGGAGTCACATAGTCCTTTCCTTTCTGAGGACCCCTAAATGGAATGGGATAGCAGGGAGCCAGCAACTAATTCCAGGAAGTCTTATAGGCTTGAGCTAACACCCAGGCATAAGTGGTTTCAAGACAGGACAGAGTCGGAGGCCCAGGACCACATCGGGATTCAGGGAGAGTCAGGGGAACCCTTATTTCTTTCTGGGAAGCCCACAAGGGTGGTGGTGACGGCTGAGCCCATCAGTCACACGGGATTCCTAAGTTCTTTACTATACAGGTTTGTGCAGAGATAGAAGAGAGTGCTTGAGGATGGTTGATGGGGAATCCAGAACAACCTCTTCTCTATCAGATTCAGAAACTTCCACGACTCTGGCCTTGAGGATCACTTCTCTGCCTGATTTATTCATAACTCAGAGCCCACCACACACAAACTCACCTTCCCAACAGAGCTCCAGAAACACTCATCTAGCTGCATACTTTTCATCAGAAAATTTAGATTACTTATTGCAGATTGCCGGTCTCGAGAAGAGGGAGGAGAAGATGCCACAGGAGTCTTTTTGAAAGGATCGTTTAAGGGATCATTTGAGCCCAAAAGAAATCACCTTTTGATTATTCAAGACAAAAGGCTCTTTCAAGCCCGCTGATTAAAAGTGTGAATTATTCCACACTGGAGAACTGGAGGCAGGTCTCCAGGTACAGGCAGGTGGGCACGATCTTTTAGTGAGTGGCAGATACATGAGATCTTCTGTATGAAATCCCTGAGGCCAATAGACTTACCAAGAAGGGATTTTTAAAAATCTTGTCATTTCAAACTCCAGGCAAAATATTGGCCTGGAAAAGAGTTTTCCAAAGTCAACCCATCATTGGCTCAGATATTCGTAGAAAATCAGGAGTCAAAAAAAATTAGAAGATAGAGACTTTGAGTCAGGCCTGGTTTTAATTTACATGTGGTTATTCCAACCAGTCAGACAAGCATACCCTCCCCCCGCCCCCCATGAATACCTTGTCCCAAGGCATAAATTACTCACCCGTTAGAGACAAATTAACTTTTTTTTAAGGGTTCCACCTTAAGGGTCATTAATTTAGCAAATTAGCTGACATTCCTAGAAAAGCTCCATGGCTTGTGCCTGTAAATATTTACCCAGTGAGGGACACTTCAAATGGCACCCCAAAATCACTGGTCCACTTCCAAAGGGTGAGCAGTTTACTTTCAGGAAATGGATTACTCACTTGTGGAATCAGACCAACACCCAGGCTGCTCCGTTTCAACAGACTTTAAAATGCAAAAGGGAACTTTCCTACCTCAAACGTCCAAAAAGCTTTTCCAGAAGGGATTGAGAGGGGCGAGTGTGTCCAACCCAGCGAGCCTGGTTCTGCTTGTGGGGTGAACACCATGATGGCGGCTACAGACTGGCGGTGGGCGGCTGCCAAGGGACACCCCCAAGTGCCTGGAGAAAGATGCCTCCCGGGCCTGCCCGGTTTCCGTTTGCCAAACACTCACGAGCAAAGCGAGGGAAATCTGTGGAAAGGCCTGAGCGTGTTCCGCTGACTTGTTGCCCCACCTCAGGTCTCCCCATCTGCCCCCTGCCCCCACCCACCGTTACCTCTGCTGGTTTCCCTTCTCAGCTGCAGCTGCCCACAGCTGTCTGGGAGACGGATCAGGGCCTGGAGACGCAGCAGCAGTAGGGGTGGGGGGGTCAACAATGGTGTGGTTTTTAACCTGACCCTGTTTCGCCCTGGCAGCCAAACAGTCCCTTAGTAGGCTCACTCTGTGTAGCTTTGTCTGCGGGTGAAGCTAGGGGCCTCAGAGGGAGACATGGGGCAGGAGGCGGCTGAGCGCGGTCTTGCTGTTCAGTTCTGGATGCCAGGTTTTCAGAGAGACGCTGAGTAGACCCAGAGGAGTATGGCCGGGAAGCTGTGAGAGTCTAGAAGTCCTATTATCTAAAGATTATTAGAAGGAACTGGGGATTTGGAGCCTGAAAAAAGAAAATTTAGGGGACATACCTTTGTCTCCTAATGAAAGGGGGAATAGAACTTTTTAGTATTTTTGATTGGAGTGAAATGTACATGAAATTTAGCATTTTGATCATTTTTCAGTGTACAGTTCCATTATCTTAAAGATTTTTTTTTTAATTTGAGAGAGATCACAAGTAGGCAGAGAGAGAGAGAGGAGGAAGCAGGTTTCCTGCTGAGCAGAGAGCCTGATGCGGGACTTGATCCCAGGATCCTGAGATCATGACCTTAACCCACTAAGCCACCCAGGTTCCCGTACGGTTCCATTATCTTATATTCCCACTATATTCTCCTCACTATCCATTTACAAAACTTTTTCATCATCCCAAAAAGAAACTAGTCACACATTGAACAGTAACTTCCCCCCTCCCCTCAACCCCTAATAACCACCATTCTACTTTCTGTCTCTGAATTTGCCTACTCTAAGTATTCATACAAAGGAATCCTATGATATTTGTCCTTTTGTGTCTGGCTTCTTTTATTTAGCATAATGTTTTTTATTTTTATCCATGTTGTAGCATGTGTTAGAATTTCATACCTTTTAAAGGCTGAATAGTATCCCATGGTGTGTGTATACCGTACTTCGTTTATCCGTTCATCTGTCGATGGACATTGGGGTTGCTTCTGGTTATTGTGAATGAGGCGGCTATGAACACATGTGTGTAAGTGTCTCTAGATTTAATCTTCGTGGTTTTAGAAAAATGACCTTTGTTGAATGGAAAGAAGTTGCAGAGAGCCCAACGATGGCTTTAATAGTCCTAGCTCCCCTTGATGGTGGCTAGGGAGGAGCTTGGCCCTGGTGACCGTCGAGAAGAATCATGGGGTGAGACCCCCACAGCTAGGAAAGGAGGAGCCAGAGAATCTCTGAGGGCCCTTCCATCTCCAGAATTCTGTGATTCTCAGGTAGATGGAGTGCGCATCCTAAGGGAACCATCTGGAAGGAAATGAAAGTGGTATTAGGTCAACTTCCCTCCCTTTCCACCCCTCTGCCCCCAGGAGAAATGGGATGGTAAATTATGTACCAATCAGGAGAGTGACTTGTGGAACAATCTCTGGCTTGGACTTGAGATCAGAGACAGATGATACTGTAAAGTTCAGAAGCTTTGCTAACTCTTGGGGAGACCTTCCCAGAGCTGCTTAGAAAACTTTCTTGCACAGTAGCAGCCCAGGCTGAGGGGGTGGGAGGTGAAGTCCAAGGTTCTCAGCACAGTGCCCTCATGTGTACCCAGAGAGGATGGCCGCCTCTGGGAGACCTGGCTGAGCCTCTACCTCCTTGATTGTGCTGAGTCCAGGACAGGGAGTGAGGGAAAGTGGGGAATGCCAGGCCAGGGAATGTTCAGGAAAGAATGTCTACTGAGGTGGGGATATCCTGAGATCCAGCACAATTAGCTCCATTCTGTCACAGTTGGGGGTTTTCTTATCATTAGCTAGGGAGGCCTAGCCAGAGAATTCCAGTATTCCAGAGTGAGTTTAATTGTGGGTGATTTCATTCTGCCCTTTTTATGTCGAAGCCAGAGGCTTGCGTCATATAACAGTGAATTCAGGGAGATTTTTATTTGCATGTGAATCATAGCTTTTCCAGCTGAATGTCACTTACTTGGAATTTTTGTCTGATTTTGTTTTTGTTTTTGTCTCTTGGTGTTTTTCCATCGGGCTCTTTGGCTAACCAGAAAAAAAAAAAAAAATAGAGGAAGGGCTCAATCTGACTGAGCCGGGTTTGAGTTGGCAACTCAAAAAGGAGAGTATTATGAATGTGAAAAAAAAAAAGAAAACGGATGCTTTATTTTGCTTTGAGGGAGGGACCGAGGCCAAGTCAAATTGAGAGCTCTAATTTGGGAATGGTGTTATTACAGGTCACTGGGAGTTGGTTATGCTCTAAATTGGGAGGCCAGTCACATGAGGAGGCAGCAAAGACGGATCACATGGGCGACGGTCAGGGCCCTTTTACAATGAACTTTTATTTTATTTACTACACAGTCGAAATGTACCTCTGTCCCGTTGAGAAACCAAGTCACCTCACTGGCTGGTGAACCGGCCGTGTCTGGGCCGGTCAGTGGATCTCTTAGTGAGCTGGGTCTTCCGGTGTGTATGTTTTCTGGGGCTTTATTTAGGTGCTGGAATGTGTTCCGTGATTAGTGGAACAAGTCATGTGCTAAAGGTTATATGTCTGCTCTTCACCTTTGCCTGCGGATCTTACTGTGAGGGGCTCGTATCCTTCTCTTCCAAAGGCCCTTCCCATCTCAGATCTCAAGGTTAAGACACTCTGATAGCTTCATAGATATTTCTATCTGTGCGGGTGTATGTAACTATATTGAGGTGATGATTTCTACTTATTAGATCATCTTTCATATTCTGTTACTATTACTCTCAGCTTGCAAAAAAGAAACCAAAAAAGATGGGCCCTGCCCCACCATGGGAAGTTAGGAACAAAGTATTCTTCTGCTCAAAACTGCAGACTTCTGATGTCTTCGGCGTCCCGGAGATGATCTGGAAAGGGTGTGGGTGGTAAGCCGCCGAGTTTTCTTGGAGAATCAAAGTTGGCTTTTTTTTTTTTTTTTTTTTTGATGTAAAAAGCCTGAGTTAGCTAGCTGTGTTTGAAATAAAAACAAAAATATGGCCCAAGAAGGATATCTAGAATTGAGCGTCCCGTGCAGACAAGTTGTGCTCATGGTCCTAAATGGGGCGCGTTACTAAGTCCATGACACACAGAGTCTGCTGGTGCTTCCAAAGCATGCGGACCGGCGATGCTTGTGATCAAGGTTAGGAATAGAAGGTGTGTGGAAACTTTCTATAAAAGGCAGCCGGGGCCCCTGGACTGGTGTGGATGAGTGGTCAGGAAACTCTGGCACTGTTCACAGTCCTACCAGAGCATGGCTGCGTGACCTTGGATGAGCTTCTCTGTGCCTCAGTTTCCCCGAAGCACCATATTGGTTTTGAGAGGGGACAAAGGGGTTCCAGAGATGTGTATGAAGTGTGAGATGTTACTGGTAAATGGAGGGAGCATGGTGTCCCCTGGTGTCACGGGAGCTGGAACCAGGGCCATATATCCTCAAACACGGCTGGCCGCAGCTCTCTCCTCCAGCGTTGTCCAGAGGGAGGGATGCCTCTGACATCACAATACCCAGCTGGACACTCAATAATGAGGAGCCGTGCCCAGGGGCCACCAGAGCAGGGGAGAAAAGGAGGAGGACAAAGTGGAGAGGGAGGAGATGGAGCAATCCCTTATGTGATAATTCCATCAACTCACAACTTTTCACCTAACATCCGGTTCAACTGTAATGTGTTCAGCTCCATATCACCTGTACAGAGCCTGTGCCCTCTCCCTCAAACTCAGCAAAATCTTACGGTCCTCTAATCAAGAGAGATTTGCTCCTGTTGCTGTATGTCTCGTGGTTCACCGTCAGACCTGTGAGTTGATAATTCTTCACCAAAGGGCTCTCCAGAGCAACTGTCTAGAGGTAACGCTTCTCAGGCCCCCCTCCAGCCTTCTGGGAGCAGCACAGAACTCTGCGGGGGGTTGGGGGGACAATGAGGAAGTGGTTTGGGAGTGGGTGGTTATGGGAAAGATGTTTTAACCGGAAATTCTCACCTTCATTATATGGAGAGCCCTAACCCCAGGCCTGGAGAGACTGTACTGTTCCGACAGGTCCCTGCAAACTCAGGGGAGCTGGGTCATGGCCTCCCCATCTAGCCCTCACTCTTTTCTACTAGCAAGGTTGCTTATGGATGGAAAACTGGAGAGATCACCCCTGTCCTGGAAATATGATGACATCTTGCTTGCTTATTTGTTGATGACTTTTTAAAAATTCAACAACTTCCTCTTAAAAATAGGTCCCTGCCCTCCCCCCCTCTTTGCATTGATTCCTGTCAGCTCTTCTCCTTATAGGCACTTATTTTTCCTACCTGGTTACACATCAGGCCTAAGCTGCTGATCGTCCCAAAGCTGGAAATTGGAGGCCTTGATTTTCTCTTAGCTCCTTTGACCTAAGCCTGGATGCAAATCACCTGGAGGGGGTTTTAAACAGTTTCTGATTCAGTAGATCTAGGATGGGGTCCCAGAATTTGCATTTCTTACAAGGTGCCAGGTGTGTGTGTGTGGGAGGGGTACTACACTTTTAGAACCAGTGTCTTAGGCCTTTTTGGCTCTCCTGTCCTCTCCTCCTCTTCCCAAGTCTGTAGGAGAGGAGTCCATGGAGCATTTTCCTTAGATGATGGTAACTGTCACTGACAATTACACACCATTCACTATGGGCCAGATAGTGGTCCCTTGCTTTACACAGATTAGAGAATTCAAACATCATGACGATCCTATGAGGTATCCCATTTTCCAGATGAGGAAACTGAAGTGTACCGAGTGATTATGTAAATTGCCCAAGGTCACACAGCTAACCCAATGGAAGATCAGGATTCAAGATTCAATCCTATACAATACAGCTATTACCTTTCTTTCCCTTTTCCGCAAGTAACTTAGAGCATCTGATGTTCCTACAGTCCTTGGAAGTGAATACCTCAGAGGGGAGCCCCAAGGCAAGCCGAGCCCATCTTAGGTACCTGTAACCTGTGTCTTAGTGTCTGAGTTTCCAGGCGGTTGGGCTCCCACCTCTGTGTGTGTGTGTGTGTGTGTGTGTGTGTGTGTGTAGGTTGGTGGGAGGTGGCTGTTTGAGAGCCGACTGAGACTCAGAGAGCCTCTGGAGGAACTGAAGTGAAGAAACTGGGGGCATCCACCCCTGAAAGGAGGCCAGAACTCCCCTTCTGCTGAGGCCAGTGTCCCCTCACGATTCTGCCCTGGTGCAGAGGTTTCCACTGTTAACACTGAGCACCCGAACCAGAGACAGACAAAGCTGAGAAGGGAACAGATCTGCTTTGTCATCGGCTGTGATAGAAAAACGTATGGATCTTTTATCCGGTCTGATCCAGCAAGCCTGTGTGATCAGCACTGACCTAGACGAACATTAGAAGACATGTCAGTGGGAGGCACTGTCCCTGCCCTCTGAGAGCCAGCAGTCTCACTGAGGAAAGTGTCACACAAGTGCATACATCATTGAGCTGATCTGTGCAGTACAGAGAGGCAGTGAGGGCCAGAGGAGAGCAACGGGATTCGAGGGAGTTGGCAGATGCTTAAACCGTGTCACGGATGATGATGGGATCAGGAGGCAAAGGTTTAGATGTATACGGGCATTTCTGCAACAGAGAATCTTTAGTAATAAAAAACGTTCTCTTTTAAGATTTGAACAGCCAAAGTTGTCTCCATTGGTGTAGTGATGATCAATTAAGCTTTTTGTGTTTTAAGAGTAAATAGTGTTGGATGCTGGTTGGAGGTCTGCTGGAGTCTGGGGTTATTTTAGAAAATGGATTCGATTCCTTACAGAGTTGCCAGTTGGATCTATAATTGAAGACCTTCTTAAAGTATTTTATCCACCTCTCTGCTCTGATTCTTTCCAAATTCTTTGTATTGCAGACATTTCTGTGGGGTACAAAACTTTTCCTATGGTTATCTCTGAGCCTGCACACCCCGTTGAAGAGGACAGATCCTAACAGTCACCATCCACATTGGTAGAGGCCAAAGATAAAGACCCAAGAGCTTAATAAATACATCTACACTTAATGGTGGTGACATAAAGGTAGATTAAAACAAAATAGGCTGCTGTGGTCACTCCCAGCTCTGGACCAATGTTGCCTAAGTCTTCCTGCTGTCTTTGGGTCTTCCTTTGGTTTAGAATTCCAGATGTCGTGTTTGAGGCTCAAGAAGGTTAAGTGAGAGGCCTTCATCCATGGTCTTTTTTTTTTTTTTTTTTTTAATATTTTATTTATTTAGTTGACAGAGAGAGAGGTCACAAGTAGGCAGAGAGGCAGGCAGAGAGAGAGGGAGAAACAGGCCTCTCACTGAGCAGAGAGCCCGATGCGGGGCTCGATCCCAGGACCCTGAGATCATGACCTGAGCCGAAGGCAGAGGCTTAAACCACTGAGCCACCCAGGCGCCCCTTCATCCATGGTCTTTCTGTGGCTCTGAGCTCTTGTCTCTTCCGGCAGTATTCCCACAAAGTCTACTCAAGCAAAGGGTCCTCAGCTGGTCTGCTCTCCTGCTTCTGGTCCAGCTAGTGGCTGGTGGGCCTATTAACTTCACTGTGGGATGCCAGAAGAAGAGAAATAGCCTTGGCCACTCTCATTTCTGGTTGTAGAATTTTATCCCTTGCCATTGTCCTTCCTGCTCGTCTTCCTTCTTATCCCACTGCCCCAGAGAGCTTTAGAAATTAAAAAGGACTGCCCCATTCAAAAAATCTGAAAAAGCTTGTTCTGATTTCATCGACAGACCTACCAACCTGAACACAAGTTTGGTACACAGATAACAGGTGAACATAAGCTGCTTACCTTTGCATAAATTCTTGGATTTGGCTAATAGCTAAAGAGAACCCAGAAAAGGAGGTATACCTCTCACTCCCTCTACGGGGCTATACCTAGTAAGGACAAGTGAGTGGGATTGGGAACGTTCTAGGGTTGCTCACCCAACTCTGTCCTTATACAGAGTTGGACAAGGGCCCTTCTTTTCAAATACAGTGACAGTTAATTTGTGACCATGGATTTGAGTATCTTCCCTCCACAAAATCGTCCATTCTCTCCTCCATGGAATAACTTGTACATGTATTTCAGATTTTATACCTAAATGAGAGATACATAAATCTTACTACCAACTTTTCTGGCACGTCTGTTTTGGGGGTGTGTGTATGCTGTTCCTTGGCGACAGTGTTTACACACATCACAGGGTTCTTACATTCACACTTACACTTTGGATTCCCATCTCTGAAGATGGGAAATTTTGTCTAGAAGTTTTGAGCAACTTCCGCATTTTAGAACGCGTGGGACCCAGTGACTTAATGATCCAGACTCCTTTAAAGATGTAGAATGACTTCCTGTTGTCAGAGGTGAAACAGCCCTTCCCAGACTTTGTGAGGTTTGTAAACCTGTTGTGGGATCTGGCTCTTGTTCAGTTTGGTCTGTTGGGTCAGGCACAAGTCTTCTTTGGAGACCTGATGTGTTTGTATTCCTATCAAGGCACTCCTTATTGACTTCCACCTGGACATTGCCAAGGATTTTGGTCTCAGGAGTTCTTCACTAACAAATATGTTTGCAGTTAGGTTACCTGGACGGCAGGGGGCTTCTTGCAAGGTTCTCATTTCTAGTGCTTCTCCTGGAAGAAGGCCCGAATCTAAGTGTTGTAGTACAAAGCATGGGTTTCTCCTCTACAAGGTCAGCATCTGGATTGCTAATTCATTATTTTGAAATACTATTGGAGAGTCATTTTGTGGTATGTGGGGTTTTGTTGGTGGTGGTCTGGGAGCGCGAAAATGGCACTGAAGATTAGTGAGTGGGAAAGCTTCCTGCTTTTGGAACATTTATAGCCTCTCCTCTGGGGGGGTTCTGGTATAAAAAAACTAGCTGAATGTGGTTTATAAGGATTTTTCTTGCATGTGTTGGGAGTAAGGTAACATTTTCTTCATCTCTAATTTATATGACTCTTAGGAGACCCTTTCCTATGAGGTTTTATTAGAACATAATTACTCATGGCCAAAAAATTTGGATATACAATAGTCTTAACACAATCCTATTGGCACTGGTTTTCTTTCTTTCTTCAACAGATGTTTGCAAAAGAGTCATATTAAATACATCTAATTCTGCTGTCTCAGCCTAGCGAAACTTTATCATGAAGATTACTTTAATTGGTGTCAGTTATAATCAAGAAAAGCACCCATTATGCTTTTGTTTTCTAGCACGTAGGGGAAATTTCCATCCTAACAGAATACTGAGAGGGGAATGGACTAAAGATTTTGAAAAATAAGTTTATCATTTTCTTTTCCTCTTTTACACGTTCCTATTTTTATTTGATATTAAAGCTAGAAATAATCAGAATTCTGCAGATCAAATGAGAAATGGGTGACCCAACAGTTTTGGGGTGACATCTGGTACCTACTAGAGTCTGCAGGTCAGACTCTCTGTCAGTCTTCATTTAAAAGAAATTTCTAGGAAATGCCAAAGATTTTGAGTAAGAAATCCCAAAGTCTAAAAAACCACTATCAAACAAAATGCCTGGGGACAACTTTATATAGCCATTATAAAATGTGATTAATAAGGAAATGAGAATAGATGGGAAAACGGAGTTATCATCACTACCCTCATAGAGCTTTTGTCTAGTGGAGGAAGACAGAAAATAGGTATTGTCCACACCAGGTCACATGATGAATGGTAGGGAGGAAAATGAAGCAGGGCGTGGGGGGTGAGGCAGTGATGTGGGCAATTTAAAATACTGTGGATGGAAAAGTTCTCATCAAGAAGGCAACATTTAAGCAAAGACAGAACTGAGGGGGGCTAGATGTGCATCTGGGGATAACAGCAGTCCAGATAGGAAGCAGCAAGAGCAAAGGTTGGGGGCTAGGCATGTATCTGACATGTTGAAGAAATAGCAAGAAAGTCAGAATGGACTAAAAAGAATGAGAGACCAGTAGTACGGTATAGGGCTGTATCACAGAGGGCCTAATCACTGTTGTATGGCTTTTGCTTAGAGTGAGGAGAGAAGCCATTAGAAAGTTAGATCAGAGAAGTGACATGACCTATATTCTAGTATAAAAAGGATTGTTCTGATGGCTATGTTGTTTATGGGTCAGGAGGTGGATGGTGAGAGGTAGTCAGAATCTGGGTACATTTTGAAAATTTGGTGCACAGGATTGCTAACAGGTGAAATATGGGATGTAAGAAGGAGCAGTCAAGGATACTTTGAAGCCTTCAACCTGAGCTGCTGGAAAGATGGAAGAGCCATTGCTGAGATAGAGAAGAGGACCAAAGGAGCAGATCTTGAGAGAGTGGGATGGGGGGGAAGCTCAGTTTTGGAAAGACTAACTTAGGAGATCATCTGAGTGGAGACATAGAGGATGCAATTGAATGTGTGAGTTGGGAGCACAGGGTGAGACCTGGGCTGGAGATACAAATGTGAGAGTTGTCTATACAGATGTGAGGTCAGAATGGAGGCAAGTGGTCAGAGGAGCTGGCTGGCTTTGTGCACCCTCTGGGAATGGACAGCCTCAGTCCTGCAAAAGTTGGCCATAGCCAGGAAGAGATCAGAAACCTGGATGTGAATCCCAACTTGAGCTCTTGGCTGAGATCTCAGAACTAGTTTACTATTGGACTGGGTCCTTCAGCCATGCCAGTGCCCAGGACGAAAAGTGACTAAGATGGAAAGGCCCCATTGTAGAAATGACCAGATCACTCTGAAGTGGTAGGTGGTTCATTGTAGGTATTTTGGGGTCAGGGGTACTTTTTGAGGATGGTCAGGTGTCTATGAGTGTCCAATAGCCAATGACCTTCATGGTCTCAGAGAAAACTCTAGTTTTGGGTTATGAAGTCTGCTACACAAATCCCTTTCTTTTCTAGTGAATTTTAGGGACAGTAGCATGTTTGAGTGATTTTTTTTCTTTTTGCCAAATAATGTGAAGCCCTAATTAGTTAATTAATAAGCTATATTAGTTAACTATTGCTGTTACACAGCAATAGTTACCGAAACCCAGTATCTTCACACAATATTTCCCTCAAAGTTTTCCAAGGATCAGAAATTTGAGACAACCTCGCTGGGTAGTTCTGGCTTAAGTTCTCTTGCAAGATATTGACTAGAGCTGGAGAATCCATTTCCAAGGTAGCTCACTCACATGGCTGTCAGGCTGGTGCTGGCTGTTAGCCAGGAGGCCCGATTTCCCCCCACTCAGGCCTCTCCCAGGGCTACCTGAATGTCTTCATAACTGATGTGGCTACCTTCCCGCAGAGTGAGCGAGTTAAGAGAGGAAGGTGGGAGCTACAGTGCCTTTTATGACCTAATCTCAGAACACCATACCACACTCTATTGGTCACATAGACCTGTTTGGATTCAGTGTGGGAGGAGAGTACACAAGGGTTAGTGAATACCAAGAGGCAAGGATCTATGGGAGCCAGCTGAGAAGCTGCCAGTCACCCTCCTTGAAAACAGAGAAGGTTTCTGTCTACTCAGTCCTTTGTATCTGCTCAAAGCGCCAATTATAACAATAGGAACTCAGTAACTACAAGCTGCCCGGGTCCCCCATAACATCTAGTCCAATCCTCATGTTTTTCGGGGCTTCACCAAATCATGGGACTGTTTCACCAGTCATTTCTAGCTCAAGAAGTTATCTTGGGAGACAGTAAGCAAGTGTCGGTGCCAATACAAGAATCCCCCCATTTGCCATGTTGGTATTTGCCATTTGTCCCCCTTTTCCGGTGCCCTGTCAGCTCACACCCCTACCAAATGCATAGTGTGTGCTGTCTGTCCCTGAGTGGTGCAGAGTTGCACTACATTTAGAAGGTTTTATTACACGATGTGTCTAGGATTGAGTTTGTCATATAGAGAGAATTTGACCATTTAAGATCCCCTAGTATTCCTGCCTTTTAGTGCATTTATTTAAACAGTACTTCTTATATGTGTGCACTTACTTTCCCGCCATCTCTCGCATAAGCTAATTACCTAAATATACTTGTGAGAAACCCTTTCATAGTAAATGTTATTAAACTGAAAACAAGGGTATAATAAAATAGCAATTTAAGGGTAATTTACTAACAACTGGAGCCCTTAAACATTGACGTACCGTTGGGTAGTAATATTACCAGACTTGGTATTTAAACACAATCTTTGTCACTCTAAGAATCATTTGGACAGTTTCCTAATCCTCATGGTCTTTTATTATAGCTCCTTTAGGAATTTTTTTACTACTCTTTTTTTTTTTTTTAAAGGAGAGGGGAAAACCCATTTATTTTATTTTTTTAAAGATTTTATTTATTTGACAGACAGAGATCACAAGTAGGCAGAGAGGCAGGCAAAGAGAGAGGAGGAAGCAGGCTCCGAGAGAGAGCTGAGCAGAGAGCAGATGCGGGCCTCGATCCCAGGACCCTGGGATCATGACCTGAGCCAAAGGCAGAGGCTTTAACCCACTGAGCCACCCAGGCGCCCGTTTTTTTTACTACTCTTATGTCACTTACAAATCATCAACTTTTACCCACTTAAAACATCTAGCAAATCATATCTTTGCTCCTTATCTAGAGAAAATATTCAGAGAAAGTAACAGAGGTGAGTTTGCACCATTAAACCTTGCCATTCTTGGACCTCTGTAATCCAGAGTGTCTACTGAAGAAAGTGATATTGGGGTATATGGTAACAGAAACTACATCACAGAAGTGATTGACTAATTCAAACTTTCAAGATTCCTAAGTCTTCCCCAGTAAGGAGAATCCATTGAATACACATCTCGGTAAAAGCTCCTTGCTCTCTGGAAGATGGTGCAGATGCCACAAAGAAGACCAATAGACAGGTGAGCAGGACCTAGCATTCATGTCCCAAGTTCTGACCTGGAGGACCTGGCTCCCATTTCGAGGTGGAGATGCTTACTCTCAACAGTGTCCTGGGGATGTTCACCCTGAGAGACTGACTAGTACTAATGAGGAAGCATGGAAGTAAACCCCACAATGCTGGCTTATTAATTTGCCATGAGGAGCCATCACCAGAGGGACCAGATGTACTCAAAGTCCATATACTGAGAACAGGAAGGCAGCCTCCACAGGAAACCAAATCACAATCAGAAACCATTAAATCGCCCTGAAAAATCATCATCACAGAATCTTGAAATACCTTAAGTCTGTGTAATCAGTTCATTCTTTCCCTAAAGACACTGGGAGATTAGTCACTGTCCGAAAGTTGTTGACGAATGGATAATCAGGATGAAGGAGGCTGAGGTGAAGGTTCAGTGGCACCAGTTGGCTTCATGAGTAGATCTCAGAATCTGAAGGAGTGAACTGCTCTAAGCCAAGTGGCTAACACTTCCATTTTTCTAGAGGAAAACTCTTAAAGAGGTATATTGGGTTTTTTGGGTCACATAGCAAATTATCCAAAACTTAGCGGCTAAAACAACAATTAACACGTTACCACATGCAGTTTCTGTGGATCAGGAATATGAGTGTTTCTGGCTCAGGGTCTCCCAAATGTTGTCTGGAGTGTGGTCATCTGAAGGCTTAATGGGCTGGGAGTTCTGCTTCCAAGATGGTTCCCTCACAGGGCTGGCAAGTCAGTGTTGCCTGTTGGCAGGAAGACTCAGTCCCTTACTATCAAGACCCTTCTCCCTACTGGGTGGTTTGAGTATTGTCACGCATGGTGGCTGGCTTCTCCAGGGTGAGTAACCCAAGAGAGTGCAAGGTAAAAGCTTCAGCACCTCTTTTATTTTTTTAATTTATTTATTTGAGAGAGAGAGCGCAAGCATGAGTGGCAGGAGTAGCAGAGGGAGAGGGGCAAGAAGACCCCACGCTTGGCACAGAGCCCAACCCAGAGCTCAACCCCATGACCTTGAGGTCATGACCTGAGCCAAATCAGGAGTCGGATGCTTAAGCAACTGAGCCACCCACATGCCTCTTCAGTGCCTTTTATGACCAAATCCATGAACTCACACACCATGACTTCCGCCACGTTCAGTTCGC
Source organism: Meles meles (assembly GCF_922984935.1). Classification (NCBI taxonomy): domain Eukaryota; kingdom Metazoa; phylum Chordata; class Mammalia; order Carnivora; family Mustelidae; genus Meles; species Meles meles. The sequence goes on from NC_060071.1 coordinate 106,670,362, forward strand.
TAGAAGTGACTCCCTAAGTCTAGCTCTGCCCTGAATGGGAAAGGAATGAATGAGGCTCCATCTTTTAGAGGAATATCACGGAAGTGGTGGACATATTTTAAAACCACAGTAAGTGTCACCCTGTAACCACTCTTCTTCCTGCATGTCCATAGATGGCAAGTCTTCTGCTGATCCATGTGCTCTATTCAGATATTCATATTATTATATTTGTATGTATCATACACATCTTCACTTCTTATATATAGTTAATGTATTATGTATCTTATGTATTATAGAATCACATATTACCTATATTCTAAACATTAATGTATCTTATTTATGGGCAAACTCTTCCAGCATGATAATCATTATGTATCTTTATGCTAATTTGCATACCCCCATTCTGCTACTTTCCCTGCCAGGGAGACTAGAGGCAAATGGCTTGACCTCTCTGTGCCTCTCTGTCCTCATGAGTAAAATAAGGCTGTAATAGGACCTACCTCATCAGTTCCTTGGGAGGATTAAATGAGTAATGACATGCACCGAGTTTACAAGAGTGCACATAAACCCCATTCAATACCGTTAGCTGTGAGCTTTGCGGCTGTAGCTGCTGCAGGAAAAGTTCGATCCAGTAGTACATCTCAGAAGACTGCCCTCAGGGGGCGGCCTCACATCCAGGTTCCCAGTGGTAGTAAACAAAAGTCATGGTTGTTTTCCTGGCCACACCCCAGTTCCACACCACCCAAGCCCTGTCCCGAGGATAGAAAAAGACCCATTTCAGGCGTGGAAGGGACCAGGGCCAGGGCCCTTGTTTTCCTCTCCCTTTTGCTGCTAATCCCTGGCAGAGAGTGCTTACATGGAGATAACGTGGTTAGTTTGCACTCCGAGTCCTATTTATGTTCTGTTTTTGTTCCTCTTTTTTTTTTTTTTTTTCCAGGCTGACCTTTTGCAGAAGGGTAGAATCCCCAAACAGGAAAGTAACCTTGCAGAAAGCCAGGGTGTTCCTCAACCCTGTGAATTTGTATTAAAACTGGTTCCTGAATTTTCTTTCTACACTTAACATTTTCCAGGTGTACACTAGCCACATCTGCTCATTGAGCTGGCATCAGACACAGCTGTATCTTTCTCTCGAGACTTTTTGCTTCTTGCCAATGACTCTTTAGTTCCGTGGGCTTAATGAATAGATTTCATCTTTGTCCGGAGCATATTCATAATTAAAAACATGCTGGGTGTTTCCTGAAAATGTGTCGATGAGAAGCTGGAACTGGTGCTTCCACCGTCTCCCAAAACTGCTTTAAAAGGGAGGCTGTACTAATGGAATGCACCAGGGTTGTCTTTTGTCAGGTGACAGCTAAATATAGAGTTAGGGAGCCGGGAGGGACCTGCTGAGGTCATGGGTGCCCTCCTGCCATCCTCTTTCCCCATCTGAATGTCTCCAGCCCTGTGGCTGGGCAGCCACACATGGCTTCTGAGCCCTTCAGCTGTGGCTAGTCCCAGTTACAAATGTGAGGTCAGTGGTAATACACACCCTGGGGGGTGATGACTTGATGCAAAGAAAAGAATGTATACTATTTCATAGATGATTTATATTGATTGCAAATTGAGATAATAATGTTTTGATATATTGGATTAAAGAAATATATCATTAAAATTTATTTCGTCTCCCTCTTTTCACTTTTCTTTTAATGCTAGAAAATTTCAAATACTGTGTGTGGCTCACATTACATTCTACCCAATGGTGCTTCCCAAGACTCGTCTATCTCTATTCTTCAGGCCCCCAGGGCAGATATGATAAAGCCTTCCTTGGTGACTCCTCTGGGTCTTTTGTCACTCTGACACTTCATTTCTTCTACACATCCAGTCTTAATCTCTGCTGCTTCCATTTGAAGACTTGGACTTCAAATCGTTGAGTCTTCATCTTCTTATGAAATCCCCACATGGAGCATCTCTTCCTGTTGTTCAGTTGTAAGCCTTGTTTTCTTTCACCCTTTGACTTTCTTTCTTTTCTTTTTTTTTTCACCTTTTGACTTCCTACCTCTTCCAACTCTGATATTTTTTAATGACCTTCCCTGGGTCATCTTTAGACTCTATAATTATTTTTGAAACTCGGTATCTGAAACCAACCCACATGGGTCTAAGGTGGGACCTGATTAATGTAGAGATGAGTAGAAGGCATTACTTCTGCCATTGAGTACTTGACCTGTCATTTCGATACATTACCATGCAAGGAGGGACAGATGCTGCTGGTAACAGTCTTAAACGATGAGACAGTTGAGGTTCCTACAGGCAAAGTAACATACCGAGGTCCCATGGCAAATTAAGTGACAGACCCTGGATCCATGCCCAAGGTTGCCTGATTCCAGAGCCCACATTCTTGCATTATATATCATGCCTTCCTTGCCTGACAGTTTTCTTTGGATATACCCTTGGTCTTGACGGGCTTACAGTACTTGGCTGATGCATTTGTAGCTTCTGGTCAGCAATGACCCTTGAGTGTGTCCTGATATGTTTGTGCCTCACTAGAATCGTGAAGCCCTTCTGCTAAATTCCAGAGACCCCTTTTTGACTCTGCAGATACTGCATGAAAGCCAGGAGGACTGCCCTGCCCTAGCCTATGTAGGGTAATCAGTAGGCCAGAGACAATGTCTTCAGGTGTCAGGAGTGACTTTTCAGGAAGGGAGCTTGCTTTCTAGTGGCCCCAGGCTCTGAAGATAACTACCAGTTTCCAGATCAAGCTACTTCTCAAAGGCTAGTCAGAGTCAAAGTACATTGTTTATCCATGTTTACCTAAAGGCAACAAGTGTGTGTTTTTGGTAGAAGGGGACAGGAAGGGATCCTTGAGAGTGTGTCGCAAATGGATCTTCTCATGAAGGAGCTTTGAAGACATGACGCTAAATGAAGTCACCAGTCACAAAAGGCCAAACACTGTAGGTTCCCACTGATTCGAGGTAACTAGAGTAGTCAAATAGATAGAGACAGAAAATGCAACAGTGGATGCCAGGAGCTGGGGGAGGGGAGAAATAGGGAATTGTTATTCAAGGAGTACAGAGTTTCAGTTTGAAAAGATGACGAAGATTCGGAAATGGATGGCGGGGATGGCTGCACAACATTGTGAATGTCCTTATTGCCACACAACCATACACTTAAAAACGGTGAAAATGGTAAATATTGTTTTATGCATACTTTACCATAATAAAATAACTAGACAGGTCGTCTATATGTAAAGAAAAATAGCTTGGCTTCTCATGTGTGATCAGAGGTGCCACCTGAGCTAAGTCTAGCTTTGAGATCTAGCTTTGAGGTCACAGTGGTTTCTGAGGCAGCTTCTCATGAGAAAGGTGTCGTCTTACTTCACCGAGATGAGGGGAGTCCTTTCTTTTCCTGACAGGTTTCTCTATCTAGGAAGTTTTACCACCTTCACACAAATGCCTTGGCTATGGTGTAAACCACTTTTCCACAGATGTCTTCAGAAGGGAAAGCAGCCTGACCCCTCTCCCCCCAAGAATCCAATGAACCTCTGACAAGACAACACTTCCTTCTCTGTGGAGATTTTCTTAATCCTTATCCCCGTCTATCTGAAGGCGTAGCTAGGCTTTTCTAAGAACACCGCTCTGTAAATTCTATTTGATTGTACCAAAGTAGCTGTAGGCTCTTTAGAGACGTGAGTGGGAATTAGATTGGGCACCCCAACATCTAAGAACATTTGTTCTGTGTTTCTTTTATGTCACTGCCTCCTGGCAACCTGGAGTTAGTTATCCAATCCAACGCATGGGCTGTTTTAAGAAAAACTTAGCCAGGATACATGAAGGAGACTCTAACCCATAGGAATTCTCTTTACAGTGTGGTGTTTCATGCCGTGGTGGGTGGATTTGCTTATTTGCCCTCTATATTTTCCCTTCCAGGAATCATTAACCAATGGCAACAGGAATCCAAGGATAAAGTGATTTCCCTCCTGTTAACTCATCTGCCTTTGCTGAAGCCAGGAAACCTTGATGCAAAAGTAGAGTATATGAAACTGCTGCCCAAAATCCTGGCGCACTCTATTGAACACAACCAGCACATTGAGGAGAGCAGGCAACTGCTGTCCTATGCTTTGATACATCCGGCCACTTCGCTGGAAGACCGCAGCGCGTTAGCCATGTGGCTGAATCACTTGGAGGACCGCACATCGACCAGCTTTGGCGGCCAGAACCGAAGCCGCTCGGACTCTGTGGATTATGGGCAGACACACTACTATCACCAAAGACAGAACTCCGATGACAAGCTCAATGGGTGGCAGAACTCTCGGGATTCTGGGATTTGCATCAATGCCTCCAACTGGCAGGACAAAAGCCTGGGGTGTGAGAACGGCCACGTGCCCCTCTACTCCTCCTCATCTGTCCCCACCACAATCAATACAATTGGAACCAGCACAAGTACAAGTAAGTTCCCTGGAAGCCCTCTAGAGCAGTCTGATGTGGTGACTTGCTGTGTGTGGCACGTCTTGCTGAGAATGTCTGCTCTGAGCCCCCTGGAACCCTGGGAGAGAGGGGCTCACTGGAATTGGCTGTGGGAAAGGGATCTTTGGATCCCATCTTTGTTGCTCCTTTCATTCTGGAAAGATAAAAATACTGGGGATGGGAGGGGGGTGGGTAAAAGTGATCGATGGTCCAAGTATGGGTTACAAACAGACTAAAAAATAAGAGAGAGAATAAATGGTAAAAGAAGGAAACTTCCTATTTCCACAAGTAGAAATGGCTTTACCCACATGCCTTTCACCCTGGGGTTTTGGGATTTGCCAAGACACTGAGTTACGTGTGATTCTCTAAACCTGATTCTAACCCTGGTTAACCAGATGCCCTCATGGGATTTGTGCATTTTCTTTTTTTTTTTCCCTTCTTTTTTTTTTTTTTTCCTTTTTCTTTCTTTCTTCCTTTTTTATTTTTTTTTTAAATATATTTCACCCTGGAATGTTCCCTCCCTTGCATTTTCTGGTTTTTGTCCCCCTTGTTGGGGGCACTTTGTCCCCTGACTGGGAAAACAGGTCTGCTAACTGAGAATGCTGCTCTGTGCTGTGGCCTGGTGTGACTGCTGTGGCCTTTTCTTGCTCAGTCTAACTTAGGAAAGGTGGGTCGGGGACAGCTCTGTGGAAGGGGAGAGCAGAGGACAGCTTTCTGCTCCTTTGACCACTAAAGCAAAGTACCCTGTGCACAGCCGGGACTAGGGCCAGGAGTCCTCTCTGCGGTTCCCCACCTAGGCTAAGCAAAGTGACAAACAGTGGCAACCTGGGACAGGGGCACCCGTCATTAAACGGAAATCCTTGATGCTAGTTGCTTGTGTCTGTGAATACAGTGTCAGCACTGAGATAACTTTCTCGGGGGAAAGCTTTTGTCACATCTTCCGTGCCTGTCAACATTCAGGACCCCCAATTAAAAGATCTGAGAGTAGTAAGAATTAACAGTGACGGTTTCTTGGCCTCAACCTCCACTCGGAACTCTCTGCTAATGGGCCCTTTGAAAGGGCTTTCTCAAATACATAGGAGCGTCGGATTAGAACTACATTAATTGAAATAACCAAGGAAATACTTAAGATACTGCGTTCATAAAGCTACAACATGAGATTTTTAATTCTCCTTTCTTTATTTTTACACTGAGATTTCGATAACTCGTACATTTGGGGAATTAAGGGACTATTGCTCATTACTTGATAATGTAAGAGAATCTGGGGGCAGTCTCTTTTGCAGACTAGTAATCCAGGGAACGGTTTCACTAGCCGCTGTGTGACAGAGAGCGGTGGCTGGGACTATTAAGGCAGACACATGAAGGCTGAATGACAGAGCTTTTTGGCCCAAGTTTCCTGGGTCAGGGACAGCATCTAGTAATTGTTACAGAACTCTTTGATAGCTGGGAGAGAGGCGAGCTCCAAGCTGCCTGCCCTCTCAAAACTGAATTTTATGTCATTCATCTTAGGTCATCCTATTTCTGTCTCTCCTGATTTGCACACTCAGGGCTATAAGTCTTGACAAGATTAGTACATTTGGGGTGGTTAGCAGTTTGTCGTCCATGGGTACTTCCATTTTTCACCATCGCCGCCCGGCCGCGCAGAGGGGAGGAAATGTGGAGATGACTGTCATGGTCTCCCAGACCTTTGGGTCCCTGTGTAGTGCTTGAGTAGAAAAAGACTTCAAGGTTTGACAAGATAACTAGATTACATATCTCAGGAAGAAGGAAGGGGCTGGAATCCTGTTTCAGAACCTTGGCAAAGAAAGCTGAGATCTGTCTTCCAGAAACTTTCATGCAAACCCTTGGGCCATGTCAACACTTGTATCTCAGTATCTAACAAAACAGTGCTACTGCTTTAGTCTTCTGCATTGTCTATGGTGGTTAAATGGTGTTTGTCAAAGCTGCAAATTTTGGGGTCATTCATTCATTTGTGCCCCTATCATATGCATCCTGGGCACCTGGGAGGCAGTTTGACGAAGTAGAAAGAACGAGGACTTTGATGTCAAAGCCCTACCAAGTCCAAATCTCAGATCTACAACTGGGCCAAGTTACTTAACCTCTCTGAGCAGGGTCTTCACCTTTAAAATGAGAACATTCATGATATCCATCGTGGAAGGTGGTGGTGAAGAGACTTGAGATTCTGTATGTGGACGCCAAGCCCCAGCCAGAGCTGGCAATGGCGTCTGCTAAGCGAATAAATGAGAGAGAGTAGGAAGGACACGGAGGAGGAAAGCGCTAACACCGACCCACAGAATCTGTAACGGCATTTGCATCTCTAATCGTCACCTGATGAAAGCACCTTTCCCTGAGCCTGGGCCTTGCAGAGTAGACTAGGGGTCCTCAATGATGCCGTGACCTTTGGCCGTTTCACTACAATAGAAAATGGGTTGGCCTGAAGGCTGCTGGACCTCTCCTGCTGCACTGACGAGCTACATGTCTTCCTTCTTTCAAAACAGGAAAGATATTCACACACTACAACAGGATTATAAATCACAGTAAGAGAACGGAGATCAATTGGTGCTTCACATTTTCAAATAACCAACCATATTTATGACAGTTAATGAAATGAAACTAACTAGAAGACAACTTCCTTACATAGTTTTTGGTTTTTAATCTTGGCTTATTGCATGAACGTTTTATCCTTTGGTCCTTATGCTCCAGCAAAGTGCCTGAGCATCCATGACCACCTCCCTATGTGGATGCTGCATCCTCCATTCATTGCAAACACTACCCGCGTCCTGGATGCCCAGCACTATGTTCGAGGCCATGGGAAATATAAGGAAGCTTGAAGAAAGTGATTCCCTTTCAGAGAACCAATAATATAAGTAGAGAGAGAAGATGTATCTGTCAGTCTCACAATTAAAAGTGAAATCTCTCCCTCTAGCCAGACTAATCTGCAAAAGTTTTACATAATGACCCATGCATTACATAAAAGTACAGTTAAAAAAATAACCCCAGTAGCTGCCATCAGGCGATATAGGTTGTGTCAGCGGAACAGGGGGTCTGTACTGCAATGGCTGTGAAAGCATAAAATGGAAATATCCTTGTGGACCAGAGGGTCAGGAAAGCCTTTGCAGGTAACAGGTAATCCAAGTAAGGGGGGTGGAGATGGCAGGAGATGTATTTTGAACAAAGGCGTGGAGGTTGTAATACACGGTCAGGGTTGGAAGACAGTGAGGAAGAAGGAGGGGTTCATGAAAGGAAAAGAATAGTGAGAGAAGGCAGTAAAAGTAGACTGGGGGGCGCCTGGGTGGCTCAGTGGGTTAAGCCGCTGCCTTCGGCTCAGGTCATGATCTTGGGGTCCTGGGATCGAGTCCCGCATCAGGCTCTCTGCTCGGCAGGGAGCCTCCTTCCCTCTCTCTCTCTCTCTGCCTGCCTCTCTGCCTACTTGTGATATCTCTCTCTCTCTCTCTCTCTTTCTGTCAAATAAATAAATAAAATCTTTAAAAAAAAAAAGTAGACTGGGGTGGGGAATTGGAGAGCCAGGTAATCCAAGTAAGCTGGTAGAAGTCTAAGGAGTCCAAGCATCCCGCCATGGACATGGCAGTGATACGAACAATGCTGTAGGGGGACTGGTCTGCTGGGAGCAAACCAGATGAGTGACAAGTGCTGAGTTTCCAAACCTCAGTTGCGCAGTAGTAAAAGTATCATGAGGATAGGAACAGGCATGGAGCTGAAGGAATAGGTCCTAGAATTGTTCCTAGGTGTAATTATGAGAATTAGGATTCAATACTGACTGGGATATACATTATCGATTCATTTATTTGTTCATTCATTCACTTAGAATATGTTTATTGAGCACCTGCTATATGCCTAACCTGTTTTAGGCGCTCACGGGTGCATCAGTGGACAAGACAAAGATACTTTCCCTTGTGGAGTTTGTAGTCTAGCATATTTAAATTATAATATATAAGGAAATTATATAGTGTGTTAGAGATTGGTGAGTGACACGGAAATTTTAAAAAAAGAGAGTAGGGTCAGGAGATTCAGGCATAGATGGTGAAGTGGTTTTAGTATTAAGTAGGATGGTAAGAATAGACCTCGTCGAGAAGGTAACATGTGAACAAAGACTTGAAGGAGGTAAGGGGGTTGGCCAAGTGGAATAGTCAGGCCAGAGAAAAGGCTTAAGCAAAGATCCTAAAATCCTTTCCCAGCTTGTTGGGGAAAAGGAAGAAAGCCAGTGACTAAAAGGGAATGAGTGAGTGAGGCAGAGAGTGGCGGGGGTTGCAGAAGTACCAGGGAAGGACAGATCCTACAGGGCACTGCAGGCCATAGCAAGGACTTTGACTTTTGGTCTCAGGAAACCAAGAAGCTGGTGGAGGGTTTCTGGCAGATGAGTGACGTGGTCTGGCTTACATTTTAAAGGGATCACTTTGGCTGCTGTGTTAAGAATAGGCTGTACCAGGGCAAGGATGGAAACACAAAGACCAGTTCAGAGGCTATTGCAGTAATCCAGGCAAGACACTGCTGACTCTGACCGGGATGGCTGAGGTAGAAGAGAGAAGAGTGGTCAGAGTCTGACTGTATTTTCAAAGTACAGCCAATGGGATTTCCTGACGAAAGAGATGACGTGTATGAGGGAAAGAATTCAAGAATGACTCCAGAGTTTTTGCTTATGTAACTAGAAGGATGGAGAAAGTTTCTATTAAGTTTGAAAACAGGATTGGGAGTTGTATCATAGGTGATGCATCTAGGAGCTCAGGAGATGATCAGACATTTCTCGTAGGCATTTAGCTGTATGAGTATGCAGTTTGGCAGGGGGACTGATCTGAGATAGACATTTACCAGTGCAGAGGTAGTATTTAAAGCTCTGAAATCGAATGAAATTACCAAAGCAAAGATGTAGGTAGAGAAGAGGACCAAGCCTGAGCCTGGGTACTTCAACATGAAGACTGAGGAAGAGGAGGATAAAGTAAAAAGGAACACAGAGAAACCACTGAAGTCAGGAAAAACTAAAGTGTGTGCGCATCTTGCAAAATGAATGAAGAATGTGTTTCATGGGGGAAAGGTGATCAGAAAAAATTCTGCTGATACATCCAAGAAAAGGAGGACCAAGAATTAACCACTGGATTTAGGGGCGCCCGGGGGGCTCAGTGGTTTAAGCCTCTGCCTTCGGCTCAGGTCATGATCTCAGGGTCCTGGGATCGAGCCCTACATCGGGCTCTCTGCTCGGTGGGGAGCCTGTTTCTCCCTCTCTCTGCTTGCCTCTCTGCCTACTTGTGGCCTCTCTCTCTGTCAAATAAAATAAATAAAATATTTTAAAAAAAAAGAATTAACCACTGGATTTATCAAAAAGGAGTATTAGAGATAAAGTGGGAGTACTTCACACATGGTAGGCATTTAAGGGATAAAGAAAGTTGAGTTAGTGATTCCAAAGAGAGAAAAAGCAAGAAGGGAGAGAAACCAGCTACAAGCTCAATTTTGGATGTGTGTTGAATTAGAGAAGGTGCTAGACCATTGAGATGGACGAAAATGATGTTTAGAGGACATTTAAAATGCACATGATGATGCCATGGGAAGTTTTGTAAGGAAGGAATTAGCATGAGGCTAAGAGAAGGGGGTGAAAACTAAACCCTGTATGAGGGAATTAACCTGTTTTCATCCATTTAAGCAGAGGCAAGAGTTACTTTCATCAGCTGCAGGCGTTAAGTGAGATCACATAAGACCTTTGAGCCAGACCTTCCATGAGAAAGCAAAGAATGGGTTGGGGCAGTTGAGAAGTCGAGTCAACATTCTGGATAGCATCAAGGTGTTTCCAAAGAGCAGTACTGTACTTTTCAGTACCTCACTCTCCTTAAGTCTATTCACGGGTCTGATCACTAAAAACAAGAATGTGCAGATTCTTCTTCATGAGCCCGTGGCTCTAGAAAGAACCAAGGCATTGGCTGTCGCAAACCAGACACAAGCCTTAGTCAACTTTGTTTTGGCCATTATAAGCAATTCCAGTTGTGAAGTGCGTAGAACCTGGCTTAGCATCTCTATGTCTGCTTCCTGTCTGCAGTCTGCTATAGAAAAAAGCAAACCATTCAGGAAAAGAACATTCAGGAAAAAGACCTCCTGGTTTTCTGAAGAGCCCACAGAATTCCCTTATGTGGAGGTCAGTGCCACCTCTTGTAGGACAGACTGCCTTTCCTTTCTTTCTTTTCTTTTTTCTCCGACTACCTTTCTAACCGTTTTCTACTCTTCGCTGGTGGACGTGGACCTAGAAAAGAACTACATACTGTGGTTACGAATGAAAGAAACTTGCTTCTATTCAAATTGTTGCAATACTTGATTTTTCTTCACATTCTTTACGTTTGGGTCTGAAAACATGCTGCCCTTTGCTCAGCCTAGTATGAGGCAAGAACTCAGAAACTTTGGGTAACAGAAATTCTTCAAAAATGTTCCATTTAAACTGCCCACTTCTACAATCTCATGGTATACTTTGGAACCTTAGTATTTCTTTTCTTAGTCTCAGTTGATTTTTCTTGTAATAAAAACAATACCTTAAAAAATATTGGTACCAGAGATCATGAAAAGTAAATTAACAGTGATAGCACACTGCTGTGTATTGTTTGCTGTGTGCTGGCTACCATTCAAAACCCTTTCCACAAATATTAACTCATTTAATCCTCATACCTCCATGATGTGGGTGTCATTGTTATCCCCACTTGAAAGATGAGGAAAACTGAGGTACAGAGGGTGAAGTCGCTTGACCAGTGTCACAGACCAATCAAGTTTGGATGAACTGGAGTTTGAACCCAGACGGCCTGTCTCCAGAGTCTGGTTCTGAACTTGAGGAGACATGACTGTCTCTCCTAATCCTATTCCCAGAGATCGACTCAATTACTAGCTAGCAGAACCTTGTTTGACTCTGACTCTGCACTTGCCCCCGCATGGTTCTCCATAGCGCACAGATCTAAGATCCTGCCAAATTGTATCCCCACTCCTGGGACTTTGCACTGACCCTGATGTTTCAGCATCAGCCTTAGCATTAGCATTCTGTGTCACGGTTCTTGGCTGACATGTTTACCTTCCCTTGAGGAGGGAGACTCCTTGGGGACAAGGACTGTGTCTTCTCAATCCCTCTTTCCCGGTACCTAGAACACTTGCGTGGCTCAAAAAGTCACAGAAACTGTGGAGATGGTCATTTCCTGGCACGGTTCAGCTCCCATCTTCTTGTGGCAGCGTATCTCTGTTAGATCCTTGCTGTCTCATGCTCGGGCCAGATGTGGCCTCCCAGTCTTCCTCCATAGACCCCTCAAGGCAGCCACTATAATTCAATAAGAGATGGCATGTGAACTGAAGCCTGTCTGCCCGCCCCGCCGTTAAGTGTTTGCTGAACAGTAGGAACTTAATAAATTCCTGGGCTCACCAGGCAGATGTTCATGAAGTTAATGAATTTCCAAAATAAACGAGAAAACGTCCTTGGGAATTCACTAAGTATCTGGTGATAATATTGATCATTTTGCCTTCTGTCATAATCCTCATAGTGACATTTGTCATTACTCTTGCTTTTTTTTTTGCATGACTTATTTTGCCAACTAGGTCTCAATACTAGCAGACGTTTAATAACATACTGTGATTGAGATTGTGGAGGTGGTTATATGAATTTATTCATGTGGAAAAAAATGCCATAGGGTTGTACGCAAATTTATAAGCACCCCCGCCCCCCAGATATGTGTACAAAACTCATGACACCCAAAGTCAGGTCCGTAGTCTCGTTAATTGTATTGCATGAATGTTGATTTCCTGGTTGGTTTGGGTTTTTTTGGTTGTTTTTTTTTTAAGATTTTATTTATTTATTTGACAGACAGAGATCACAAGCAGGCAGAGAGGCAGGCAGAGAGAGGAAGGGAAGCAGGCTTCCTGCTGAGCAGAGAGTCCGGTGCGGGGCTCGATCCCAGGACCCCGGGATCAGAACCTGAGCCGAAGGCAGAGACTTTAACCCACTGAGCCACCCAGGTGCCCCATGATTTCCTGGTTTTGATAATGCGCTGTAGTTGGCTACAATGTCACCTTGTGGGGACACGAGGGACAGGTACATGACACCTCTCTGTGTAGAATTTTTGCAATTTCTTGTTAAATCTATAGTTACTTCAAAACTGAAAGTGAAAAAAAACAAAAACTACCGAGGCATCCGATACCTGGATATTTCTTAGGCTTTTGTCCTTGTGACCTGGCCTTCCAGAACCGTAGAGGGTCCGTTCATTTATGGGAAGGAGGGTGGCTAGGCCCCAAGGAGCCAACACCTGGAGCAAAACCACTCCAGCAGGCAAGGGTCTCAGGGAAAGTGGCTCCTTTGGGAACCCCTGATCTGCCACTGGAGAACCACCCCCCAGCCCGAGCCCATGGATTGACCCCTTCAGCCAGGGCCAACTCCTTCAGAGACACATGTTTGGTTCAAGAAATCCTCTGCCCTTCAGCATTTTCTTACAAGACCAGCAGTCATTTCAAGCTCATTCCAGTCAGTCTGCAAAAAACCATCAGAACCCAAGTATTCAAGGGAAGGAGGGATGCAACACAACTGTAGGTAGCCTGACAGCAAGCAAGGTCTTGGGAGTGGCCTCTTGGAAACTGAAAAGAAAGGGCAAGGCCTGCAGACCCCAGTTCTTCTTTGCAGGCTGCAGGTCTTCTCCATCCCAAGCCACTGGTGCCGTATAAATAAATCTTCATGGAATTATTTTGTCTTTTACCAACATACTTTCTGGTTGGAAAATTTCTTCCTCCCCCAAATCTAGCCAACCTGGCATGTAACTGAAAAATTCCATTATTTCCTTAACCCCTCCTTTGCTCTTCAAAGAGGTAACTCTAGTTGCTTTGCTTCCTTTGAGAAGCATTTATAACAGCTGGCATGATATATTTTTAGCCTCAGCTTCCTTCCCCTTCAGGGGAAACTTTTTTTTTTTTTAAGCATGGTGCTGGCCTTCTGAATAGTACGGTGTGAAGGTACCTGATATTGCCACTACCTAAGGCTTCCCTTCCAAGCATCCAGAGGTCTTACAGGACTATGCTTTTCCTCACCATGCTTCATGTTCATTTTCTGGGACAACAGTCAGAAAAACACTACAGTTAGCAAGAAGTCTGTTGGTTTATTGTGAGTCGGCAGAGATCCCACTGCTTGGGAAAAGTCAAAGACCTCCGTGGGCTCCATGCACCTTGGGTCGGGAGGCTGTGCCATCCGTCCCCTATCCGGGAGGATTTTTCTTCGACCCTAATTCCAGGGAGGGTTATTAAATACTAGATGAGCTATGTTCTAATTCTCTACTGTAATGCAAAAATAAAATGGCTTCTGGCTGGGATACATGGCTTGGATTGGACTAACCTGGAAGAGGGGAGGGAGGAGGAAGAAATGAACATGGTTTCTTTAAGACTTTTTTCAGCCCAGTAGTCTATTTTTTAAAAAGATTTTATTTATCTATTTGACAGAGAGAGAGATCACAAGTAGGCAGAAAGGCAGGTTGGTGTGGGGGGAGCAGCCTCCCTGCAGAGCAGAGAGCCTGATTCGGGGCAATCTCAGGACCCTGAGATTATGACCTGAGCCAGAGGCAGAGGCTTAACCCACTGAGCCACCCAGGCACCCCTGAGCCCTGTAGTCTTATGATTTCTATTATTTCACAAGATTTAGAGTCATAGTATAACAGAGACTGCTCCACAAAAAGAAAGAAAGAAAGAAAAAAGAGGAAAGGAAAAGAAAGGAAAAAATTCGACAAGAAACTTTAAATCTTGTACTTATTTTTTTCTTTTCTCACTTTTAAGATTTCCAGGGACAAATTCAGTTTAAGTGGAGAAAGATGTATCATGAATGTAACTTAAATATATATACATTATTGTGTGTGTGTGTATATGTATATTTGACATCTTTAATATCAGGCAAATTAAACCCTTGAATTTCATGGTTTCAAGTGAGGGTGAATCTTAATGGCAGTGCTCACTGTCAGTTTGGGGTATATTTTCTAGCTCCCCAATGCTGTATATACTATTCCTGCCACCCCCATTCTCAACATTCTATTGGGTAAAGTACACTGTCCAAGTACAGGAAATCTGTGGGTAGGTATCTGGTATCTGGGTATAGGAAATCTCAGGTATAAACCAATTAAGCGAAGGGTATGGAGATGGGGAAGCAAGGAAGGCAGGGAGTTCCAAAATCTGGAAAATGCTGTATAGGATTTTCTAACATACCCTGGAGGAATCATTCTTTGCCAAAAGTCTGGCCCATTTCCACAGACGAATTCCATGGCTAGAATTAGAGGAACCAATGAGAGCACAGGGTTTGCTCTACAGATTTGTTTCACAGCCAGCCTTGCGGAGATGCATCCTTTCAGAAAAGCCCAGCAAATCCATATGGAGCTAAAAGATTCATAACAGATTATTTTATACTTCGGTCTTCTCCACTGCACAGGAAAACGTTGCTGTGCAAAGGGAATTACAAGGCTAAGTGGCACATTAGATATTCAGGTTTGGGATATAGATGACAGCACACTGTTCATGAAGATCGAGACCGTGGCTTCAAAGTCAGATGCTGTGGTTTTCATCCTGTGAGTAGGTGTGTGGTGATGGACAAGTTACTTGGCCTCCAAAGGTCCTTTCTTTTGTCTGTGAAATGGAACTAAATTTCAGTAGGAGACCTCTTAAATGATTTGAACAGGATTGGTAGGTGATGTGTTGATTGTAATAGCTGTTTAAAGCAGGGAATTATAAAGGAATAAAACCGTAAATATTAACTTAAAGCCTGAATACATACCTTCTGATGCTGCTTCTGTGTAGAGTGATGGACCTTTCCTTGAGGATAGTGCTTGACTGTGGCTACTCTGTCTTTCCTGCATAATTCACAGCTTGGATGCTTGATTGTCTGTAATGTCTTCAAAATGGAGCAAGAATCTGTGAAGACGTTAACCGAAAAAAACAATCAGAGGACAGAATCTTTCTAGACTTTTTGTCTTTTTATCATTCAGCTTATAGTTTTCTCACTGAATTCAATGGATTTTTAAGCAAAACAATGACATTTCTAAAGCATGTAACACAGTTTTTGTGCAGTTAACTTTTCTATAATTCCTTTGTCATCATTTGTTATACTTTTCTCTGTGACATATTTCAGTAAGTACAAGTGGCATAAACAGGTTTGGGAACAAGATCAATGGACCCTTGGTCCCCCTCCAGGTTTGCTGGTGGGAGCAAAAGTGCACAATTAAATTTCTCTTGAAGAGTTGGTGCACCATGGGCATCAGGAAGTAGTCTAAGGGAAAGGAGGATACTGGTTGGTCTAGCAAGTTGGTTAAATGAAGATGAATTGAGAGCTACTTAGGGTTGTTGTGAGGATTTATTTCTTTAAAATATTTTTTTTAATTTTATTTATCCGTTTGACAGAGAGAGGCACAGCGAGAGAGGGAACACAAGCAGGGGAGCAGCAGAGGGAGAGGGAGACACCGGCTTCCCGCTGACCAGGGAGCCCGATGTGGGGCTCAATCCCAGGATGCTGGGATCATGACCTGAGCTGAAGGCAGGCACTTAAGGACTAAGCCACCCAAGTGTCCCTGTTGTGAGGATTTAATGAGAAATGTGTGTAGAGCTCTTGCCAGTAGGAGGCACTCAACAAATAATAGCCCTCATTGTTATTATTATTTCTGTACTGGTTGCTAATGCTGATATGGTAAGGATTGCCTCTTCCCCCAGGCCAGGCTCTGCAACAAGTGGTGGTGGACTAGGCTCCCTGGGGCAGCCCTCTGGCAAAGCTCTTCTTAGATGCTAAATTGAAATCAAGATACTTTGACTTAGCTCTATAAAGAGCTGGCCCTCCACACAGGTCAGTGTACCCATAAGGATCGTTCCAGTGATTTATCTTAATGGCTTAAAATGGATGAGAAAAAAACATGAGTAGAGTAAGGTAAACATTTGTTGTTGCTTCTTTGGGATCCATTGCTAACAGGAATAATTTTTTTAAATTAGTGATAAGTGTAAGGATATTATTCAAATTTATAAACGTGATCCTTGACGGGGGAGGTACCTGGGTGACTCAGTCGGTTAAGCGTCTGCCTTCAGCTCAGATCATGATGATCCTGGTGTCCTGGGATTCAGCCCCACATCAGGCTACCTGTCAGCGGGGAGCCTGCTTCTCCCTCTGCCTTCTGCCTCTCCCCCTGCTTGTGCTTTCCCTCTCAAATAAGGAAATAAAATCTTTAAAAAAATAAAATGATACTTAAGGAACAGAATTGGATTTACAAGAGACAAAGGAGGCTATGCATATAGATACAGGCCAAGGAAGTGCTGCCGGTCCCAAGAGCTTAAAATATTTGGAAGGAAAAGAATGTGGCATAGTGAAAAGAGAAGTGGGTTGGGAGAGTCACCCTACTTCTAACTCAGTGTGTGTGATCCTGCAATCTGGGGGACTCCCACATCTTCATGAAGGCATGAGGTTGGATGACGGTAAGAACCCTTGTTCGTATTTGGGTCCTATACTTCTAAGGTAGGAGCTGATGCTGTTAGGTTGTGGTGAGTGGGGTGGGTGCTGGGCTGGGCTGGTGTTAGAGCAGCGGCACCTGCCAAAGCCAGGGGGAGGCTCCCCGGATGTACTTGGCATTAACTGCACTCTCAGTGAGAACCTGGTAAGATTTCAGTTACCGTCATCGTTAAAAGAATGTGACCGCCAGTAACTGCTCGCTGGAACTGAAAAGTCCGGTGGACAGGGGCTGCAGGCGAAACACTTTTTTTTTTTTTTATGATTTTTGTTTATTTACTTGACAGCGATCACAGGTAGGCAGAGAGGCAGGCAGAGAGAGGAGGAAGCAGGCGCCCCGATAAGCAGAGAGCCCGATGCGGGGCTCGATCCCAGGACTCTGAGACCATGACCTGAGCTGAAAGCAGAGGCTTTAACCCACTGAGCCACCCAGGCGCCCCAGGGAAACACTTTTCGAAGTGAGTACCGTGTTAGTGCCACATACCACCTACTAAAAATAAAAAAGATGTAAAATGGAAACAATATGAAGATGTTCGCGAAGAAAGAGAGAGAGAAAAAGATCTAAAAGAAAAGGCAGGGTGATCTAGCCTGGAGTCATAAGGCTAACTAAGGAGCAATTTGATCATTGAGAAGGATATCAAAGTGTGTTAATAGGAAAGGCGTTATCATGAGTTCCTTGGTCTCTGCCATATAGAAAGAAAAGAAAATTGGCAACAATGATAGGTAAAGATCTTGGTGGTGATGAGACTCCAGAGCACGTTACAATGACAAATGTGGGTTCACTGTCCTGTCAGGAGTTCAGACACATCAGAGGATCGACAGGTCCTGTTGCCCAGTGCCTGTATCACAGACGACCTGAGAGCCACTCTTTTTTGTGATTGTGGCATCATCTTGAGGAAATTCTTTTGGGAGAAAAGTGGACTGCTTGAAGGTTCTTTGTTTTCAGAGATCTGGTACACATTCGGCATGCTACTGGTTATTCCTGTGCCATTAAGTGAAATATTTCCACAGAGGAAGTGGAGACATGGAGCTTTGGGGCTCTGTGGCAAAAGCTACTACCCATTTTAGATTAAAACATACACACACACACACACACACACACACACACACACACCCCAACAACAACTTTTGCAATACCTAAGTCAAAATAAATTAGGCATGTATCCCTCAGTGCCAGTTCCCTGAGGAGCAGTCTCTGAGTGGTGTCAGTGGAGGGCGACAGCACCCAACACTACCTCACACAGCCCGGAAGTTCCACTTCTACTTCCCAGCGGAAGAGGGATATAGTGGTGGCAAAGACGAAGACACTGAGCACACTCTCCGAACCTATCCTTAGTGTCAAAGTGAAGCCTAAGGAGAGAACGTATAATATAGACACGTCTCATTTACATGCTGAGTACATTATTTAAAAATTGCCTGAAATGAACTTTATTGGAATCAAATCATTTTTCCTTTGACTAGAACTTTCATTTGGGGTACACATTATCTTGGTTTCTAATGATCTTCATTGGCAGGAACTCAGTTCCTGAGATTTTCTACCAAAGTTGTTAATTTGTGAAGTATCTTTGGATAACAAATATTCAAAAGATTTCATTGGGTGATTTTTTTTTTTTTGTAATGTATATTAATAGTCCTCCTTGCTAGTAAGGTGGAATTCTTTAGGTGGCTTTTTTTGGTTTGGGTTTGCTGTCTCTAACAAGTCCCATTTATATAGCATTGGATGGGCAAGGTAGGTGTGCCCTAAATTGCACCTCAGGCTGCATTTCTAACTGTGGAGAGTGCATCTCCCCCCCCCCCACCCCGAATACTTTCAGGAGCTCCAGAGAGAGAGAGCTTGCGGAGGAGAGATGTTGACTGGGTGAGGGAGGGGGGGCTTGGCTAGAATAACGCTTGGGTCTAGGTCCACTGGGTGCAGTGGGAGAACATTCAAGACTGCAGCATGTTTGGGAAGTTGGAAGAGTTGGGGAGTAGTCATTAGGCCTCAGGGCTAGGTTGTGGTTGTGAGGAAGGGAATTCTTCACATATGTTCATCATTATCCAAGAAATTATTCTTGGATAATGATTCTTGCCTGTGATATTGTTATTAACTCTGCTGGTTTTAGCAGGATAATTTAAATATCCCAACTGAATTTTCTATTTAAGTATTATTCTAAAAGCCAGAGCTCACTGCAAGTGTAATAATGGCATCTTTGGGTAAAAATGACCACATGTGTACATTTGTTTACTTTTGGCAACGTAGCTCCAAATCCCAAAGCTCTGTGAGCTCAACTTCAAAGTTGGAGTTTTTGGTTCCCCAAAGTGTCTCTACTTGGGGTGTGAACTGGGAACGTGATTGAGGCCAGCCAGTCCCTAAGGCTGGATCTGAGCTGCAGATCCTCAATTCAAGGTAAGTCTCGGTGCATAGCTCACTGTCGTTAAGGAATAAGAATCGTCCATACTCGGAGAGGGTAGATGTCTTTCAAGCAAAAGATGAGTTGCTTGAAGGCTTTCTTTTCAATCTATGAGATTTGCAAAAAAAAAAAAAAAAAAAAAAAAAAATGGAGAACTTTGTATAGTCATAGTTCTTTCCCTAATTTTCTGTGGGTGATCTCTCTCTCTCTCTAGCTAGAGACAGCTGCATAATTTTTATTTGCTTTTAGAGTTATTCTCTTGCTCCTCTTCCCCAGCCACTCAATCTGTATGCAGTTCCGAGAGCAGGCTAATTATGGGGTACTAGAGAAGCAGTTGTTCGGAGAAAAGCTCTTTAAGCATTCAACCAGGAGGGCTTGATGCCAAGGTCACGCTCGTGACCCTCTCCTCATTCACGTCCACACGTCTGCATGGGAGCAGCCTTCCATCCCTTGTGCAGTTGCAAGAACAAACTTTTTAGAAAGGTCAACACCAGAAATAAATGCTTTTTCTGACAGGATGGAGCGAGCAGAGGATTTCTTGTTTACTTCGTGGGTCTTCACTCCAGAAACACAGCCACAGAGTGGCCAAGAGAAAAGTCAAGTGCCTTTCCTTAACCAAGGCTTTGTCATTTTGGCTGCCCCTGCAATGGCTTGGGAGCAAGACACTTCACACATTCAGGGGTCAAACTCTCAAACTGATGTGACTCCAAGCAAAAGGGCTGCTAAAATTCCTTGACCCAGCAGATTGCTTTTGCTTACAGGTCAATGTTTTCAACTCCTTTCTTACTGAGTAAATAATGGTCTACTTCCAGAGATCCTTCTACCCTGTGAGACCATTCTGCCACCCTAAATGGTATGGACTGAGAGAAACAAAGCACTGGGGGAAAAAAGGTCATTAGGAATCCTGACTTCGAGGGAAGAGGAAAGGATCCTGACTTTGGGAAAGAAGGGTGCAGAGGAACACCTTTCCCTCTGCCTTTCCCTCATTTAGATCAGCTTAGACCTAGGCCCTCAGAATCATCCAGATTGGCGAAGATTTGAATGGGCTCTTGGCCAACCTGGAACTCTAAGAAAAACCATCTTGATACCCAGATTTCTCTTCAGCCTAACGAATCTCTAGAATCCCAAAGCCAAACCTACCCAATTGGAACTTCGGTGGAATTTCTAACTCAAACCAGATCATGATGATTGTGAGGAATCTCTAGGAGTCCTATCTCTAGGCCTGTCACAGAGTTGCATTGGTGGGAGCCTTCCTTCGGTGCTGGAGAAATTTGTTTCTCGGATTGAAGGGAGAGTTGGGGCAAATGACCCAGCATTTCCCAACATTCCCTCCTTTGTCACACTCTGGTGAATTCGGGAATTCGTGCTGGTGGCACAGATCTGGCAGGGTCATTAATATGCTAGGTTACAGAAAGATAACAGAGTCCAGAAAGATCTCAGGCAATATCAGTTATAGTTCAGAACACATGCTTTGGAGTCAGGCCGACCTGTGTTTCAGTCCCAGTTCCACTGATTACTAGCTGTGTGACCTTGGAAAAATGCCTTAACCTCTCTTGGCTTGATTTCCTCATATTATAAAGAGGGGACTAATTGCCACCCATGAGTGATTATGAAAGTCTTCTGGGTGTTTTCTCTTGAAGATATCCCTTGTGGAGTCTCCTATCCTCCTATTTCAGTCCTGGTGTAAAAATTTGTTCTTCATTTAAAAAAAAATTATTTTTTTTTAATTGTTAAGTAGGCTCCATGCCCAATGTGCACCTTGACTTCACAATCCTGAGACTCAGAGTCACATGCTATACCAACTGAGCCATCAGGTACCCCTAAAACTTGTTCTCCTTTAGTTATAGAAAAGTTTCTCCAATTTTAAAAATACTTTCCTCTCATTCATTCTGTGTTCTCTTTTCTAGGAATTCCTTTTAATTACATAATAGCCTTTCTCTAATGATCCTGTTATCTCCTTAATTTTTCCTGTCCTATTTCCAATTTTTTGTTCTACTTGCTGGATGATTTCTAAGACTTTAATCCTTCAAACCTATCATATAATTTTTAATCTCTGCTATCACATTTTGCTGTTGACAGAGTTTCTTTCTTGTTCTGTGAGTGTTCCTTTTTGTATTGCATTCTGTTCTTGTTTCATGGATGCAAAATCTTTGCCAATAGCTCTGAAGACATGACAATTGAGTTTTGGAGTCTTTTTCTGCTCCCAACCTTGTGCTTCCTTGGAGTTTCTTTTTTGGTTTGTTTTGGGCCCTGTCTCTCAAGTGGGAGTCCTTTCTTTTAATGGGAAGGTGCTAGAACCTTATATGTGTGAATTTTACCACAGAGAGATCAGGTAGGGATATGGACTGGCTGCTTCTGTTGGAGGCTCACACAAAACACCAGCCATAATTCCTTTCTCATGGACCAGTCCATTTCCCCTAGAGAAATCTTTGTCTCCTCCTGGAAGATTCAAGCCTGGCTGCAAGGATTCTAGGGGCTGTTAGGAGAAAGGTGCTAAGATAGTCACTTGATTTTATGGGGTGTGGGAGAGAAGCTAGGGGTCTCCTTGTACTTTAGATATACTTTCTACCAACCTCCTGTTTTGGCCCCTCCCTGTACCCCTGCCTTGAAAGATACCTGGTCTCTGAGTCCGGAACCTCTTGGGATTCCTGTGGCAGGAATGGTCATGCTTCTCCTTCCTGTGGACATACATGTCATCTTTCTTTGGTCTGCTGAGTCAGTTATCCCATGTCCTTCTGTTTCCAGTTTCCAAAATATCATTGACTTCTGGTGATACCCACTGTCTTCTGTCATCTCGCCTGAACTCTTTTCCTTATGGGTTTTTGCATTTGCTGTCATTTTAGTGAGCTTCCAGAAAGAACAGAGGAACATCTGCATAAATTGGAAGTCAATTTTAATTTGTTTACTTATTTGTGATCTGTCTCCTCCACTTGAATAGAAATCCCAAGAAGTCAGGGGCCTGGTCTTGTTCCCTGCAGTGTTCTTATTGTCCAAACCCTGCCCGGCATATCACAGATGTTGAATAAATACTTATTGAATGAATGCATGCATGAATGAAATACTTGTGATATAGACCTCTTTGTACAATCTCTATATCCCACTAAAAAGTAATACCTTACCCATAACTATTTCTGTCTTTGAGGATTAGGCAGTGAAATAAAACTTTATGCTACTCATAGCCATTGATACTAAATGGGGATAAACCTGCTGCTTTTTTCTTTTAAGTTTTTTATTTTTTTTTTAAGTAATCTCTACACCCAAAGTGGGGCTTGAACTCACGACCCCACGATCTAGAGTCACATGGTTTTCCAACTGAGCCAGCCAGGCACCCTGAAATCTTCTACTTTTACATTAAGATCTTTAATAGGGAGTACCTGAAATATCTTTACCTCCCCTAGAACTTCCTTTTCAAGTTTGAACTTTTTCTAATGATGATCTTCTCACCATCAATCTGGATAACTGATAGGGTGTTGCCTGTTTCCATTAAAGGAAGGGCTGGATTCGGATGCTAAGAGACTGTTGGAAGGTCCCGTGGCCAAGTAGAAGGATTCCTGGAACTCAAGTTCCGTGCCTCTCATTTACGATGTGACTTTCAGCCTGTCAGCCATCTTCACTCAGTTTCCACTCTCTTATCTGGGAACTAGACTGCAGAGAATAGAAATACTGGTTAAATGATCTCTGAAGTTTTTTTCCAGCACTGGAAATGACAGATTCTGCAGTTCTGCTAATTATGAAGTGTCAGTAAATAATAAATAACCATTTCTAAGGCCCACGTCAGGCAATAGTGACATCCCAGTGAAAATGTCAAGTCTTTTCAAATGACAAATCAGTTGATTCCTTAGATAATTAGGTGTATAAATGATGACTTCTAGGTCTGTCTACATATAGACATCCTAGCTGCAAACCTCTCCATAAATGTATTGTCTACTTAAAACCATGGAATTAAGGAAATACAACCCAAACTGGTGAGCAGGATTAATCCTAGTAGAGAAAGAAGTCTTCCACAGGTGAAGACTTTGACTAAAGAAGGTGTTGCCTCTTCTAATCTATAAACAATACTTGATTTCACATCAGTTGTGGCTCTCTCTCTGAGCAGTGAGATAAACATGAGAGGGTTCTGTGGCACATCTGGATTGGTGATGGCTAAACAGTGGAGACAGCAAATAGGAGAAGAACAGGTGCACGGAATGCCCAGATCCGGAAAATCCTGACATCTGTGAAGACGCAACAGCCCTCGTTCTGGAAAAACTGATGGCATATGATCATTTTCCAGAGGTCCTAGCTGTGTGCAGGTTACACTGTTCACACTGTTGTACAAATCTATAGTTCTCAACAGTTGGGTTCTGCTGTATATTACTCTGGTGTTAAATGAGGGCTTATCTGTTTTAGATCACAGATCTATTATTCTGTTCCTCTTTATCAATATCACTGATATGAAGACTAATAACGGCCGATATAATATGAATGACGAAGACCAAAAACATCAAGGCTCTCATCTTAGCTTCAGTATCAACTTTGTTGAGTGGCCTTGGACAATTGCTGTATCTCTCGAGCCTCTGATTCTTTAACTGATAAAATGCAGAGGTGGGGGGACAGTGAGGGGAGAGACGGTTGTGGAATAGATGATTTCTAAATCCTATTTATCAACTCCCTCTCTGCTTTAAAGTTCTAGAATTCCAAGATAATTAGGGAGTAAATAAACGAGGGAAGCAAATTGTAGTATTATACCTTCCAGTCTTCTGAAAATATTTTTAGAGGAAGGGCCCAAGAAATGTAGCACCATCATTAAAATTCCATCAGGACCAACTCTACTGGGCACCCAAACAACAGCAACATCTACTTTTCAGTAAAATGTTGGTGTTGCTCTCGACCAGTTCTCCTGAGGTCTTGCCTCAGGAATGAAAAGCTCACCCCCTCAGTCACCCCCTTTGGGCTTCCTTCATTTCATGGGGAATTATTTTTGAAGCATAGCTTTTTGTTCAGGGAAACATTATGTGGTTATCTTACTTCTCTGAAGGGGGATTAAAAAAAAAAAAAAGCCATGTTGTTTCTTTTAAGTCTGGGGCTCTTCCAGCATTTACTTTAAAATGAAAAGATCCTGGTTTGGCTTTTTTATGCAGATGATTGCCTGACTCTGCCCTCAGACTACCCACACAAGACCCAAACCATAAGCTTTGTGAGTCATTTGGGGAAAGCCCAAATGGAAAAGAGACGCTTTCCATGTGGTTGAGCAGGTGATTTCTAATTCAGTCATAGGGAATCTTCATGCATCTCAGATTCACGGATTTTAAATGACTGTACGGAATAGCCAACTTACAGCCAAGGAAACAACATGCACGTTTACTGCGGAAGCCAGAGAGAAGAGCTTTGACTTTCACAAATATCCCGCTACTGTCATTCCAAAATAGAGGGCCAGGCCTATTACCACCTCCTGGAAAACACTCATTAGTCCTTGAGATACTGTGGTGAATTCATTGAAACTGAAATCACCTAAAATTTTTACTTTTTCAGCACTTCTTCACCTTCGTGCAAGGTGTTACTTAGAATATTAGCACTGCCTTACAGCTCCTCGCTGCAATGTGCTTCTCACCATAGCGCGCGGTGGCTTAATACATAGTAGAAGATACCGATGGCTTCTGGCTGCCCTGTCTTCTGTTATACTCTCTTTGGCATCTGGGGCCCTGGTGACTAGTTCAGTGTCCTATGCATAGAGACACTAAGTGTTTGCTGAATGAGGAGATTAGCTGAACCATCTCTTCCCAGGAAGGGAAATTTAAAAGAAATTCAAACAATTTTTTTGAAAAATTTCAAAAGCAGTTTTTCACCTATCATCTTAGTGGGTCTTTCTTGATCGTCCTTCCTAGTGCCCAGCATATTCTCTGACCACAGGGCACATGCTCAGCAAATGGATGGATGGATGGATGGATGGATGGATGGATGGATGGGGATGAAGCAGAGAGCATGTGATCCCACAGCAACCCTGGGAAGTCAGTAGAAGAGGTATTACCATCGTTAGAACTGTGTTCCACAGGAGCTCCTGAGACCCTGAGGAGCCAATGGACTTGCTCAAGATTTGGGATATTGAGTGTTCAGCGTCAGGACTGAAAGTCTAAGCCTGTGAAGTTCTTTCTGCTGCAAGAAGCAGTGTAGTGTTGGTCACAAGAAGGCAGTCTCGCAAGTCAGAGGAACTTGGTCTTGAACTCTGGCTCTTGCCCCTTCCTAGCTATCTGATCTTTGAGGAGTCCCTTACCCTCTGCAACTCTGCTTGCTGTCTGTGAAATTTGTGTTGGGCAGGGTGGAGGGAGGAGCAATGGTAGAACCTACCTCAGAAGGCATTAAATGAGTACTAAATGAAACAATGTCTGTCTGTAGCTGACACTTAGTGGCATTGGCAAATTGTAGCTGGTGCCGTGCTCGCTGCCATGTGGTCTCTTCTTCAGAGAATGAAAGACCAGGAAAGGTGGTTCTTAGGGATGGGTCTTTTAGATTGCACTTGGGGAAATGACAGTACAGTATCCCCACCCTGGGGCAGGTAAGAGAAAAGCAGAGTCAGGAGATAGGGCATTCATTCATCCAGTCACCCTTTCGTGAGATCCTAAAATGTGCGGGGGAAGACGAGAGTGTTGGGATGAGCCAGGAGTGGGGAGAATGATAAAATTTAGTGCCTTCCCTTCTCCAGAAATTTGCCTGTGGTGAGCAGCTGGCAGATCCTTTACCCTGACACCCTTAGCTGGCTGTTCTATTGGTATTACAAGGCAGACTTTTTAAAAATATGCAGAAATAAATAATGTGGGGAAAATACCTTGTCCAGATGAGAATGGCACTGCATCAATATGCTAATACCATTGCAGAAGGTTGGCTCAGGGAGGGGCTGAAAGAGCATCCACTGCGCTGTAATGGCTTTTTCAATGTTGTGCCCTCAGCTTTTAGAGCATGCAACATGGTAGGCACTCAACACATATCTGATGACTGAGTTAATTAAGTCACCTAGTCCATGCCCTTGTTCTGTATATGAAGAACTCAGTGTTACCCAGCCACATAATAGGTTCGTAGCTTGAATTTCTAAATATACTGGTGGTACTTAGCATTTTCAATAAGACTTTGGGCAATCAGTGTTGCTTATCAACATCAGGACAAAGAAAGAGAGGGTCTCATGAGGAGTTCTGGGCACTGAAATCTAATGATAAAGAAGGTAAGCCACATGCCCTGAAAATAGAAATGAAACATGAACACTAAAATGTGTGAGGGGTGGAGCACCTCGGTGGCTCAGTCAGTTAGGTGTCTGACTCTTGATTTCAGCTCAGGTCATGATCTCAGGGTCATGAGATCAAGCTCTGCATTGGGCTCCCCTCTCAGTAGTGGTGGGGGCATAGGGGAGTCTGCTTGGGAATCTCTCTCTCTGCCCCTCCCATAGCTTGTGCGTTCTCTCGCTCGCTCACTCCCTCTATCTCAAAAATAAATACATCTTAAAAAAAATAAAACGTGAGAGGAAAGAAAAGACCAAGTTGAGTCAGAATCAAAGGAAGAGGATTCTGATTAGGGCAGAGAAAATTTTGTCAGTATAAGGATTCTGAAAGAGTGAGGAAGATACTCCTTTTGATATGACAGACCATGATGGAAATTTATGTCTTGTAAATCTGTGAACCACTCTCAATAATCAGAGATATTTTTCCTACTGTCCATAATATGCTGAAAATGATCCGTGAATGTCATTAGATTAGCTAACACTTTGAGTTGATTTTTCCATCAGCAGTGTTGGTTTCCATTTGAGGGTTCCTTACTCTGACAATTAATAACTAGTATTTCTGTAGCACTTTACACTTTGTAAACCTTTTTTTTTTTCCAAAACCCTTTTATGTACATTAAATGGCCTTTTTCCAACAATCCCACACTGTATCCTTCGATATCTAATATTGGGGAAAACTGAGGCACAGAAAGGTTATATGACTTATTACACAAACCTCAAATTCTTCTCACTCTAGCAGGCTGCTTTTTGTACGGTTGATGCCTATCCCAACATCAAGAGAACAGGTGTCAAGCCAGCAGGTCAGAGCTAGGTACATAGGCAATATATCTTAACCTTAAGTATGCACACAAATCCCATGGCATCTTAAATCAGATCGTGGTTCTCTGTAGGTGTGAGGTAAGGCAAAAGAGTCCAGGCTTTCTGCGGAAAAAAAAAAAAAAAAAAAAGGAAAGAACTCCCAGGTGGTGTTAGTGCTGCTGGTCCATAGATCTAGAACACAGTTTTTGCTGTTTGTAAATCAGTTCTGCTTTCACCAGCAGAAATTTCCAGACTTAGAGAGTTCAGAGAGGGCCTCCTGCTGACCCCTGATCCTCTCTCCTTACTCAGCAAGAGCAAAATGGCCACAGCAAGAAGCAGGCAGTCTTGTTCAGGAGTAAAAACATGTGTCTAAGGAGTCCTCAGAAATTTCTGCCCAGGTATCCTTCAGGTTGGAATTCTGGAAGCAAAATATTATTTATTTTACTTGGAGGGCAGGGCGAGAGTGATAAAATCCTGAGCTGAAGAGCCCAAACAGAATTCTACATGTGAATCCAAAGCAAACAAGACTTGTTTGGTAGGAAAAGTGAAGATTTGTATGTTGTCCTTTAAAAGCCACTTGAAAAGGAAACAAGATATCCATTGTTTGTGGGCATCTTATTAAGACCAGGCAGAAATGGCATCCAACCTGGGGTGTTTGCAATGTCCAGGATGTCAGACCCAGTTTGGGGGTACCCTCAGGCCAAAAGATAGCCTAAGATGGTAGTTCTCAGCCTGGCTGGCCCTTACAGCTCCTCAGATGCATTGAAAAGTATGAATGCTCCAACCCACTACAGAGATTGTCTCTTTCTTTGGTCTGGAATGAGACTCGGGCATCGGGTTTTTTTCAAAGGCTCCAGCAAGGTTGACTGTGTAGCCAAGGTGAAGAACCACTAGCCTAAGGCAAAAAAAATGTGGCAAATGTGATAAACATGTCCCAGGATGGGAGGTAGAGTTTGTATTCAGCATTTGGATGAAGAGTTGGTATCAACATATGCACAGTGAGTTCTTAGTATTTGCAGTAGTTACATTCTATAAAACCATTGTGAACACTCAATTAGCAAATCTTGAACCATTGCTCCTAGGGGAGATAGAGGGTGACGTTCCTGCAAGCCTCACATTTTCATCCGCCGATCAGTACGTAACTTTGTTTCCTATATGTTTAAAGACATCTTATGTCATATATATTGTTGATGCATTAACCTTGAACTCAAGGCCAGCAGCACTATAAGTCATGCTTCAGTGAAGCTTATCTAGCACGTGTATTCTCTCTGTAAGGCACATCACAGCCTTCCTGCACTTAGGAACACCAAGGAGCACCTCAGTTCTGCCACACTTGGGGCCATTAGAAATAGAAAAATCACCAAAGAAAAACACCAGAGTGAGAAAACCATGACCCTACACAGGCCTGGAAAAGGCCACTTGCTTACAGGATGAAAGCCAACACAGGAAGACAGATCCTCCTTTGGGAGTCTGTGCCTGAGGGACTCTGATTTGTTGCCTCTCTGAGCACGTCCACGAATGACCATGAAAATGAGACAAGTGTCGATTTGGGGGCCTACAAGTAAAGCTTAGCAAATCAGTGAATTCACAAATATGGAATCTGTGAATATGGAGGATCCACCGCAGATAAGACACAGAATAAGAGAACAGATGACACATTATACAGTTTGTGGGACAGGTGAGGGGAACCCCACAAACGTTACACAGTATGTGGGACCGGCAGTGAGGAGCAAAGGGAGGGGACCTATGGATCTGAGCTGGCTGCCTGGGTTCTGCCCAGCCCTCCTGATTGCCCTATGGCCCCTATCTCTCTGCCGCCGGGATCCAAAGTCTCCATACAGCCCTTCCCATCTCATCTCCAATAAGAAATGAATGCTGTTTGATTCCTGTCCTTAAACTAGAACAATCCCCGGGGGCTGAATTATGCCAGCAACCTCGTGCCTGCAGTGTCTCTGGAAGTCTTTTATTGCAGGACTGATTTATAATACCCAAGTAGATGAGTTGAGAGCAATTACGTAAATGCTGTTTCTCTGGGGTAGGGAAGAACAGTACGGTTTAAGTGAAAAATGCAGTGTCGAGTCAAAAATTCAAATCGGTATGTGTAATTACAGGCCACAGTAAATCAGTTTTACAAACACAGTACCAATATCACCACGTTCCAACACCCACCGGAGCTGGCTGTGACAGTCTGGAATCTGAGAAGATACCGAAGGTGAAGCAAAGCGGGAATTGGGATGTGTGAAGCCTCGATAGCTTGTCTTGAATCACATGGTGAATTCAATCAAACATAATTAAGAAGCCAGGAGAGCCTAAACCATCCAATTTCTCTTAATTAACAACAACAAAAAAATCATCTAATTAGCCATGTAAGCTCAAATTGTGGGGTTTTTGAATGGTCATTTATGTGTATTATTACATTTGACATTTAGATTGAATGCTTTAATGAAAACAAGAACCAGTTCCCTAATCAGTAAATTGCCCCGCGAGTCACAATGCTGAGAAACTCCAGTTCTCATTCTTCTATCAAGTAACTAAGTTAAGAATTAGTCAGGACCACATAATACATCCTAATTATTTATCACCCTTCTCCTAGCACCAGAAAGAGAAGAAAAGGGATTTCTGCCTGATCAAGGCAGAGTTCAGAGTTTCACGCCCAGAGAAGTCCTGGCACAGTGCATTTGGCTGGGGCTGAGCTGAGGCCCTGAAGGCAGGACTTAGGCATCTAATGATTCCAGTCCTGGCCTAATGAGAGCCATGACATTTACAAGCCATACCAGCCTCTTATCTGGGAGCCTTGAAGTTCCAGCAGCAGACTTTGCCTTCATAGACAAGGTTTTTAAAATAGCCTTTGTGAGCCCCTTTCAAGGGATTGACCTGTTTCTCCTCTGGAAAAGCCTTGTTAGCTATGTCAGGTTGTAGAAGTCATTGACTATTTGTTCAGCGACTCTGCTGTGGCCTTGGGAGCACTGATGCTCTGAGAAGGTCTGAGTTGCTCAATCATGAAATTCCGGCTGTTTGCAGTTCCATTTCAGGATTGCTTGTCTGGTACCCATGCTCAGTGAGTAGCCCCGACGTCATTAAACACAGGATGGATATTGCATTTTGTAAGGCTAAGAAGGACCTCCTGGGTAGGCATGTGAGCAGTTACAGTCTGACAGCTGTCTTTTAAGAAAGGGGCGGGAGAGATGTTTTTTCATTGAACACCTAGTTTTCTGAGTGTCTCCACTTTCTTCCTGAAACAAAATGACTGGGGCATTTTTATGGATACGTTGGAAAATGAAAAAGGACATGCCCTCTTAAATCCACTCCTGGCCACTGGCTTGACTCAATTATTGACTTAGTGTCGTCAACAAAATGATTCAAATTCTGTGTCTCTGTCTAAATTCTTTTCTGGATTTCATCTCTTCAAGTCTCTATGTGGGTAGAAATTCCATGGACAAGCCTCAGGGTTGAACGCATGTAGGTATAAATATAGATAGGAAAAGAAACAAAGCGCAGGAAAGTAGAAGTTAACCCAACATGCAGACACTTCAGAAGTGGCTGGGTTGATCCCGCAGTCCCTTGAATTGGCTTCAACATCTGCTTCCGTGGTGTCAGATTACTTCCATAGTTGATGTCCTTGGTTTTGATGGAATGGAATGAGAGGATTTGGGCAGTTTCCTTTTAGGACTGCTTGACTTGAAGTTAAGCTTGTGAGTGAGACTCAACCAATTTCTATAAAATGTCTATATTGGCTTCTTGTCTAGCTTATTTCGTAAATAATGGCAATACAAAGTCAAATAGCCGTTATCTAAAATAGATTTTCTACTGGATGACACCCAGTTTGGCCATTATAGAAACTGACAAAAGAGAACAAATGAAAGGTATCAGAGATTAATGCAGCAATAAAAGTCTGCCAGAAACATCCTAATTTACTTCTTAAAAGCCCAAATGTTTAAGTGATAACGTGAAGGCAGAAACATACATCTTTCCTCTGCCCAAAGGCTAAGCCGTCTGGAGAGTAATAAGAGCTGACTTCAGGGACAAGGACTCGCATTATTGAAAAAGTCTCTCCAGGTGCTTTTCCCTGCATCAGAATGCTTTTGTTTCAATGCTGTATGAAAATGAGATTTAATAGGGAAAAAGAGATTTGGCGCTGTGTATTTGTCAACCTCGTTGCGATGTTCTTTGCGGCTTTCTCTTCTTTCAGAGTCTCCATTTGTTTTGTTTTGTTGCTTAGGCAAGTGTACATTTTCTCTTTCCTGAGAGTGTGTGGCTTCCCCTTTGGGCTTGTCGGGAACACCCCATCCACCGACCACGTCTTTGCTTTGTAGCCTGTTCTCTCCTCTTCCCCCAGAATGAGGTGGAGTCTGAAGCTGTTTTGGGGGAATCATCTTCTGGTGTCCAGATGTTGTAAGCACTGGTTTTCCAAACCTTTGAACAAGAAGCAGAGAGCAAGCATGCAGAGTTGAGGCATGTAACCTTCTAGATGGGCTTTTGATTTGTTCCCTGAAGCAATGATGGCAGAGCATGTTAATTTTAACCTGAGTAATTAATAACCCCTTCCCCCTCCTTTTACACCAATCTGTACTTGGCTGTAAATGTGAGTGGTGTTATTTTGTCTTTTTTTGCATGACGTCACTGATCAAACACTCTGGTTTTGTTTTTGTTTGGTTTGGTTTTTTAATGTATTCTTGCAGTACGATTAATCTTTTCTTCCCCAAAGATTCCCACTACAGGGCCTCGGGTTACAGGTTGTGGCCCCACAAAACCAACCAAAGAAGAGGAATCCAGGCTCTAGTTTCATTTCGTCACTGAGCCTCGAAAATGCTGGCTTTTTTTTTTCCTTAAGCAAAGGCCTGGAATCATTCAAACAAGTGGTGTTAACAGATCTCTACTCTTTGAAAACGGAAAGCCTTTAGTAGCAGTTCCTTAGATACCCTGAAAGCACTCTCGAGAAATTCTTGGATGGCACCTGAAAAATGCCTGAGAAGCAGGCCTTAAATCTAAAGAAATGATCAAAATTGCTCCCCCAGTAACTTTGAAATAATAATTGAAGTTATTTTGTAGCTGGCAGCGGGTTGAGTTTTTTCTCCTTTCAACTAGACTAGTATCAAACCATCTCCCATAGCAAAATGTAAGAATTATATGATTGCCGTATACAGCAAATTGCTGTATACAGCAAAGGTTCTGTAGATACTCTGAATTTCTTTGGAGAGTAGGTCTAGTAGACAATGTTAAAGTTACACCATTAGCAGCGCACACGTAGAATATTCCTAGGCTTTGTCATAGCGTGTTGACATGCCCAGCGTGTATCCTGAGAGTAGGGAATAGCCTAGGATCTTTTAATTTAGGAAAGAAATTTGAATTAATATTTTAAAATCATATGCTGGTGTTTAGTTTCCTCGTTCTACTTCTTCAAATCCCTAAATTAGAATGAGTTATTTTTGTCAAGTTTACTCGCAATTTTGTCAAGTTTTATCACGTGAGCATCTGGAATTTGGAAATTTTGAGGAAGTTTTCCTGTGACAAGGGCAGCTTGTTGAATTAGAAATTGAGAGACTGCCTGAGGAGTAAAAAAGATTAAAATTTCCAATCCCGTCTGAACTCATAGGGATGTGACCAGACAGAACTCAAGTTTGGGTTGAGAAGACAAGCTGTTTGGTTTGACGAAAGTGGGCACGATTAGGAATATGGGAACTTACTGCCCTTATTCAAAAAGAAGTCAGCTTCTAGATTATAAACTCTAGAACGAAATGTTAAGACTGTCAGGAGGTGGAAACACATAGTGGTCGCAACGCAGAGTGCTGGTGGACAGGACTGGAGGGAATATCCTGACGATGAGAGACATGCCGGGAACTTTGAGCGTGAGAGTTCCCAAGGCTGCCTTTACTGCCTATGAAAACCTCAGTCAGCAAAGCAGAGAACAGCAGTTGTCTCTACCATTTGTTGAATTTGGGGCTCCGTTGTTAACATATAAAAAAATCGGGGTCCCCAAAAAGCAAGAATTGTACCCTGAATCTGCTGATAGAAAAAAAGGGACCAAAAGAGCTATGAATTCAGCAACATGTAAATTAATTTGTCTTTTATTAATGTTCATACTCTGCCTATATATAAAGATTATTTGCAACACAGTATTTCATCCGTGAGCACAAGTATGGTGCACACAGGGATTTTAAGGGAATTTCAGTCCCTAGGAGCCCAGAGCTCATGACTTAGGAATTCTTGAATTACCTTTCAAGGGGCTTCCAGCTCTGAAATGTTATGAATCTAGGCTCCTAACAATTTTTAAAGCAGAAATTACATTCAATGCATAAGCTTCAGGAGGACAGGGAAGTATGCAGTGTATCTTTGAAAGAGGTCCATTAAAGTTTGTGAGGATAAAGTTTCACTGACAGTGGAATCCAATTACCTGTACTTATAGGGATCTCTTCTCTCCTCCACGGTGAGTGAGGTATAATGCTTAACCTAACGGTGAACCAAAGAGCTCATGGGCCCAGTATCCCCAAACTTCCTCTTTCTGCAAACCCTATTACTTGTCACATTGGAAAGCAGAAAAAGTAGTTATTCCTAAATTTCTTAAAAGAGTCTGTCCCCAAAAGCCTGTCACTGAATTTTGAGCTAAAACTGAGCTGAAGTCAAGTTTGGTCAAAGGAAAGGGGTTAAAAAAATCTGATTTCCAGGCTTTCAAGAAAATACTCAAAAGAATAGGTCCCAGAGCCACGTATCGTGTTTTCCTCTAAAAAGGCATTGACGGGAGTCTCATTAAAGATGTTTTGAGATGAAAAAGAAATCATAAGTTTAAATGAGGTCAGAGAAATTGGCTAACCAAGAATGATATGGCAGAGTTTATTGCCAGATTATAAGACCCTCTCTACCCATCTACGGCTCCATGGCTGTAATGGGATTAAGTTTAGCTGGGTTTTTTCCCCATATTTCAATTAGACTTATTCAGTATTTGTTATTTATTTTTGGTTCACTTGAATTTATAAATGCCCCCCAAATCACAGTATTCTATTGGCCTACGTATGTGTACATACGTGGATATGTGGACATTCCTGAAATTTCCTGTAAGAAGACATAAGCAATATTGAACCTCTATTTCCTTCTAAAAATAATAAACAATATTGAATTTATACTCTACACTATATTAAGTTGTAGCTTCAGTTTTTTAAGGGCAAAAGAGGCACAACCTTGGTCCCCTGGGTAATTTTTAGTAGGATTTTCAATATAATAAATCCATCCAGAAACACGCATGTCCCTCCACCTCTCACTATTCTAAAGTCACAAATGCAATACAAATTCAGGACTTCGATTCTGCCGGAACCTGCTGATTTCTAATCTATATTGAGATTTTTCCCCCCCCAAGGTGTACTTAATTCTGCAGGGTTCAGATACCCAGGGGCAGCTTAAGTCTGAATGAAACATTGACTGTTGTCATTCTAAAGGTCTGCCTCTAGCTAGAGTCATTCTGGGACAGCTACCAGAAGACTGTTTTCACTGCTCTGCCTCTCTACTCACAGGAAAAAGGAATTTTTTATTTAGGTATTTACTTTTGCTTGAATATCCGTTTTCCCTCTATTTATCACCACATCAGAAGAATTCTTTGGTTTAAAAAAAATGGAGTGAGGAGACGACCATCAGCGCTCTGCCCCTGGCCACCTCATTCATGCCACAGCGGTGAGACCTATTTTCATGCTGCCCATGGCATTGATCATTGCCTCTGCCACTTTGTACCGAACATGAAGTAACCCTAAAATTGGCCTTGTGGTACAAGCCTCTACCTACTATCTCTACCTGAAGAATTGTCTTCACCCCAAAATGGCACGTGGGGCAGGTCACCTGTCACCTGCTTCTGTCTCCTTCACACAGGAAGACGAGCTGGTCTTGCCTCTGGGCCTGATTCTCTTTGGAGAAATGAGACATTTGCCCAGCATGACTTCACTCTTACTGGGGTGCGTCCCATGCCTGGATCTAAACACATGGCCATCTCTGCAATCGGAAGCTTAGCGTGAGGCATTTTGCTTGGTTGCTATAGGAGGTTGACTCCTAAGGAGACCTTGCTGTTTGGGTGCCAGCGCGGGAGTCTTTATGATGCAGATAGGGTGGGCCTTCAGTACAAAGTTACTGGGAAAAGGCCCTGGTTTTCCCTCAGCTATAACTGATTTTTTATTAGAGGCAGTAATTATCTGTGAGTAAAACCTGATAAGCCCCACTAAGTAAGGTAACGATCTTGTTCCATTCTCAATAACTGGTAGATTCCTCGTGTATCGCTTGACATGCCTCCCCAACAATGCCCATCGATGGGGAGGTAGTGTGGCATTTAAGAAAACTTTAGGTGGAAAGATGCAAATGTGTTCCATCCAGAAATGAAATTCAACTCCTACATATTTGGGATGGTGTTGTCAGCACCCAAAGAAGGGGATTCTCTTAGTGGTGTGCCCTCCCATGATTACATGTTCACTTGTCACCTCTAACCAAGCTAGATCCTAGGGGTTCTGCCAGTTCAAAGCTGGGTGTCTCTCTTTAGCCTGTTTTTATGGTGTGGGGTTTACCTCTAATCCTGGCTGTGAAGAGGAACCCCCATTTCCACTTGAGGCACACCTGGCTGGCACCATTCAGAGCATCAACCAGATAGATAGTCTGAAACGGTTGCCAAGGTATCAGAAAGCTAAGCTGGACTGTTCCAGCACTCAGTGAGCCCTCAACAAGTCTGCCCAATTTTATATAAATACTTAGACAGGCATGAAATGGATTTTCTGGATGTCTGGCTTTCTTTTTTTTTTTTTTCTATTGGCTTCTCTTCATTTTTGCTGCTGCTTCCTTTTTATTTACTTTTTTCCTCTTTGCTTTTTTTTTTTTTTCCTTTTTCTCTTGGTAATTCTGATCCAACCAGGTAGCAATGCGTTTTCCAGGGAGCCTTTTCCAATAGTTTCTTCCCTAGCCTATTTAGTGGAAAGGCAAGCTGTTTCAGCCTGTTAGGGTCAAAAAAAATTTTTTTAAACAAAGTTCCCTTTGCATTTTTTTAAAAATCCAGTGATAATTCCTTGC
The DNA here is from genome assembly GCF_922984935.1 of Meles meles. Classification (NCBI taxonomy): domain Eukaryota; kingdom Metazoa; phylum Chordata; class Mammalia; order Carnivora; family Mustelidae; genus Meles; species Meles meles. Next base: position 106,706,719 of record NC_060071.1, read on the forward strand.
CTTTGATAGAATCTGCCTCAGGTGGGAATCTCTCAGGTTACAAATAGTAAATTCGGGCAGCTCCCTTTTTGCCTCCCTGTTCTGCTAATGAAGAAGCTTCTCGCCCTTCAGGCTGTCCCTCTTTCACACAAGTTGTCTCCCTTCTGGCCACGTGAAGCCACATGGAAGGAAACATTGACAACAGAGATGTGACCCCATTGCTCTCAAGGCCTGGTTGAAGCCAGCTGACCACGAACTACCTTCCCACACAACCACTGCCCCCAAATATGCTTTCTGGAAACACCCAGCCTTTTGGCTCTGGTCTTTCTCTTTGAAGTGAGGGCAAGGTAGTCTTCTGCTCAGGTCTTTGTGGTGTGGGTGCTTCTTACACTTGGTGTCAGCTCTGCTTACTAAAAAACACAGGTTCACACCAGCCAAGAAGAGCTTGTCCGGGCCTGGGAGAGCAAAACCTCACTGTAGGGGATAAGGCCAGAGATGGAACTTAATGGCTTCCCTGAAAAATGTTTAAAAATGCATGTGGCTCAATTCCATGTGAGCGTGGCCGCAGTCAAAATACCCCAGACCTGTCAGGAAGCGGGCCTCAGAGAATCTTATGAATAGACTTATTTTGTAAAGTTACTTAAACGCCCAGAAAAACCAACCGAGGGTAACGCCGGCTCCCCGGGCGTTGATTTGGGTGAAATCCCTCCCTCAAATGACCTCAGTTGAGTTTGGCTAGTTACAGGAGTTGTGTTGCTTTTTCCTCGTTTTCTGGAAGAGACACGGAAAACAGGGGCTGCGCAGATGTGGCCCACCGGGGGAAGCATTGATCCCGTGGGTGGAAACCGTCCCCAGCCCGCTGTGAGCGCCCCACCGGCTTCTGAATGAAGGCCTTGTTACCTGGCAGTGTTGTCAGTGTGAAGTTTGGCATTAACCTGTGAAGCCCGGGGAAAGAATCGGCCCTTTCACACACGGCCGCCCGTGTCCCGCACACACCCTGAGGTCCGTGTGCGCCCTGCGGCCCCCGAGGAGCCCGCACTCCTCCAGAACTGAGAGGCTCCCCTGCTTCCTGGCTGCCAGGCCTAGTCCACCTTCTCGTCCAGCCCAGCCAACATCCCAAACGGTGACCAGCCTGCCTACTCTTCAAGGAGTCCACCCCCAGTGACATGGGTAATGTCAGGTTCTGTGTGTTTCCAAAAAAAAAAAAAAAAGAAAAGAAAACTGTCTAACCCATGTTCTCTTCGCTCTTGGCCCATGGCCACTTTGCCAGTGATTTATAGGCCTCCTGCCACGGACCCTGATTTCTAGAGTTAGAATGAAACCCAGATCCGGAGCCACAGAGGTGAAGGCCAGATGGGCGGGGCCTGTAGGTTTAGCCTCTTTGGGGAAACCCAACCCACCAAGAGGCGCAGACGCATCCCTTTGAACCCCCTGAAGGGAAGGCCTCTGCCAGGCCTGTATTCAGCCTGCGGGGACCACAGATAGTTAGCGTCATTTCTCAGGGTTAAAAGGTATTGTGGGTTCTCTGTGGCCCAGGCTAAAGGGGGGGGAATAACCTATTTCATTTTATTTTTTTTTTCCAGTTCTCTCAGGCCAGGCACACCACAGCCCTTTGAAACGATCTGTGTCCCTTACCCCACCCATGAATGTGCCAAACCAGCCTCTAGGCCACGGATGGATGTCTCATGAGGACTTACGAGCTAGAGGACCCCAGTGCCTCCCATCCGATCATGCCCCCCTGTCTCCACAAAGCAGTGTAGCCTCTTCAGGAAGTGGTGGGAGTGAACACTTAGAAGATCAGAACACTGCTCGTAACACATTCCAAGAAGAAGGTAGTGGTATGAAAGGTGAGTGACGAACGAGAAACCACTGGGAACAGAGTCTGTCCCTTTATTTAGAGTCCCTTTATTTATTTAGGGTGAAAAGAGAGGTAGGTAGTCAGCGACAGAGGAGCCCAGCCCCCTCCCTAGGCTCGTGCATTTGACCCAGCCCTTGCAGCGCTCCAGGGTCCACCCTGGCGGAAAGGGCTCCCATTCCCCTTCTGGGGTATCTTGCCAAAACCTGGGAAGCAGGAACCAGAGCAGGAGAGGTCAACACTCTTTTTTTTTTTTTTTTTTTAATGTAGTGACTTGCAGGCAATTAAATGAGTCACCGCTAACGGCGGTAGGATCTCCTGTGCACGCACATTGCTCAGCCTTGCCCTGTTTGGAAAGGGGCTGAGCTCCTCATTGGCGGTGGCCAGGGAACTGTCAATAATTCAGCAACACAAACCACAGGCTCTTTCTTTTAAGTCTCTCCTAATGCAGAATGGTAGTCGTGCTTCCTTTCTTTCTCCCTTTTCTTTTGATATGCAAAGAAACTTTAAAACCCTTTCCTCTGCACCTGTTTAAGGGACGTGAACACAGTACCACTGAGAATCTATGTCGGAGTTTTAAGCCTGAGAACAGATTTGCATACAGTGATAAAGGCCTTCTCGTGCAGCATAAATAAATGTTTGTACATTGCCCTGTAAATCTAGCCTCTTCTTAAGCTACTCATCAGTAGACAGAGATTGCCAAAATACCCGTGATAGGTTCAAAGAGGATACGTGTGTTTTGTATTTTTAGACACCAAGTTGTTTAAAGCCTGGGAAGTCCTCGTGGAAGGATGCTCGTCAGAGACCCAGGAATAACAAATTTAGATGGAGAAAGAGTAATTAGCCTTGCTTCTGGGAGTACAATACTGCAGGGGGCTCTGAGAGCAGCCCTCTTTGCTGGCATCCAGAGTCCTGAGGATTGGCTGTCTCCAACCTTCCCCTCGAGAAGGATGTGTTGATGTAGGAGTCTCTCCACCAAGTCCCTTCCCCGCTATGGAATTGTGGCACAGAAAGACACCCATGACCACCCAGGGGCCAGTTGTGTGAGACCACCAGGCAGACGCAGGGAGCCTGTCCATTAGGGGAACAAAGCTGCCGGAAGGTGCTTCCCTGGTGCCTTCCTTGAACATTCCTTTCCCTCAGCGGCAGGCCCGTATGCTCCCCATGCCACCCCCATCCCATGGTGAGTGCCCAGAGTGAGTGGGATGTGTCTTGATGCTTTCTTCCGCTGATACAAGTGGGTCTTTAAAGGTGTTTAACAGACAGCACAAACAATGGCTCATTTTGGCATGGAGGGGATGTGTGTCCTCTTTCTCTTTCACAGTTTTCAAGGGAATGTGTCATAATTTTGGAGACCTAGCAAAACTCATTTCTGAGTTCATGCTACATGGTTCTGTGCTCTGGCAGCTGAGCCCCAGGTGATGGGTAACCAATGAGCCTCAGCCATGTTTTAGGTAAGCCTGTAGGACATCTGTCATGGGGACCCCCCAAGTACCCGAGGGACCGGAGGAGGCAGGGCCAGCCGTTCCTCTGGATTAGCTTCTTCACAGGCCAAGTGGAGTGTCTGGGCAGCACCTTTCCAAGAAAGTGTATGTGTGGTTCTAATCAGTGACTGTGGGAAGGAGGCCTTGGCCCTTGTGTTCAAGGGCAAGGAGGGTCCTAAAGGAAGGTCGTTCTCTGGGATACAGACGTCTCCCAGAGAGGAATGCTCATCCTGTCTGGTTATTAGAGGTCTGCTTTCTTTCCTTTCTTCCTTTTACTTTTCTTCCTTCCTTCCTTCCTCCTGTACATTCATTCATTCATTCTTTCAGCTTTAATGTATACCTTCAACATCCTCCCAAAGTAGGTAAAGGTGTGATCATCATGTGCTATTGTTTTGAGGTGAGAAGAGAATAATGACAGAAAACCCAAATAAACTTCTTATTGCTGTTTTAGAATAAAAGCCAAAATATTCCAAAGTTCAGGGAATATCCCCTATGTAAGCATCTTCTATTCTTTTCTTTAGAATTGATAAGAATTGTCTCCTCAGAGATCCTTCAGTCAGAAAGTGACGCAGATAAGCTCTTACATCCAAGATTTTCTTAATAGGCCCAAGGGATTTGGTGACCAAGTAAAACAGAAGACTCTTTCCTATAAACACCCTCCTTCTGCTGACCTAGCAAACTGTCCTTTTCCCAAAGAACTGGATCAGGATTCAAAATATAAAGTCTGTAGCAAATGAGAGGGCAGAACATATTTGAAAGAAGGCAAGAGAAACAACGAAGAGTTGTATTTGTGGGAAAAGTATGTTTGCAGTTCAGCTGATAGGTCAAACCATAGAAATTTCCACACCTGAAACAGCGGCCTCCCAGAATATGGGGGGCTGCCTTCAGCCCCCCAGCGGTGACTGGAGATGTCTTCTTGAGAAGGCAACTCTGTCAGCGAAGCCTGTACAGGGTGGCCTCCCAGGACAGTGCCCAGGAGGCAGCCCTCACCAGGCCCAGCCCAAGAGTTTCTCGTTTGATTCCCAAGTCCGAGAGCAGACACCGGTTTAAGTTTCCAAATTAATTCATACTTTCTGAGAAATGAAATACGAAATCAAACGAAGCGCTTCTAAAAAGAGCCAGCTCTTGCCCTCAGATCCACATCTCCTTCTTCCGTGTAACCAGGTGTTTTGGCAGGAGTATCAACCCTTTTAGGCTACTTTATGGTCCACCTCAGGACGCCATCAGTAAATTGCTATTTTTCTAAAGTTCTTTTAAAAGCCTGGTTTACAGAAACAACAAGGAATCTGTAGTTGAATTTGGAGGAGTTCCAAATCTCCAGAGGATGCGTGTCAGCCCTCTCCCTGCACCTTGGGGAAAGAATAAAAAGTCACCATAATTGAGCTTAATTTAGTGTGAATTCATCTTTCTTGCCAACAGCTGTGCATACCTTGTGGAAACATGGTGTTTATCTAGTCCTTCCTTTTCATCTGGACAAACTGGCCAGGCCTGGCTACGAATTATCCCTTAAGAGTGGGCCTCTTGGGTCAAGAGTGTGAAATAAAGCTCACAGCCCAGGATTCTTCTTTTTTGAATTTTTCACGACATCGATCTCGCCCCTCTTTTTGTTTTGGGGTCAGCACCCTGCCAGGGATCGTCGCAAAGTTCTCTCCCAAGTAGACCAGCTTGCGTTCTCAGGGGAATAACATCATCTGCCTGCTTTGCTTTGTTTTTCCTTTTATAGTAAATACCATCCCGAAGATGTAAGTCAGCTCCAAAGCCCAGATTGGCTGTCCCTCCGGGTAGGGATCTCAGACTAATTTCAGGCTGAAGCAGGAGTGGGATCAGCTACTCGACGAGAAATTAACGAACAGAAGTAGGAAACAACAGGAATAGGAGTTTCCCCCTTAACATGCCCCATGGAGGCTGCTGGTTATACATTGTTGGCCCAGATACGCTGATCGAGGTTTCTAAATTCAGTTGTCCTCGTTGTTGGCAGAAACATCACTGTGACTTATCCCAGGGGAAAGATTCATGATTCCCAGGTTGCTCCTCAATCATAATACCCTCCTTTCCCTCTGCACTCTTGCCTCTTCTCTCATGCAAAGCCTTCAGGTGGCCCAGAGGAGGAAAAAAGACATTCCCCTAATTTCCTGCAAGGAAGAGAAACCTAGACAAGCAGAAGTCTGTTGGTTGGGGAAACACATCTACCCCTCATAGCAGCATCATGTTCTCAGAAATAATGTAGAGACATGACATCCAAAGACTTCTCAAAAGGCCAGGGCTGTCAACGGGTGGTGGGGCTGTGTTCTATGGAAGCAGAGAGAACAGAAGAAAGACTGGTTCATAGGTTTTACTTTAGTTCTTATCAAGTCAGTTGGCTTTTAAGCACCTGCTGAGAGAGGCTTTGGACTAGTTTACTGGGGAGACAGAGAAGAAAGAGATGGGACCTGCCTCATGGGAGTCCCCATCCCATGAGCAGCAAACACAGACTGGATGCAGGTGCACAGCTGTGAAATTGTCTTGTCTTTGGAGACTTGCCCTGGGTCAGGGTAGGCACCAAGGAGGACCCTGATGCCAAGTCGAGAGACGTCAAGGAAAGTTCCTGAGGAGGAGAGGCCTGGACCTGAGTCTAGAACCTGATTACATGTTAGCCAAATACATAAGGTGAGGGAAGGGCATTCTGTGCAGAGGGAAAAGGATGCAAGAAAAGCATGGTGATGAGACAGATCAACCGAGTACCTCCTATAGCCTGAAGGTCAAAAGGACATGGGAAGGAGTCTGGAGAGGAGAAAGCCAGGCTTCGCGAAAGGTTTGGCATTCATAGAAGCTGTCAAGGGCATTTAGCAGCAGAACGACCTGCTTACCTTTGCTCCTGAGAAATCGGACCCTAGCGGAAGTCGGGGAGGGAGCGCATAGGAAGGGAGGAGGAGCAGAGGATTCTGGTTTGGGAAACCAGCTGAGAGGTGGGAGCTGTTTAGTAACGGAGGAGGAAAAAAAGATGGGACCAAGGCAAGCAACAGTGAGAATGGATTCCAAGGAGTGTGTGGGCATGGTCTTCGTGTGAGAGAATTGAGAAAGCTCGGAATTGAATGTGTCCTCTTGAAAGCAGACCGTGCAGGAGTGGGAGGAATTTAGGACGATGCCCAGGTTCCTGCCGGGACAGCTAGATAATCCACAGTGTCCTCTATAGCAAAGAGAACAGAGGAGAAGAAACAGATCCGGGGCCAGTGTGAGTCTGGTGACTCACGGGGACTGGTGAGTCTGGAAACCAGTAGGACACTCCGAGGAGCTGAGCCAGACCTTGGTGTACCATTCTTCCCTGGCTGGTCTCCCTAAGCCCCAGCTTCTCTCCCCACCTGCACAGGTTAGCACTCTGACTGCCTGTGGGGAAGCTGGTGTGGGAGATTCCATTCCAGATTTCTGGCTAGTAAGGCCCATAGATTTGGGTTCCTAAGGGTGACAAGCTCCATGACTTTCTTGTCACAGCTGTCAGCGGGAGAGGGATGGAGGTCGGGGCTGTTTCTCTTGACACGAGCTTCAGCCTCACCATCAGGAGTGGAAATTGACTGGGTTGCCTTACGATGTGTGGTGTTCTGTCGGTTCAAAATATGGAGGCAATGGAAACTTTACATTGTTTGTATTCAGACATCATACAGGTTCAAAAGAAACCTGTGGCTCCAGTCACCTTGATAGAAACCTAGCAGTTAAGAGTGGAGGGGACCAGGGACTGGGAATATAGGCCTGGTTGCCTTTCCTAGGGAGTCTTCAATGAAACTGAAGTTTTTTTCCCTCACAGTGAAGGAAATGCATTGCCTGTTCTGAAGTAGCCAGTTTGGGGTTTCGAGTTGGTTTTGAAATGTAAACCTTTGAACTTCTCTGCCTGTCTTAGAATGTGATTAGAAAAATTATTGAGAAGTGTGATCCTTTTTAAGACGAAGAACCGTATGACAAAGCTTTGTGAGAAAAGTGGTGAATCCAGCATTTCTGAGGGTCATAGGGTATGAGTGATGGGTTGGGAGTATGGCCAGGACTCTTCTCAGCATGGCTGTCATGGGAACAAGCCACCATGTTCTGAATGTTGACTTTCTAGACACCGTCTTGAATTCATCTAACTTGAAGGCCAGGAGTTAGTAAATTCCCTTCACTTTCTTTATTCTCAAATGCCAGCCTATATCCTGCATGGGTAGGTCCTCATGGGCTCAGATTGTGCCCCCTCTTCTCAGGTAGACCAGAGGCCCATTGTCTTTGCAAAGAAAATTTCCAGGATTCCCCCAAATTCTAAAGGATATAAGTCTTTTAACCACCATTCCTTACCAAGCATGGGTCTTCAGCTGTGGTGCTTGAAGAACTGTGCAGGCTTGGGGAGGGCAGCTTTCCACATGGAACCCAGCCGCCACTTAATGACGCAAAGCAAGCTGCATGTAGAACACCACTTAGGAGTGTCACAGCTCATGGAAACATTGAGAAATTTAATCCCTGTGTTTGTAACTGAACCGTCTAAGTTGGTATTTTAGTCAAACTGTTCCTTCTGAGACCCACACAGGCTCCCCATCAATGTGAGCCCTTCTTGGAGGCCACAGCAGCCGTTTCCCAGGATTGAGGAGCACACTCTCAGCTCCCAAGAACCAGAGACCAAGGCGTGTCTTTCTTTTGCTCAGAGGCTGGAGCAGCATTGGACTGCTCCTTCCGCTCTGGCCAAAAGTAGACAGGCTTCCATAATATTGATGCCGTTCCTGGACTTCTACTTTGTTTTTGAAGGGAATCTTTGCCCTCTCACTTCAACACTGAAAAGTACGTCTCTTCTTACCCTCAGCTGGTTCCCTCTTCTCTCCCTCAAAGACCAAGGATGCACTTGTATCTTGGGGAGAGAGAGAGAGTTGTCTGAGAGTAGCTTGGCTCTCTGTGGTGAATGCAAGTTGCTCTCCTGTCTGCAGGTATCAGGACGACCACGGGTGAGGCTTATTGTGGAAACCAAGGCTGTTCGTGTTTCTCTCTTCCAATGGCGCCTTATTCCCTGTCCTTACAAGGCTTCCCATACTGGGCCCTTCTGCAGTATTGGTTCCATCTTTCATTCTTGTGGAGTCTCTTTTTTTGTGAGGCAGTTGACGCATGGCCCGTTGAATGGTATATGCAGCCATTCTGGCAACAAACTTTTGAAAAAAGCAACTCAGGTTCTAATTGGACACCAGGCTCTGTGTGAGCTGTTGTACATGCCATAAAGCTTCTCTGTGGCTGGTTTGTCCAAACTCTAAAAGGGAAATAGAAACCAACATAATTGGAAATTGAACCCATTGGTAAAGACCAGCAGGTAAACACAGAGCGTATAAAAGAGGAGTGTAGTGCTGTTACCAAAAATGGCCATGTGGAGATAAACCATTGTGGGCTGCAGCAAGATCTAGAAGGAGATTCATGAAGGATGGACACTGTGCATGGGGACCCACCATCTGCATATGATGGTGATATTTTCTCCCAGAACCTACCCTTCGGATTTGTCCTCCAAGTTTTCTTCGTGGGCTTCTCTTCTCACCCCTTCCCCTAAATACCTCATGCTCCCAAGGCTCTATCTTGGCTCACCCCTGTTCTCACTCCATGCTCTTTCCCTGACTGATCTCACCACTTCCATGGCTTAAAGTCACCACCATATGCTGTTGACAAGTTCTCCCGCTCAGACCTCTCTTCAGAGATCTTGTCCCATCGACTTCCTCACCTAGATGGCTCAAAGGCAGTGATACTCAGCTGACATGAGGTGGAGCCCATCATTTCTCCCTTGTCACCCCAAATCTGTGGCTCCCCTATTCTCCCCTGGTCTTCAGATACTACCCATTTTTATCCTATTCCTTGCCACTGCCCCTCCAAGCCATCACCCAGGGCTTCAGTTCATCTCCTGGCCTCCATTCCCACATCCTCCAGTCCAGCCTTTACATGGCCAGCCATCATCTTTCTAATATCCTCATCTGATTGTGCCTCTGTTTCTCAGATTTCAGCAGTTCCTCATCACCAAAGACCAGATCTACCCTCCTTGTTTCAGCATTACAGATCTCAATCATCAGACCCTTTGTGCTCCACCTTGGATTAGCCATTCTCTATCACCCACCCAAGTGTTTGCTTGGCCCCAAATGCTCTCTTGGTTCTATGATTTGCTAATATGCTGTTCCTGCTTCCAGAGAGGCTTCCTCACGGTGGTCTGCCCAATGATTTCCAGGCTGCTCCTACTGTGAAGTTATCCCTCACTCCCCAAGGGAAATCAAAATGCTCATTGTCCTGTGCCCACCTAGAACTTGGAGTTGACCTAGCACTTGTTCTACAACTGTTATAAATGTATTGTTTGAGTCAGTCATTCTCTCTGGATTAAAATTTCTTTGATGGCAGGGACATAGAAAACACTCAATAAGGGTTGAGTGGGCAAATATCAGGATGCTCAGTCGTGGCAAGGAAGTCAACCTGGCATATAGCAAAAGCATCTTAATCTTTCTCACACTGCGTAAGAGAGTGACTTTCAAGTCTGGGACCTCCATTGACAAGTCCAACAGAAGCAGCCCAGTGGAAGCTAAATGGCTGTGTGCCAGCCAGAGGGGGGGAGCCCAGGAGGCATACATGCCCCCAATCATGTATCAGCGCCTTCAAGAAACACCCCTGCTTGTCTTTTCGTTCAAGCATAGCCATAGCTCTTCAGAATGAAGAAACAATGTCTGAGGTTATATGAGATGGTTCTCAGCTTTGCATCCACCTGTGGCACCTGGTCCATGGGAAAGGATCTGAACTTTTAGTTAGGCTTCATCTCTGGGTAGCATCTTAACAGAATCTAGCATCCAGATTGTTGGAATTCCTGGCTTGGAAGGAGTGGAATGGTGCGGGTGCTCACCTCTCTGGGTTTTTTTCCCTTTTAATGGAGTTTTGTTTTAATCCCTGGCAAAAGAAGTTGCCTTGTCTCCAAGCAGGGGGTGAAAGATTAGTAAGCTTTCTTACTAATCCAAGTTCTTAAGAACTTGGATTTCCTCTTCGTTGTTCATGTTTGAGGAAGGAGAGCTCTTTAAGCATGGAACACAGAGCGAGGCATGGAGACACTTGCCGTACAAGCAGAGTCAACATGTGCCTGCCTCAGGGAACAGTGGCCAATGGGGACTTACCAGGAAGAGATACACAAATAAATTCTCCGGAAGGCCTAACTCACCATGTTGTGAAGTTGGTAGGAAGACAACTCCCTCTGGCCCACATTTTCACTAAATAAATGGTTGAGGCAGGCTCTTCCAACCCTCTGACAGGAATTCTAGTTGTCCAAATCTTTTATAAAAAGGAGCTAGTACTGACTGGAATGCTAGTCTTGCTGAGTCAAAATTTGCACCCTACTGTCCCCAACTCTCAAAACACCATATTGCCCTCTTGGCTTTTTTGACATGATTTGGTAGCTCAGGATTCTCTTTTACCATTAGTGGCTTTTGCCTGATAACCCTAGGGCACCGGTGAAAAGTCTGGCCCATGAGATGCTCCGTACTCTGTGACAGATTGTGCCCAAGTGTGCCATGGGGTCACCCAGACTTTGCTGAATCATGATCACTGAGTTCTCTGAGCAGCAAGTTGGGGCTTTTCAAAGATGTGAGTAGCCAACATGAAACCTGATGCCAAAGCGTTGACAAGTCACTGGCCCCAAAGCTGGAGCTGTGGTTATTTGCTGCTCACACTGCAGAAGGATCAGCATTGTTTCAACAAAAAAACATGGTGGAGAATAAAGTCTGGTAAGATGGGTCCAGGATGCCGCAGGAGGGAAAGTACCAGGACCTGGGCTGGCAGGGCCTGGAATCTATGCAACCACAGTTTGAGTCAAGGAGGACTTAAGCAGTTGGTACTATGTGCCTGGGGAAGCCTTGTCTCTTTGTGGTTCCTGGTGGTCCCAGAGGGACTCTCTGCTTGTCATGGTAGAAGGGTGGGCCTAGAAGCACAGAATCAAGTTGATTTCTTACCTGAAATGACTGAGTTTGTTCTTCAAAAGGCATTGGGGCTATCCAGTTCTGTTTCTCTACAGGTTCCCCTTCTTCAGCCTTCACATTACAGCAGATCACAAGGTAACCTTACCAGGCCTGCCCTCCCCTTGTAATCTTTGAATTTGGGGAGATCATCAAATACCCACATTCCAGAAGCCTAGGTCAGGTTCTGTGGGGAGGCTGGGCCTGATTACAGAGTGGGCCAGTTTTCTTCATCAATCCCAGTTAACTACTTTAAAAATTGGAAATTGGAAGTTTCCCACTTACTCTGGGTGTTCGTCAGTGCCTCAGAATAAAGCACTTGGCACAATAGACAGCATCTTGTGATCAACATGGTTAGTAATGGATAATACTTGATAGGAGACGTGAATAACATTTACCCAGTGCTTTAACATTTCAAAGTACTTTGATGACATTGTTTCCCCAGCCCTACCACTGATGGACTCTTACAAGAAGTTGATACAAGGCAGGAAAAAGCCGGGAGGCAGGAGGCCTGTTTCTAGCCCCATTTCATCACATACTTGCTCCGTGACCTAGACAATGACTTAACTTTGCCATCTGTGAAATGAGTGAAGGGTGGGGAGATGGGATTCTAGAGAATTCTCAAAGATCCTATTTGCTCAAAAACTCTGAATTAAAAGAGCAGGGGCAAGTGCTTTGTTTTGGTTGAACTTAGCAAGGTGATAATTCTCATGGATTTTGATGCAGTTACTATTTAATTTTCCCAACTCTAGAATCCAAAATGTGGGCTTATTTCAGATATGCTTTGGAGATTCTATTATCCTATGATCTAGCCAATTTGGGGGCCTTTCCAGTCCTGGTATATTTGTGGTTAATATTCAAGGAAAAGGTCTGAGACACATCCAGACACATTCCATGGCCTGGAGAAATGGTCACTGCACATGCACGCACACACACACACACACACTGGAGTGATAGTTTTGGAGTCTAGGATGCCCTTATTCCCGCTGGGGTGGAGAAAGGCAGAAGAAATATTAGGCTAAGAATGAGAGCAACTCCACCCATGGACTCTCACGGTTGCCTGGGTGAGCTCTTTTCTGTGGAAATGGCAGAAAGAACACATGGAGAGCTACACTGAACCTAGAAGGAAATCTTGGAGAGGAAGCCTCATCCTATGTAGTTTTAACATTCTAAGTCACCTCTTTCCACATCAGTAATAAATAGTCTGGCCAAAGCAGTGGTTTTTGTCATGTTTTTGGTCATGAACCATTTTGAGGATCTTATGGAAGCTATGGATGACCTCTGTCCAGAAAACTACTCCTATATTCACAAACTGGGATATCATTCTAGGGAATTCCTATTTGCCCTGCAGCCCATGGACCCCAACGTAGCAACCCCTAGTCTAAAGTAGAAGAAGGGAGCCTTGACAGTGGGAATGTCAGGGCTAGACCAAGACTTCGAAGTCCATAATTTGTTGCCAAAATGGAATTGAACAAGTAGTAACATAAAGGATTTTTTTTCTTCTTTTTTCCCCCTCTGACCATCACCCTCCTGTCCTCTCTCTATTCCCACATCTTTTGTCATCTCTTCTTGTTCCCTTTCGATTTCTCTCCCCATCTCTCGTGCATCTTGCCCCGCAGATGTTCCAGCCTGGTTAAAAAGCCTCCGCCTGCACAAGTACGCTGCGCTTTTCTCCCAGATGACCTACGAGGAAATGATGGCCCTTACCGAGTGCCAGCTGGAGGCTCAGGTAAGGGCTGCAGGTGACCATTCCCTGAGAAGTTGCCCCAGATGGAACCTGAAGTTCCAGCTCAAGACAGACCTTGTTCGGACCCATACCTATCCCCACCCAGTAGCTTGCCTTGTTCTAGGAACTGCCAGGTGCTGGCCCACATTACATGGTGAGTAAGGCTGAGTTCTTGTCTTCAGCGTCCAGTAGGAGGTGGGGGACCAGCAGATAACTGGGAGGCAAATAAGGCTCAGTGAGAAAGAGTATGAAAAAGGTAATACCCAGGTGCATGCTCTAAGTTCAAGGTAGAGTGGCCTAGAAAGAACATCTGACCAAGGCCCCAAAGAGTCTGGGTCCCTGCCTTTGCTTTTCCTGTCCCCTCCCTCCATCTGCGGGACAAGGGGTTGTTTGGACTATGACAGATTGGTTGTCTGTTGCCCAGTCTGGTAATAAATCAGCTAACTTCTAGTAGTTAATAATTAGAAGCACCAAGTCATGCCTCAGACCTTCCCCAACACTTATCCAAGAACATGTTCAGATTGGACACAGTTAAGATCAGAGTAAGTTGTGCCAAACATTTTTTTCTTCTAACTACCTTGAATAACATGGGACTGACGCAGAGAATGGGATTACCCCAGGTCTCTGGTTTCATTTCCCTTCTGAGTGCCTTAAAAGAACAAAGTTTCCCCTTCCTTCTCAGGCATCTTTGCCCAAGTCTGGATGCCAAAGGCTAGGCCAGTCAACAGACCCCCCAAAACTGACCATGTTTCCTAGCATGCTGTGCTCGAATAAATAAATCTGACTGATGTCTTTGTTTCCCTTGTTTAAAATGCCATTTGCATGTTTCAAATTGACCTCAGTTTCTTTTGAGCAATGATTTAAAAGAATTAAATGTCTGAACAGGCTAATAATATTTCCTTCGCAGGAAGAGGAGATTGTACCCTTTGGGGCAATACTGCTCTCGACTCCTGCCTCCCAGCAGATGCTGGTTTCCCACTGCATCTTCAGTACCCTCAGTTAACCTCTGCAGGCCTGGCTGAACACCAGTATTGAGATGCAAGGCAAAGCCCAAAGTCACTGTACATTCTAGGAGAATGAAAAGCACTAATTTCAACTTCCTAACACTTCTCCCACCACTTTTTGGATCTTGATTGTTCCTTAATCAATCCCAGGGATTGATGACAACTACTTCTAAGAGCATTTTTTGGTATTTGGGTCAGAGTTAAGGAAAAAAAAAATCTAAGTCCTCAGTTATTTGACTTGAGAAAAAACAAGACCTATTTGACAGAGAGGACAAAGCCAGAGGCAGGCAGAGTAATTTAATTCACTTGAACCCGAAGTCGAGGCTAAAGAGAAATCTGCCCTCAGCACTTCATCTTAGAGAGTGAGTTCTGCTGTCACTCGAGTGTTAATATCTCTGAAGGAGATGCCTCTGGTGTTCCCATCTTTTCCTTCTGTAAGAGGAATTCTGTGAGTAGGTGTAAGAAGAAGTCACCAGAAGTTTGCCTTAGAGACCTGACTTAAGAAAGGACTGGGTGTGGTGCAAAAACAATGAATACTGTTATGCTGAAAAGAAATAAAAAATAAATAAATCAATAAATAAATGAAAAAAAAAAAGACAGGACCTCCTGTTTGGAACTTTGCTGTATCTCTCATCAACAAGCATTGAACTAAATCCTTGGGTTCACCACTGCACACCATTAAGACAAAATCCACAACCCTAACTGTGAATCCTCCTCATTTAGCTCAAGTGATGACTGAACCAGAGTTTTAGGTTCTTTTCTTTTCTTATTTTCCTTATGGAGACCAAAGATGACCTGTAAACTACCAAAAATTACCCTGTGTTGTACGGTACCTGGTGAGAACCATTACCAGACTTTAGAGATGGGAAAACCCAGGAAAAGTTTGAGAAAACAATGAAGCTCTGTATGGGATTAGAACCTTCAAGCAACCTTGGGTGGGAATGAAATGACAAAATACAGAGAAGAGTGTATAACTTTAAAATGATCGTTGAAGACAAGAAATTTCATGCTGGGTGGGTAATTGGCTGTTCTAGTTTTCTCTCTCTTTTCTCTCCTAAAGGTCACAGCCAAAGGACACAGGCAAATGTATAACCAGAATTAGTTAGAACATTTAGTAAGGAGAGGTTTATGACAGAGGGGACTGAAGAGAGAGACAAATGGATATTTACTAGTTCCCAAACGTAGGAACCAAGAAGACAGTGAAGTACTGAATAGCCTCCAGGAGTCTCTAAACTGATTCTTAAAAATATGTTTTTAAGTGTAACTTTTATTTAATTACAGAATGTTACCAAAGGTGCAAGACACAAAATTGTCATCAGTATTCAGAAGCTCAAAGAAAGACAAAACCTCCTGAAGTCTTTGGAAAGGGTGAGTGACCGATAGGGAAGGGCGTTTCTCTGCCGCCTTAATGGGAAAAGTCTCGGCTGAAGGTGTCATGGCTAGACCTACCTTGCAGAGTTTTTCACCTTGTTTCCTTACCAAAGGCAGAAAAAGAATGAAAGGATTCTGAAGTCAAGTTTCCTGGTTATCCACACTCCTGTGTAACCTGACCACTGCCATATTTACTCCCTGGGTCCAGGCAGCCTGTGACTGGCCATCCCGGGAGACCCTGGCTTCAATAGAAGGCATCAGAATCACTGGGCTGATAAGCACTTATCAGCTACCACTGTTTCTTTTTGTTTGCTGCCTACACAGGTTCTCTTCCTATCTTTGATGCCAATATCATTTTTGGGATTTGGTGACTTTACGATTTCATCGGAGGGGCAAAAGAGAGCAAGACTCATTCCCGTGTTGCCTCTGCCCCAACCTGGAATTCTGGTGCAGGCACTGCTGTTGGGAGGTGGTTGGGATTGGCGGGCTGGAAGCTCCGTAGGCACGTGCTCCCTGCACAGCCTGAGCAGTGATGTCCTCTCGCAATCCCAGGGTGCCTTTGGAAAGGAAGAAAGTATGGAGCTTGATGGGGCTAACACAAGTTCTGTGAGCACGTAAAAATTTTATAATGCAATGGGAGTTTTTTTTAACTGATTTACAAAGATGTGTGTGTATAATTTTACATAGAATATATAAAGTTACCCTGAATTCATATCTCATAAAATATAAAGTAACATATACTTACAGAATATGCATATATAACTTTATAAGGCAGGCGGCTTTGAAAGCCTTGGGAGAGATAGACAGGGAGAGACTACTCACATGCACGTCCATACTGAGAGGCCTGTCCTTAAAGTGAATCACAGATGACAAGTGACCTATCTGACTGAAACCAAGGTTATTCTTAATTCTGTTTTATTTACCAAGCAGTTTGTCTGACTGAGTGATTGTTGCCATCTTTAATATAAGAACCCATTTTGTTGTCGACCATGCAAAAAGGCCAGTTTTCTCTGTCTCTGTTAGAAAGCCCAGGAAGTGTTCTGCCTAAGGACTAGACAGCTGAGTATTATGGCGAGAGAGGGATCAGCCCCCTTTTTTCTCTGGAGCTTCCCTCAGAAACTCACAGGAACGCTGTCACTGAGGAAACGCAGCGACCTGAGAGACAGAGACGGAACCGCTGTTTTCTTCTACTCCCTGGGGCTTGGGCCAACTCAGTGTGGAAACCCAAGAGCAGCAAGGTGACCCAGGTGGCCTGACAGGCCGCTCACTTTCTGTCTGGCCTTTGAGAAGCCCGTTGCCATTTCGCACCTTGAATAATATTAATTTCGCAAAAATACCTTCTGCCAGGCTCACTGGAATGGGAATTGTTGAAAAGATGACAAAAGTCACACAAAGTCTCAGGGCCGCTAATGACCAAGAGAAAAGCAGTAAGGAGTTTATTTTGACTTCTTGAAGGAAGAAAGCTTGTGTGTGTATCAGACCAACGTGTTGACCTTGCCTCAGAACACCTGAGCTCAGACACCTGTGTGCTCATCCCTTCAGGAAGTGATGGCCTGGGGGTAGAGATCCTGCATCCACTGAGGACTCAGGCCCTCTGCTCTGTTCTCTCTCCTGGGCCCCAGGGCCCTCCTGCTCTTTGAGGGAGGGAGCTGTCCCTACTGTGTTACCTCTTAGGTCACCACCCACAGACTCGCACCAGCCCTTTCTCTGGCATTCCCAGATGTCCCGAGCTGATTATGCTGTTGGAAATGCTGTCATCAGGCCCCTGCCTACAGCATTCTTACCTCACATAGAACCCAGAGATTTCTAAGGAGATAGCTGGGACCCGCCCGTGGCTAGTTCATAATCAGTAGTCGCTGCAGGTAAGCTCGAGGTCCAGAGCACTTCCACTCACTCACTGAATACGTACTAGGCAGCTGCCTTGGACTAGATTTACCCCCATCCACTGGAGACTAAGCGTGAGTAATACAGAAATACGTGTTTTTTGCCTTTGCGGAGCTCGGATGCATGTTGCGACACAGATATGTCACACAGACATTGCGGTGCTCTCACAATCCCCTGTGATCAGCCCTATCACTGAGGCTGGTGAGGGGAGCTTCCTGGGACAAAACCGAGCACTCTGCTGCTGGGAGGAGGAGGAAGAGCGTGGAGGGGCCGGCATAGACTGGAGACCCGGTAGGAGCCTAGAGCCAGCCTTGGTGGTCCCTTGAACTAGGGCAGGGGACATGAAGGTGGAGAGAGGGACAAAGGAAGTCATTTAGCAGAAGTCCAGGCATTGGCCTGGGTGCCGTGCCGTTTGGAAATAGAAAATGTAGGAGGAGTTGCCAGGGCGGGAGAAGTGGAGGTCGGCCGGACAGATTGTCTGAGGTACCAATGGGACACTGCGGCGCAAAAGGCAAGTTAGTGGCCAGAAGGACAATGCTGAAGTCCACAGGGTTTGAAAGACTCATTGTGGTTCATCTGTGTATAAATGGCAGTTGGTTTCCCAGAAGTGTGTGTTGAGTGGTAAGAGCTGAGGACAGACCCTGAGCAGCACCAGAAGATGGAGGGACCGAACAGTGCCAGAGGCTGAGCTGTCCTGAGGGTCAGAGAGAGTGTTTGCAGGAGGGAATCCCATCAGGGGTCCTGAATGTGTCCCATACCATGAGGACTGAACAGTACCCCCGCCCCCCGGAATCAGCCACCGGCAGGTCACTGGTAGCCCCTGTGAGGAGGGTCGCCAGGATAATGGAGGGATAGAGTGAAAACCCGTGAGCCAGGGAGTGTGAATGGGTGAGACAGTCATCGGGGAAAGATGTCTGGTGGAAAAGTAAAAGGAAAATCAGACTGGTCGCTGGGACAAACTTTTCAACATTGATCTCTAATACTAAAAATGTTTCCGCATGCTTTTCATTCATTGTCTTTTTTGCAACTAACTCCCAAACTGTGAAGCTGGATCTTTCCCTGGCAACCTGGCCTGGAGAAAGGAGACACACACACACACACACACACACACACACACACACACACACTCGGGCTGTGTTCCCACAGCTCCCGGTCCTGGCAGCATGCTCACACTGTATGGGCCCAGGAATGGTAGCATCTTAGGGCGAGGATTCTGCTGTATTTGCTTTAGGTCCTGACTCCCGGTAGGGCTCAGCTGGGGTCTGGTGAATGAAAGGTGGCGAGGGAGCGGGTCTCAGCCGATGCCAGCCTGCTGTCTCCTGCATGAGAAGTCCAGGGCTTCCCATGCAGGGGGCAGGGCGGGGCCTTCTTCTTCCAAGACCTAAGAAAGCCAGGCAAGGGTTAGGTTGGCAAGGAGCTCCCTTTCCTGCATGCAAGCCCTGAGTTGTGATGCCCGAGCTGAGCGCTGGGACAGGTCTCATGGTACCTGCTCTGCCATGAGCTTCTCGGCTCGGCCCGTTAGTGATCGGACAGCTTCATTTTGCCTCTTTGTGTTTATAACGTAGCATTATATTTATGGTCTGAAGGATCAATAGAGACTTGGGTTGGTTCCCTATTTTTGTCAACATGCAGAATTAATTCCTATAGTGAGTCGAGGACACTGGAGTGAGTCCCACTTGGGCTATTTTCTAGCTTCCTTCCCAACCTGGGCATGCAGAGTTGAGTTCTAGAATGGATTTTGAAGGGTCATACATGTAACCCCATGGAAGCTGGCGTAAAGGGCATTGTTAACTTGTTGGTAGCCAAGTGTTTTCTTGGAGACATTGGTTTGAAGGCTTTGGGTGGGAAACAAAACAAAACAAAACTCTTCATGATTCTTGATAAGATATTTTACAGAGAGTGTCCGTCATTATTCATTAGGTTTATGGATTCCTTTCTGGGGTGGTTGTCTCCAGTGGAATAAAATGAGATTTGAACTTCGGGCCCATGCATATTTCCAGTTTCAAGGAGTTCAGCTCTTAGCATAATCAGAATCTCCTTCCTCCATCATTGAGTAACTACAGAAGCCTTTTGGCAGGTGACAGGAATGGGCGGGGGTTGTTTGGTGGCAGGTGACAAAACATCACCTCAGTGGTCGCTGGCACATGGGGGTAGCATGGCAGGGAGACATGTGATCTCCCAAATAGGCTGGCCAGCTCTGTCTACTCAGCCTCACTCTGTGAGGAAGTTTCATCCCTTTTCTCTCCTTTCCCCCTCCCCTGGCTGAGTCGGGGGCCGGTCAAGATCAGAACCCCCCATGTTCCAGATGCCAGGTATGCGGTTGGCTGGAAGTGGAGGACCTCAATGTAGGGGTCCCCCAGTTGACACACAGTTGAGTTGGGAAAGACAACAGGTGCTCTCCTGCCATGGGCCAGCTAGCTTACCTCCATATAATACCCTGCCTGGGTAGATCACCATGTCCAAAGTCAAGGAACCATTCGCATGCTGCCCTCTAGACTCTGGAAGAGGCTGGTCCAGTCCAGGCAGCAGGAAAAATGGGAGTCATCAGGAGCGCCCCCTCCTGTCCCCGCCCCTCTGGGCTCCCACATCAGACTTGCCAGCACAGGCAATAACCAGTCTTAACCTCTGCCATATCTGCCAGGCTTACAAGGAAGGCGGTAGACTCTAAAACCCTCCTCTTTAAAACAAAAATGGACCCTCTCCTCTAAAATAGGCTGGACAGTAGCCCTGAGCAAGACTGAGACAATTCTGATGGCTACTTAACATTTCACTTTCCTCAATAACCCTGAGTGCCAACTCAGCTAAGCTTCTGCCTCCAACGTCCTAAGCAAAGCAGGTTCCCCAAAGATGGGGCCGGGCTGTTGGTGGTCTACTGCCCAGAACTGAAATGTTGCCTGTCCAAGCCTGCCATCCCCAGGTTTCCTTTTTCTAATTGACTGATTGGGAAGTCTTGGTGTAGACGTGATTGTGTTCCAATTGTGTTTCTTGACATCTTCCAGCAATTTTTCTTGGTAAGGGAGGATCCCAGGAATGGATTGGTACTCGTGCTTCAGGCTTTTACAGAAACATCCTTGCTATTCTGGGCTCTCAGAGGACCAAGTACTTCATTAGTAATCAGGGCCCCAATTGTCAGTGTCCTTCCTGGGTCCCAGGGAGAGGTTTGCTGCAGAAGCACTGGGGCAGCAGCGGGGCAGAAGGCCAGGCCGCTCACCATGCCCAAAAGACTTCCAGGACCAGACCCCTGGCCCCAAGACTCGGAGCCTGTTCTGTGCCTCCATGAGCATCTGGGTCACAGATAAATGTCAATCAAAATCCACTTTCACTCTTTTTCTAATACATAATGGCCAGTAGATCCAACAGTAGGTACAGAAGGACCCAACTATATTCTACAATATATAAAGCCATTTATATATTATAGATAACTTCAGGGGATCCTTGAACAACATGGGGTAGGCAGCCCCCCCCCGTGCAGTTGAAAATCCATGTATAACTTTTGACTCCCCCAAAACTTAACTATGAATAGCCTACTGTTGCCTGGAGGCTTTACTGATACCAGAAGAGTGGATTAACACATTTTATGTGTTTTATATATATTATACTCTGTATTCTTAAAGTAAGCTAGAGAGTAGAAAAAGTTAACATCGTGAGAGAAAATAAATTCCTAATACTGTACCATATTGACTGAAAAAATCTGCAGGTAAGTGGACCACACAGAGTTCAAGGGTCAGCTGTATCCTATACGCATAGATTATACGTATTTCTCTCTAGAACAATTCTTTGAAAGCATATCACTCCCCTGCTCAAAACCTTCCCTGATGTCCTGTCTCATTTAGAAACACTTCCAGCATTCATGCCTCTGTGCTCAGGCCCCGGTAGCAGCTTGGACCTGATTTCCTGCCCTCTCCCCTCCCCATCCGGCTCCATGTCAGGCCACCTGGCTCTGCCTCACACACTCCAGGCAGGCTCCCGCCTCAGCCTTCGCCCTCGCCGGGCCCTAGAGTCTGTGTCCTTCACCACTGCCCCGCGGTGCCTGTGTTGGGGGCTGAGTGAAGGTGGGAGCGCACAGGTTCCTTCCTGCACACCTGCATACGCAGGACAGGACGTTAGCGCGTGACTTGGCTTTCTTATACAGCTCCTAAAGTCTGTATCTGTCAACGATGTAAATGCTTTTTCTAGAAATTCGCTGAAGAAGCCAGGGAAGGAAGTGTGCCACATCCTTTTAGTGATCACCTCTAGATGGTGGGATTTGCAGGTGCTGCAAATACGGTTATGCCCATCCGTATCTTCCAAGTTTTCTACCCAGGCTAATCATAGGACGATAAAATGAAAGTGATTGCATTTCCAAAGAAGGCTGCGATGAAGGGGTCGGCAGCTGTGAGTCCTGTCTGGGAACAGCTCGGGACAGGGGAGGGGAGGCACCAAGTTGGGTCACCCCTGTTCCTGCCGCTAACAGAGGTCTTCTCCCTCTGACCCTCCAGGACATCATCGAGGGGGGCAACCTGCGCGTCCCACTCCAGGAACTGCACCAGATGATCCTGACTCCCATCAAGGCCTACAGCTCCCCGAGCACCACCCCCGAGGCTCGCCGCCGGGAGCCCCAGGCACCGCACCCGCCCTCGCTGATGGGCCCTGAGGGCCAGAGCCCTGATGGCAAAGACAGTGCCTCGGCCACTGGGGTCCCAGCGACCACCTCGGCTGGGGCCAGTGGGGGCCTGCAGCCACACCAGCTGAGTAGCTGTGATGGGGAGCTGGCCGTCGCCCCACTGCCGGAGGGGGATCTCCCCGGACAGTTCACACGTGTCATGGGGAAAGGTAGAGCCTGATTCTCACACCTCCCTCCCCTTCCCCCCACCTCCAACACCACTGACCGGAGCCCTGGGTTCCTGAGAAGCTTTCCCAGAGTGCTGGATAAACCTGAGGGGGTAGAGGCCATTAGCTCGTTTACTGACGAGAAGAGTGAGGTTCAAAGGTGGTCATTTGGATCTGAACTCTGATCCCTCTAATCCCCAAAGGGCTCTTCCTTACCCCTGCCCCCTTTCTCTCCCACTCCCTCAGACTGGGGCTTGCTGGGCCCACCTGGTAGGGTGAGTGCTCGTGGGGCCTTTGGGCCTGCGGGCTGAAGTCAGCCCTTGGGCGGAAGTCAGCCCTTATGGGAGACCGTGCCTGGAAGGCACCATGGCCATGCCTCATGCCTGCCTGAGGGCGAGATAGAATTCTCGTGTGGTCCTCTGGGTGAGAGCACCCTTTCCACCTGGACTGCCCTGGGCCTCCCCCGTGAATGGCACCGTGATTATGTGATTTCCTTGAAAAATCCCAACACTAGAAGAATTTGTGCTCGAATGCGGTGTTGCACGAGAAAATGTGATTATGTTAAAAATGCAGTGAATACCCGTAGTTTTCCTTTGGAAGGAGAAACAATTTTTTCTTGATTGTCCAGTCATTTTCAAGAACCAAGCTTTTACCAAAAGAAATGAACACCTGAGTCTTACAGGTGCAGTGAGAAACTCCCAGTGTATACACATCCTAAAAAAGACATCCAGTCAAAGAAATCTGGTTCAGAGATGACTTGTGACATCCTTTTGAGGGGAGATGCCAGTAGCTTGATGGCCAGGGTGGGGTCCTTGGTCTCCCGCACTCACCTCAGAGTCCTGACCTCCCACCCCTGAGTGGGCTTTTCGCTGTGGGGGATCAGAACGGATGACCCCAAGGGTGAAGATACCTGTAGGGGTGGATGCCTGAGTCCACCATAGTGGTCCATGGTGGGCTCTGTCCTCAAGAGCCCCAAACTCCTCTGGCATGGCTTCTTTTTAAACTTTGACTACTTTCAAATAAGTTATAAAATCAATTCATGCTCAACATAAAAACTCGAAATGAAACAGATGGAAATTGGAAAATAACCTCTCTCCCTAAGTGTCACCCTCTTCCCCCGCAGAGGTGACCACTCTAAACAGGTTTGGACTCTCCCTCCAGAAACTTCCTAATAGTCCTAGACAAGCACACGAGTATCCTTTTTACCCACAAGCAGGTGTTGTTTACATGTTTTTCTGCAGCTTGTATTTCTACATTGTATACTTTCAGTATTTCTGTCACTCCCATAGCACCCCCCAATCTCTTTTTCCAAGGTTGCATGCCGTGTTCCACTGTACCCATAACGCATAATTTGACAGGGCCCCAGAGAACAGACATGGAGACAGTCTCCAAGTTTTTGTTAGTATGAACAATGCTGTACTGGGAGGCTCTGTGCAAAGATAGGGTATAAATGGGATTCTGCAACAGAGTAGGTATGCAGAATTAGGGGGAGAAAGGAATCGTGATGCCCAGGTTTCAAGCACGGTCTACCTGAGTGCAAGGCATTTTCTCTTCTAATGGGCATCTTCTGTCCAACCACCTGTCCCATGGCCTCCAAAACACTCCGGTGGAGATCAGAACATCAGAGCCTCCAGGACGAGATTCGAACGGGCCATACTAGCGTGGCTGTGGGAAGCTCGGGGGCTGGGGGTGGGGGGGCGGCGGTGTGCTCTACCTGCAGACCCGCCCTGTTCTGTCTTTATCACTTCAGTTACTTGCGTGTGGGGGCGGACCTACGTGTGTGTATGTGTGTTACCGCTTTGAGAAAATACCCTCCAGTGACTGAGGAGCAGGTGTCCTGCGCGTGTGCGTGCCCACACACCTCGTGTGCTAGGTGTGCCAGAGCCTCACGCCTCCAAATGAGGTGCACAGTTCATTCACCAAATTACGGAGACAGCGCTCTGATAATGTCCACGGTCTTTGATGCCTTTGAACTCCCTTCTCAAAAGGAGCCTCTTTCCGAGAGAGGGCTCAGGACATGGCTGCATTCTTCTTCTCCCAGAGTGTCTGTCTCAGGCTGGATTGCAGAAGGCTTAATATAGAATGGTATGCCTGGAATTAACCGAAGGGGCTTCTCAAGACGAGGGCTCCCGTGGTGACCAAGCCTTTGACTTCAGTGGAATGAGGAGCCTCCTGGCCTTTTTTGTGAACCTTACGTAAAACCACAGGCACACATACCTCTCAAAATATTGGTCCTCAAAGGAAATCAGGGGCAGATCTCTAGGAGGTTAGAATGGTTATACATGTTTCTAATTCATCTTTTCTTTTTTTTTTTTTTAAACTCACAGTGTGCACACAGCTCTTGGTCTCCAGACCTGATGAGGAAAATATAAGTTCCTATTTGCAGCTCATAGACAAGTGTCTAATTCATGAGGTGAGTAGTAATGGGTTTCACAAAACTGTTTTTCTCATTGCTTAGGAATGGTTCTCAGAAGTTCTGTGATGTGATCCTTTGGGTCTCCAACAACTGTTTTTGAAGACTAGACAAGCATAAATAATGCCCAGGCAGAACTCAGCTATGATGGTTTCAAACCTAAGCACAGCTTGTAACATGGTGGTGTCTAGAAATTCATCTAGATAGAGCTCTGATGTGGGGATCAATGCCTGAGAGAAACTTTGGCTCTAGAAGAATCCCTGAGTGACCAAGCCTGAGGTGGGAACGTCCAGCCCTGCCACCTCGCCTTGGCATTTTCGAGGTTTTGTTTTTTTTTAATTTTCTGTTGAAACATTTTGCCTTTCGACTCAGGGAAACTTGGAGGAGGTTTGGGGAGTGTACAAAAGAAATAATGTGTTTGTATTTATGTTCCATGTGGTTCGATTTGTGATTTTTATGGGAATCGTGTTGAGCCACATGTCCTCTGGCAGGAGGACCGAGGCAGGCTGGAGCTGTGCCCCGTTAGACTCAGTGTGAGCGCCGTCTCCCTGACGGAGCAGGGCAGGTCCTGGGGGCTGCTGCTGGGACAGTCACCTGCCTGGCCGGCTGCCCCGAGGCGCATGTGCAGACAGGGGGTGTGCCCCAGATCCGAGACTCTAGTGGCTTTTGGGGAGCATCCCCTCCAAAGAGTCACAGAGACAAGAATCACAGTGTAGGCTTTAGAGAACTTTAAGAGCACTGAGGTCTTTTTGTTGGATTTTAATGTTAGAAATAAGATGGTAAAGGCCCCCCCAAGTCTGCTCACTGTTGCTGCGGTGGGCCCCAGCGAAAGGAGACACCCAGGGCAGAGGTCTAGCCCCCTCACGAACCACCCCGCTCACATTGTCCCCACCCTCCAGCTGCCACACAGGGGCATCTGTCCAAGGCCAGTTCGCTGGACTCTCCGCCCTTCCACCGTCTGATTACCCAGCGCTCACGAGCACGGTCTCCTTCTGGGTTTCCTTCCCAGCCACTGCCCCACAATCCCCTAAACTCTCCTTTTTGCTGTTTCCTCTCTCAGCAGTGCAAATTCTTATGTGTCCCTCCCCGCAACCCCCAACTCACCCTTTGGTGTTTTCAGTCCTGACACCACACATGTTTTGGCCAGCAAAAAGCACCAGGAAGAAGAGAAGGCAAGGACATGTTAAAGAATTATAGAACTCTTTCATTCCGTAGATCTTTATTAAACACCTAGGCCCTGTCCCTGGCTAGGTAGCTTATGGTGTGAGGGTAGCGGGGAAGACTAAAGGAGACCGGGTGACCACACACATGAGGCTGGGGCTGTGCTGGCATCCTGCAGAACCCAGATGAGGAGCCAGGCCACCAAACCAGGAGCTGGAAATGGCTTTGCCTCAGAGGAACTGCCTCCACGCTGGGCACGAAAGGGAAGCCGAGTTTTGGTGTGGTACAGACTCACTGCATGAGGAGGCGGGAGTGCTCCCCTGTGTCTTACTGGGGAGGAGAATATTTGGAGTGGGTTTTGGGGGGGACAGATTAGGGGAGGATCTAAACTTGCATAAGCAAACTAGAACCTTGCATGTTCTTCCACGCCTATGCTCACACTGAGCCTTCCAGACACCAGAGAACAAGTTGTAAGTTACTTTCTGTCTTGCCTCAAGTCTGCTGAGCCTGTCAGATAAAATAACGAGCCCTCCAGCGGCCTCCCCTGGACAGTGCTCATGCTTCCTAATTGGATCCCGCCAGCCCCAAAACTGTGGCCTGATCCTTCTCACCTTCCAGCCATCATGCATGCCCTCTTGGGCAACCTGGCTCTCCTTTCCATTTCCTTAGAATATTTCGAGAAATTCCTGGTTTTTTCCTCGCTGCCTGCCCAAGTGATTAAATGCAAAGATGGCGCCATGTAGACGCATCTGCTGGCAAGAGACCCCGACTGCAGTAGAGGGACCTCTGGCTGATGGGAGTCCTGGGCCAAGTAGAGCTCATGCCACGTCTGCTTGCCTGAATTCATGTCAGGATGGAGGAGCCTGCACTCTGTCTTGGAAGGGAAAATATTGTGCAAGACTTTTTATTATTTTAGTTCAAGAAAGAGGAAACATGTCTGAATAGTTTTCCACAGGCTTGGGATATTCTGTGTGGGGAGCACACTCCCTCCTGTGAGGCCCCATTGAGGAACCACAGTCTCCATCCTGGCTGAATTTCACCTGGGCCACATGAAACAGGACTCCCTTTCACAGCCCAAATAAGCCATTCCTTAGCTGACTGGATAGGAGAGAATTGACCAAACCTAGACACCTTCCGTCCTCCCCAGGGACAAAGGGACCAACTCCATAGAGTAACAGTAGAGAGGACAGAAAAGTTCTGAATTTCATCTCCTGGATTATAATCCCCAGCTTCTTGCCTCCTCGCCATCCCAAAGAGGTTCTGTGATGAGCTCTTGCCCCTTTATGAGCCCTTTAATCCTACACGAAAGTTGTAGGGCACATCCTAAACATCGTCATCCAGACAGACTCATTGGTTTGGCCCTGATAGGGACAGAGGACTTGGAAGAGGCCGACTGGCTGCGTCAGTGTCTTATATGGACGCTTCTTTCCGCTCCATTCCCTGAGGAAGCTATCAGCTCAACCCAGAGCTGCCAGTGGAATGGCTGAGGTGAGGTGTCAGCCATCCCAACTGGCAGAACAACTCCCATGACGGGGGGCTACTTCTCAGGCAAATGCAGGCAAACCAGCTTTTAGAAATCCCTTATTGCCAGCCATGACCTCTAGGTCCTCTCCAGGCCTCCCAGCTGTAGCCTCCAAGACTGAGAAGTGGCCACCACACTCACTCAACATGGCCGAGGGCCTTAGTGCTCTCTGCAGCCTGGAACGAAATGAGCGTGCTGCCCCGTGTTGAGTGAATGAGCTCACTTCTCCGGGTGGTGCTGGGGTATGAACATTTTCATCCTCTTGGACGGTCTTTGCCACCACGGGAGATGTCCTGTATGAACTGGTGTCCTTGGAAGCACTTGGAAAGCCTGTCTATAAAGTGAGCCATTTCCTCTTTTGTCCCTTGGAAACTCAGGCCAGCTGTCCCTCAAGCTGGCTCCAGACCAGTTTGGTATTGTAGTTTTGAGAACTTGAAGTCATTTATTGGGGCTAAATGTGATTGCTGAGTGCCAAATGTGACAAACACTCGTATACCACCACCAAAGGTCTGGTCTGTGTGACCACAAAAACCTGAGTAGAGGATCTCGGAGCCACAGTTCTAAGTGGCTCATTACTAAGCCCGGGCCTGTCCTAAGTATTCTAAGCACACCTCATGTGTTATCGCATTTAACCCTTACGACATCTCTTAGAGGGAGATAGTATCCTGGGTTTTTAGAAGGAACTGAGTGTCAGTGTAGGGATTCAAGCCCTTGCCCATATCCATCCAGAGCCTTCCTCCGACCAGCTGGGCTGGACTCTCCTCCCTAAGTCATCTAGATCAGCGCCTCTGCGTCCTGTGTTCCCACTCAAACTTTGGCAGAGGAAGCCAGTCAAAAGCAGAATCTATCTATCCCTTTCTTTATTCGGCCAGTAGAAATGCTTGCCTTTCAGGCTTTCAGAGGCATTCATGTATAGTTGGGCACTCACCAAGTGTTGCCACAAATGAGAAGGGACCACAAAGTAGAACCATGTCCTTACCTTGTAACCAGGAGACCCACCCACCATGCACTTTGCGCAGTGTGTGCGCCTCTTTAAGGAAGCACGGAGTCCCTTGGTTGGGTAGCCCTCCTTGATGAAGATCCTTAAAGGCGACTGGCTGAGGTCATCCAGGAGGAAGGGGTTTTTGCAGGTCATTGATTTTTTTCACAACGTAACATCTTTTTGCTTTTGTTCTCATAGCTCTCCTGTGTTTAGGTCCTTAAAGATTAAATGTCATTCTGGAAAAAATTAAGCTGTCATGTTTTCTCTGTTTAAGGAATCCATTTCCTTTATGGGAAAGACCCATATAGTCTGTTACTCTAAGTTATAGTTTATTGCTACTTAAAGGATTTCATGTCTTATTGACAAAACTATACGGGTATGTTCTATCACGGTTACTGCTAATCAGAGCTGTAGGCTCTCCCACAGCTTGTGGACCATGGTTCTAGACACCTGACAGGACATTCCTATATTGGATGTAGGGTCCTCAAACCATCTAGAATGCCACATGCCCATGTTCCGTTGGCCATGGAATTACCAGGGCACTTGCTGCAAACATCCTCTAGACTCCTGTCCAGATGTATTAAATCAGGGAAGGGACCTAGGAATCTGCATTTAATAGTTTTCTTAAGGATTCTATATCCCAGATTTGACCTTAGGGACTCACAACTCCCGTAAAGTCACTCCCCGGGGTTCAGTGTACACAAAAGAACATGCGATACAGATGACAGTGTGTTATAAAGCAGGCAAAACACCCCTCAATGCCACTTTTACTAAAAAACATGGGAAAAGGCATCAGGTCTACCTGTTTCCCTAAACTTTAGGAAAAGTTTTGGTCAGGATTGGTGCACTGGAGGTTTTTGTAAGGCATGGAGCCCCTTAACTGGAGATTTCTTAGCAAAGCTCCGTGCCCTACAAAAACCCCAGTGCACCAATCCTGGCCTATGGTATAGCATAGCGTAGTATTGTACAGCGGAGACTACGTGCCATTTTTTGAAAGCCTGCAGACCACACACGATCAAGCTGATTGATTTTTGGAGTGGCTTAGCATTTTCATTGATTATGAAAATGAAGGGGGCCCTGCAAAAGCCAGATTATTCAACAGTCCATTTTTACTATTCATTCGTGGTTCATCTAGAGAGTCCAGAGTAGAGTCAGAAAGAAGGTGGAGATGAGTACAGACCTGCCAGAAATGCAGCCAAAAATAAGTGTTGTCGGAAGCTTCATGCACATACTTTACCAGGCACGTCCAATGTCACATTGTCGGTACAGGTGGCTCCTGAGCGAAACTGACTGCTGTTTGGGCCAGGTGGGAAGCAGGTGAAGCAAAGGCAGCTGCAGAGACTCTGATGCCCCCCTTATTAATTGCGTTTTCTTCCCTGTAATGCCAGGCTGCGCCACCCATTAAAAAGTCCTGTTTGTTTTTGCAGGCATTTACAGAGACTCAGAAAAAAAGATTGTTGTCATGGAAACAGCAGGTGCAGAAGCTCTTTCGGTCTTTCCCTCGGAAAACCCTTCTAGACATATCAGGATATCGACAGCAAAGAAAGTATGTTGGGATTTCATTCTTCTTAATGCACGGTGGTGGTTCCCTAGCCCGCTGCTGCCTCCCTGGGTTCCTGGGCAGGACTGTGGCAGGGCACCATTCCTGGTCCACAGGATGCCCTGTGGGGAGTTCCAGATCGCACTCCTTCAACAGATGGAGTTGGGAAAAGGCTATAGAGAGAGAGCGTTCCCAGAAAAAGAACTGCATATGATCTTTCGTAACGCATTTTACATGATCAAAATGACAGCATTGGGCCAGATGGGCATCGAGGGGGAGATGGATACAGTTGAAGGAATTGCCTGCAAAGCACTTTGGGGGTTGTCCGCAAAAGGGGGCCCTGAAAGGGACAAAAATGGGTTGTTCCAGCAGCACCTTCCGAGGTAGTGTCATTTCTTTCTCCCTTCTCGCTGCAGACTAGCTAATTATAGTTGGTGGCAGGGTGAAGAGCCCAGTGCTGGTCTATTTTGGTCTGAGC
Organism: Meles meles; assembly: GCF_922984935.1. Lineage (NCBI taxonomy): Eukaryota > Metazoa > Chordata > Mammalia > Carnivora > Mustelidae > Meles > Meles meles. Next base: position 106,736,870 of record NC_060071.1, read on the forward strand.
TGCAGTCCCAGAGTGAAGCAGCACCATTCTTGAGTTTTCATAGTACTTCCGCTTCTTGGATGCGGTTAAAAATAAGCCTCGTTGTACTTTAGAACCCATTACCTTAATCTGGTTTTAAATGGAGGAATCCGATTGCATATTAGAGGTGAATTACAGCGACAGTCCGGGGGAGGAATTTAGGGAGGTGTGGGGTGAAGCCTTCAGCAGTGACAGGCAGTTGGGGGGAGACAAAAGGATGACGGTACAAACATCGTGAAAAATCAACTCTCTGTTTTACATTTTTAAACATGAGCGGGTAAATAATTTTTCACCTGCACCTGAAAAGTTCTGAATTCATTTCTCAATGCGCACAGAGAAGCTCTGTGTCATTAACAATTTTGGCATTTATTTGCAGAAGTGTGCCTTAAATCACCACTGTTTTCTATCATCTGGGGGAGATAAGGATAGCTGGGATTTATGAAAAGTTTTCATTAAAGATTAATGGAAAAGTTGAAGTGTTATCACCTGCTAGCACACATTACACTGTTATTTATTAAACAAACATTTAGCACTTCCTGTATGCCAAGTGGTATCCAAGCATTTTAGGAATATTAATACATTTAATCCTTGCAACAACCATATGAGGTAGAGTTGCTATTATTAACTCCCATTTACAGAGGACTCGGTAGGCAGTGGGTGTCCAGGATTTGGACCAGGCAGGCCGGCACCAGCTGCAGAGTCCGTGCTTTTAACCCACTACACATGCCAGGCAGCCCTCCTGCTCTCCAGCCAATGCACAGAAAAAAACCATCAGGCAAAGCGGCCCTCTCATGGCAGCTCCCTGGATCCGAGCTCTCTGGGGTTGCCCTCCCTGGGGAGATGGGCTGGGACCACCTGTGCACTCTGAGGATTCCCAGGGGCCAGGTGAAAAGCAAGACAGGGTAGTAGGCCTCTTGTCCTGGGGACTGCCCCTGTCCCAGGCTTGCTCTCTCTTCTCGTAAGGGCAGTCATACATCTCTGAAGCGAGAGGACGAGGTTGCAGACCCCTCTTGCACCACCAGGCCCTCAGGAAACACGTTGAAAGAGGAAGAAGGAATTTAGAGGATAAAGAGGAAGACAGAGCTTTTGAGCTCTTTGCTTCTCTCAAAAGTGTCATCGCCTGCCTCTGTCGGCTCTGCTCTGTCCGTGGTGCATGTCAGAGCTCCCCTTAACCCTGAGCTCTCTAGAGTGTTACTGACTAATGTGTGTATTGGCCTACCCAAAGTTTGCCATATTGGAATCTTGATGGACCTATTTTTATTGATGAAATAAGAATGAATTCAATCATCAGTTGTGGATACTCCAGTGGAAGTGGCTAAAGCTCTAGAAAAATCATTTGTTCTCATAAGTATTACTTCTGGGGTCTTTTTATGCTATTAATTTGCTTTGAAGAACCATTTCTCCCATAATACAAAGGTAACTGCAGCCCAGCCCCTGCCTGAATGATCACAAATACCAACTTAATTGGTTCTTATTAATCAGCCTCTCCGCGCATTTCAAGGTAATGAAGTCAGTTGGCTAGATTTAGGGAATCAGAGAAAGACACAGATGGGCCGAGCAAAAGAATGAGAAATGAAAACTTAACTAGTGTCACTTTGTCCCCCTTCCCCGGAAATAATGATTATGTCATTAAGCCTAGTGGTCTTAAGTAACCCTCAAAACTCTGGCTTTGTAATAACCAACTAAGGGTGTCACAGTAGGGTCCCACAGCCATTAGAAAGATGGCCTAGCCAAATTCTACCCCTGATCTAGCCTGATCCCATAATGTTCTGGGCTCTACTTGCCACATACAGCCCAGTTCATGGGTCCTAGCTGTAGGAGTCCCTGGAGCCCTGGTTTCAGTGACTAAGTGTCCCATCACAGAATCCTCTACCCACATGACATTGCTCGAGGATATCATCTTGCCTTCCTGGAAGCACAAATCATTTTAACGTCACCCATTGACTACTGTATTTTGCATATGAAATAACTTTAAAAATCCGACCAAAAAGGAAAATGAGCAAAAAAGCTATCTGCACTAAATAAGGAAAAGTCTTAGAATACTGAATCATCTGCCAGGTGGCCAGTATTCCAACTTCCAAAACCAAAGGACAAGTTTTCATCGCTTAAAAAGCAAACAACCACTTGATTCTTGTTTCCACCTGTCATGGATCTCAGACTGTCCATCCTCCAAAAGAGGTCTCCTAGATCGTATGATCTAGGAGCTTTTATCCTCTCCAGGCCCAGATTTCTTCCAAACCAAAAAATTTTAATGTTCATTAAAAAAAAGAAGTAGGGGAGACCTAGAACCCATTAGTGCCCTCGTCACTACATGTAGATAAGTCCCTGGCAGGAATCAGGAACCCTTTCCTTGGCCCCAAAAACCTAGAAGTGAAAAGACACGGGCCCAGAAATCAGTTGCAGCCAGCTCACCTGTGGAATTCTCTTCCCCGCCCCCTTTCCTCCTAGGAAATGTAGGCATTCTGGGGAGAAGAGAAACATTTTCTGAGATCACCTGTCTAATGGCTTAGATGCCACCGCCCCCCCACGCACACACACTTCTTCTCTCGCAGGATATTACTATTTTGCAACACCCCCCAATTCCCATTAAATTCTTCAGCTGGTTAAACTACGTCATCCCTGTCTGCTGGAGTCCCCTCACAGGCTTGGTACAAACCTCCCCTGTGTGGCTGGGAAAGCAAGTCTGTTCCATCTTGTGGCCATTGGAGGTAAAGCATTTCGAGTTAAACATCAGTGAATGACTAAAGCTGACTCTTCTTGGAAAGAATGTGCTGGTTCTGAAACCCTACTGGCTGCTGTGTACCGTCCCGGAACCTGAAGCATGTTGGAGAAGGAGGAGTTCTTGAGCGCTGAGGTCACTGGAGAAGTGGGAGCACGGCGTCCCAGTGCCATGCCAAGGGTTCATGGCGGTCTCCCTGGGTCTATGTGGGGAAGCATGAGACCTCCCCATCTTTCTGCAGCAGGGAGGGCCTGTGGAGTTGGGGAGCCGTCAGTGTCCTACGTCCAGGATACTTGCAAACATCATATCTCTGTTCCCCTTCCCAACTCTCAAGCTGGGAATCGGAGTCCCAGACATGGGGTCAATGCTTCCACAGGGAGAAGCATCCTGATGGCAGAGAAGAACGTCCATTCATTCACTCAGCCTGCATTCACTGTGCCGGGAGCCAGCGGCCTGGGCCGTGCAGGACTGCTGAGAATGGGTGCCATCTTTTCTGTCTCAGAGCTGCCATCCTAGCGGGGCTCACAGGCTACCCTTTCCAAGTGTGCTACGCAGACATCACAAACAGACTGTGGTGTGGCAGAAGGTGCACAGATCCTGACTCTGCGTTCTTGCTCTATGTGGCTTCGGGATGGGCACATGAGCGCTCAGGGTCCTAGGACCCGGCAGGCAAGACCACTGAAGAGCACCCCGGCCAACCTCCTAGGCTCGTATTTCAGCACTGTCCCCTGCTGCCCGCGGGACCTTTGCAAAATCGCAAAGCACTCAGTGTCCTTTCTCCATCTGAAAAAGGGGATGGGGCACCTACTTCCTAGGGTTGTCGTGAGGACTGAAGAATCAGGGTCAAAGTCCCAGGATGGTGCACGTGATAATCCCTCTCAGATGTCTCTTAGCCGTCATCTTAATCCTAGCCTTTTCCTGCACACAGCTACCCTGTGCTCCTAGAGAGACCTCATAACTGTCAAAATGCAAGCAGACTCCGGGAAGGCAGCCCACCGGCAGCCTGGGGTTTGGGAAGGGCGCTGGGTGGCTGACAGCCTCTCTCCCCTCTCACAGCCGCGGCTTTGGGCAGTCCAACTCCCTCCCAACAGCCGGCTCTGTGGGTGGCGGTATGGGCCGGCGGAACCCGCGCCAGTACCAGATCCCATCCCGGAACGTCCCATCCGCCCGCCTCGGCCTCTTGGGCACCAGTGGATTCGTCAGCTCCACCCAGCGCAGCACCGCGGCCAACCCCACCATCATGAAGCAAGGAAGACAGGTTGGTTCTGTGTCTGTGGAGGGGGTAGGCTGCCAAGCTCGGGACCTATGTAGGACCTATCCCTATATGACCCCATGGTGAGCACAGAGGCCAGGGAGGGCTGTGCTGAGATACAGGGTCCCTGTGCTCGAAAGTAGCCAGTGGTTTGTGCTGTTTCTCTGGGAGACCGAGCAATCCCATGGCTGCACCTGGCTTCATGGGGTTTACTTAGGATGCCCTCTGGCCACTTTAGCCTTGGGGACCCTGCACATAGCACCCTGTAGGAGGAAATGCAAGACCTTTTATGTGCCCTGCTCCTTGACCTGCCGCAGCAGACCTCACCACCTCCCAGATCTGGGTTCCAGAGTTCTAAGGAGCTTTCTTAGCCTTATTCACCACAAAAACCTCCTTTGTCATTGTCCCAGCTGTGGTAGAGAATCCAAAGAGGAGCCTGAGAGAGGCTGCCAGAGAAAGCTGGACATTCTCCTCCTGTTCAAGGCCAGGCTGCCCAGAGGTCTTTACTGTGTGATTTAGATTTGACTTCTGTCCCACGGCTCCCCGCCCACCAGTCCTGTTCCGCACCCTGCCCAACACCTTCCATCTGTGTGCCCGGCTTTGTGGGGCTCTACAGGTTGGGGCTGGGATTGGAGGGGCATGAGTGGGTCTGTGTTGTCATGAGAAACTAAGGGATGATGGGTTTAAAAACAGGAGAACAGCTCCAGGGAAAATGGGCAGGATTTCCTCTCCAGGGTCTGAGAAAGCCCCACTTGCTGACCGTTGTGGGAAGCCCCACATCAGTTCAAGAGGAAGTCACCACCAGGACACCCGCATAATAAAAAATAAACTGGAGCTCAGTGTGCCAGCTCAGTGCCAGCTGAAAGATTCTTTTTTCTCCCCCTCGCTTTGTAGTAAGTTGTAAGAATCTCAAAAAGAAAATCAAATGAGAGCCCCGAAATAGTTTGTGCTCTTCGTTGCAAACATTTATAGAACTCTTCCCATCTCCGAAAAAAAGTGATAGGAAAAGCAAAAGCAACAAAAGGGATAAAAAGAGTTTTGGAGATCATGAAGGAGAGAGCTGTCCAGATTAAGCTGGGGTTTAGAGAGGCCTGGGGCTTGGAGAGGGGAAGAAAATGAATGGAATCTCACCCCCTCTCTATAAATATGCGGATGGGCAGCAGGAGCCTGCGAGCCCTCTCCCAGAAGTTAGCAAAGAGTTCTTCAGGGGTGTCTGCCTCTGGCATTCTGACTGGCGGCCCTGCTCCACACCCCTCCCCGGACCCCAGGGTGTGTGGGCTAATGAGTCCCCCGCTTTGCCTTTCTCACTAGAACCTGTGGTTCGCCAACCCTGGGGGCAGCAACAGCATGCCGAGCCGCACCCACAGCTCAGTCCAAAGGACCCGCTCGCTGCCCGTGCACACTTCTCCACAGAATATGCTGATGTTCCAGCAGCCAGGTAGGGCTCTGCACTTGATCTCTCCCTCTCTCCTCCCCCTGACACACAGGGGAGGCCAGGATGCCAAAATAGATGCCCCTGTGAACCCAGCCGGAAAGTGCTTAGCCTCGACTGTCACCACGCATTCTTTTGAGCTTATAGAAGCCTTTCCTTTTTTAAACTGTGCCTTGCCAGCATGAATAGCGGCTGGTTGGCTGGGAGCCAGCACATGGAGCCCCAGAGTCGGTTGCAATCTGACAGGGATATTTTTGATACTAGTCATATTTCTAGATTGATTAAGCCAGAGATATCACTGGAGGGTATCTGGGGGAGTGGGAGGGGTTCCATGTGCGTGTGTGTGTGTGTGTGTGTGTGTGTGTGTGTGTGTGTGTTTACTTTGGGTGTATGTGGGGGGATGTGCAGAAAGTGAATGAAACAGAGAAAGAGAGAACTTTTACGGCATTGACACTAAGAGACTTACCCCTGGTTGGGGAGCACCTTGCAAACATGACTTCTTGGACCGGCCATCTTCCTTTTACTTGGTTAAAGAGCAGCATGGTCACTTCGAGTCAGCAGCACCTCTCACCACGCCTCCTAAAGCAGGGTTACCAGAACGATGCACAATGATCACTTGCACACTTTGTCTATGCAGACAGTGACCTCTTAAGAGACTGTGAGTAATATAGAGCCATCCAAACAATGACTGAATCTAGCTTGATGACTTTCTAAGTGGGAAAATCAGACAGGTACAGGTGTTGGACCTGTAGGAAAATACCCACCCTAGGCTGTACAGAGGCATGCTCTGTACAGCAAGTCTTAACAGGAGTTTAAGGAGAGGAAGTGTCGCTGTGGCCTGGGTGGGCAAGAAAGCTTCTTGGAATTGGAGCTGAGCTTCAGGGGCAGAGAGTGAAGACGTGGAAAGAGGAGGGTGGAGTTGCACGCAGAAGACGACAAGGGAGCAAGACCGCAATCGTACCAAGTACCTCAGTGAGCTCCAGAAGCTGTGGCTGAGCCAAAGGGTTGGGCTGAAGTAGCAGTGAGTAGAACAGGGGAGCTGGAAAGATCCTGGCTGATGACGGGGGCTCTGAACCCAAGGCTAAGAAGCTCGGACCCCAGCCACTCTCAGTGGTGAATGTGTGGAAGATTCTGAGGAGGAGTGTGCCTGGTGGAGTGAGGGAAAGGCAGGACGGAGATCGGGAGACACTGAGGAGGAATGGCAAGGTGAAGTAAGATGTGTCAGGAAAGGAAGATGGTCCAAATGCTTGTTTAAACTTGCTTGACTTCTGGAATATTTACTGTTTATGCATGTTTGTTTTAAAACAACTTTGATACTTGTAGCTTCCTGGGAAGAAATATTTGATAAAATTTGGGGGTTGTGAAGGTTTTCTCCCTGGGTCTTGTAGTCCCAGCCCCTGTTTTCATGCAGAATTTTGTATAATCCACTTCTAATAAAAGAGAAGCTAGATGAGATTTGAAGATATCCTGGGCACGAGGAGATCTTTCATCTTGAATGTATCCTTCAACCCTGATCTCAGACCCAGTCCTGGGACGACATACCAGCCACCCTGCAGCTTCGTGGGAGGCCCAGCACAGCTGACCATTCTCCTTCTCCTTCAGTCTCTATACACCTGTGGCCTCCTTGCTCTTTTCTAAGCCCCTGTCCCTTCCTTTGGCTTCTTCCAAGTCCTCAGTCCTCTCTTCTCACCTTACTTTCCCCCACATTCTCCTGTGTGAATTGGGAAGACCAGGTCCACCAGGAAGAGCTGGGTCATCCCTAGGGGGGCTCTTTGAGTCTGTAGATACATATCCTCCATCCGCACCTTTATTACTGGCTAATGCTCAGAGCAACTATAACCCTAAGATTGTTTCCACTCTCTTGTTCTCACCGTTAAAAAAAAAAAAATCAAATAATATAGAAAGGCTTTTATGGAAAGGTGACTGTCCCCTTCCCCTCCCCCTCCCAGCCACCAGTTTCGTCTCCCAGAGACAACCACTTATAATTATTTTCACTTTTCCTGGTAGTTAACTCGAAAGTCTCTAAATGATGTTCTTTATAAATGGGACTTAGAACTGCAGAATGCTTGGGGGTCTTTTTTTCGAAAGGGGGGGGGTTCAGTTAGCCTCCTGCATAAGCAAATAAACTGGTGAGTACTGGGCAGGAGCCACTCCTAAGTCCTGCCCAGCACATTCAGCCCATGTTGGGTGGCTCCTCCCAGGATATGGTCATGAAGAGCAAGGCAGGGCACAGCCACGACTTCGGGATTCCTGACTGAAGGGAATGGACCCTGCACAGAGTCACTGCCATGGGAGGCTCCTCAGTCTCCAAGATCATTCCTGCCCCCGGCAGATCAGACACTGGTTTTTAAGACCGCAAGTCATGATCAGAGCTCTTCCTTCTTCCTGAGGAGGCATCCTTGTTGACAGGGCTACCACGGCTAACGGCCACAGTCAGGCCCAGATGAAGTTTTGTACTAGATAGACAGGGTCTATCCAGGATGGGCCTTGCCACTCAGAGCAGCATGTCCTTGTTTGCTTGGCAGGTGTCTAGGGGCTGGCAGCCGGGGGCACGACCAAACTACAAGTATCATGTCAGGGAGTCAAAATCAGGAAGGCAGCGAGTGGCTTTCATCTTTACACAAGCAAAAGTGGTAGTGAACACAAAATGGAGTAGAGATATGGGACCAACCCTAAATTAGATCCTCAGAAAACCATTAAAATATAGCACAGTGGCTTCCTCCTGGCCACTGGGTGTCTTCAGAACGTTCCATTTTAAACCAGATGGGTAAATCTTTTTTTTTTTTTAATATTTTATTCATTTATTTGACAGAGAGAGAGAGATCACAACTAGGCAGAGAGGCAGGCAGAGAGAGAGGAGGAAGCAGGCTCCCTGCGGAGCAGAGAGCCCGATGCGGGGCTCGATCCCAGGACCCTGAGATCATGACCTGAGCCGAAGGCAGCGGCTTAATCCACTGAGCCACCCAGGCGCCCCCAGATGGGTAAATCTTGAAGACGACAGACAATTCATTCAAAGAAAGTTTTGATTCTGCAAACTTAAAATGCTTCCATTAAAACGATGGAAAATTTTAAATGTCTCCAAAGATTATAAAATAGTCTGGGGGCTAGAACAAGCTCCCGAGTTGTCTATCAATTAATCAGTCACCTGGTTCGAATTTGCAAGATGATCTCTTCTTTCCTGGATCTACAGGATTTGTGGACCCCTTGGAGACCATGTCAGGAGTGGTATTTTAGTTTATTCCCACAGGAACCGATTTCTACATGTTTCCTGGAATAAACAAGGAGAGCCACTAAGTGATCGCTGCCTCTCACTGGCCTATGGCAAGAGTAAGAAACACTAAGCTGGTCTTCCCAGAGCAAGGGGGAAAAGGGTGTTCTACACTCACCAGTGGGGTAACTTGAGCTCAGAACAGGTATGGTGCCTACTGTGGTCACGTTTTCCCAAAAAGGCAGGGTGTTTTCCCAACTGGAAAATTAGTTTGGAAATTGCTTGCAGAAGGACTACCTTCTCTTGGAAGCAGATCTCTTCCTTGCTGACTGAGGCTCAGCCGCCACTGGGATCCAGTCAGAGAGGATCTCAAAACAGCCCTGGTGTAACACTGAGAAGCCACAGAGGCTCCTTACCACCTGGAGGGCCTGACAGGAAGGGGCCGAGGGACCAGAAGCCAACATTGAAAGACAAGTCTGAGGAAGGGCAGGCTGGGCAGTCTCACAGAGCTATATTCTGGGGTTCTCTTCCTTCCTGCACAAAACCATCTGCAAACTCTCCTTGGTGCTGCACTGCCCCAGAGGTGAGACGGGTAATAAGGTGCCTTGCATGGCAGCCGTTCATGAAGTATCATAGCTGTTCGCCATAGCAGACCTCCCCTACGCACCAGCTCGTGACTGTATTTCCTCACCATTAGAATGCCGCATACCGGGGAGCACAGTGTCCCAACCTGTTGTCATTCATTGCCTCCTTTGTGTGAGTTTCTCCCTTTCAGAGAACTGCCTTTCAAAAGAGTGGGGAGAGGGAGAGTGCCATGCATACACTGGGTCCATTAGGGGAATGGAAGGGGCAACCATGCAGAGGAAGGGACCAGAACAGGGACCCACTTAAAGTACCTGGTGCACTTCTGCTCTCTGCCTTCTAGTAGGCCAGGGCAAACAATTCTGCTCAGGTGGAGAAGTTGATGAATGACTCAACTGTATCACAGCCAAGAATGCACCTGGGCCGTGCTCCCCTGCCTCTGAAAGTCCAACTGAGAGTGACCAACCTCTAGTCTAGGTGGTACCTCTAGGTCTGGAGACCTAGACAGTACAATATTGTCTTATATTCTCATCATTTTTCATGAAAGTGTGCATCCTAGAGGATTTCCATAGCACAAACTTCTGCAGGTTTAGGAATAAGGCCACCAGCGAACAAGCTGTGTTCCCATAGCAGACTCGGGGGTGTGCGACCCATGTTCCTCTGCCACTCGCCACGACAGCCATGACTGTCTCTGCGATTATCAGCATGGCTCTCTTGCCCTGACCACACTGATTTCTTTTCCTTCTGTGGCTACCCTTCCCCGTCCTGCTTGGTTCCCATCCTCCCTGTCTCCCTTTCTTCCTTATACCCCTTGCCCAGTCCAGATCCCACTTCTCCATCCTCTGTCCTGTTGTCCTCAGCCTCCCAGCAACCCCACTTTTCACTTAACTTGAAGCTTTCCTAGCGATTCAACAAGTAGCCTGGGCTGGCAAAGTCGAATTCTAGCGGTTTTTGCTAGGATACCCCATTTCCTTTTCTAAAGTACTGAAGATACTTGCCTCTCCACCTCGGCCACAGGGACTGGGAGAGAGCTGCAGACTGCACCATACGTGCCACTCGTGTGAGGCTCAGCTGGGATGGCTGGTTTCTGCCAAGAAAAAGCCACATGGGACCCTCCTGGTGGACCCTACAGAAGCACTTCATTAGGAATGGGCGGCTACTCCCTTCCAGAATCTCCTTGACCTTGGGCCTAAACACGAGGCTCTCTACTTACGGGACTTCTGAAAAGGCACAATTTAAAAAGTCCCAGGTCAGCCTAGACCCTGGGCTTCCTAGGACAGTGGACCCTCACTAAATACTGGAATGTTCTGATGGTCAGGGGGAAAATTCCTGGTTCTCAGAGATGTCATCTGAGTTAAAGAAACAGGCCTGCCTCCAGCAACGGCAGAGAAGGCTCAGTCTTTCCCTTTTGCCTTACTGAGGACATAAAACTACATCTGTCTGGCCCATTACAGCTGGGGACCCAGGCTCAATGCAATGAGCCTTTGGGGTTGCAGGAGCCAGAGCAAGAGCTGGTCTGGTGCGTCATGTGTGCCTGGGTGGCGGGAGCTGCCCAAATGCTTCCCGGGGCTTTGAGAGTTCTGCCCACCCAAGCCACACTTGGCTGAGGGCTTCTAGCCTGAGATGGAAGCTGTTATCTACCCAGCTGGTCTCCCTCTGTCTTGTATGTGTGGGGAGATGCCACGGATCTGTTTTTATCAAATACACAATTAAAAAGTCACACTATTAGGAAACTCTGGAGTGTGAACATATGGGCTTCTCCCAAGACTTAGAATTTTTCAGAGCCTCTCTGAGAGTGGTGGGGGTCGTGACACCCTGGCGCACCAGAGGGAAGAGCCAAGGGAGAAAAAGCAACCGTGCCAACTTTCAACCTAAAAGAGCAGCCACTAAGGTTTGGAGATGCTAGAGCGGAGAGCCCCGCATTTCTCAGCCCCCTTTTTTGAACACGCAGTCCTAGGCTTGGAAAATGGCATTTTGCTGCGTGTTGGCAAGAAATCCTGCAGCTGAAACACTTCTCTCCAAATGTCGAGCATCTTTATTTATCCAAATCTCTCCACAGTGTTTGTTTAAAGGGGAGTGCTAGAGAGTAAACTAAATTTTACAATGAGCATATGGATGGTTATAATTGCTGAGGGTTTTTTTTTTTTCATATTTGCTAACTGGCTATATATAAAACTGTGTTTCTATTTTATAGATTTCACACCCTGAAGGCTGCTAATTTTGCATGCATATGATTTTCACATGAATGGATGAAAATACTAAAATACTCTTCCCTCTGGATTGTCTGATTGCCCCGACCCTACTCTGACAGCAACAACGGGTGGCGGCGGGAGAGACCCTTCCATTCTCCCTGGCTCCCGGCAGCCCCCCTTCCCGGAAAGCCCAGTCATCCTCTGTTCATGAATTGGCAACAGTTGCCTTTCAAACCCATTGATGCTGGAACTTGTGTCAGAAAGAACCCTGTCCGCTCCCCAGTGCTTTTCGTATTGATCCATTTTGCCCATCTACTCAGAATTTTAAACAACAGAAATGACATCTGCCTCTGAATTAGCCCGTGATGGGGAACACAGATTGCAGAGAAAAGCTAAATGTGTAGCTCATCAAGGAAAACAAATACTTTGGTTTAGCCATTGGTTTCAACTTCCTATCCCACTAAACCACCAACCTAACCTCATTTGTCGTCCCACCCACCAGCCCCAAGTGCCCTCTGGTGGAGATTCAAAGGAGCGAGGAAATGGCCTGAAGCTTGGGCCACCAGGATCCTTTCCCCACTTCCAGACTGAAGAGGGGATGCCCAATGAAGAAGAGAAGTTTCCCAGAGTCACATATGAATACAGTGGCAACATTGAGATTCCCAGGCCCTCAGAACATATCCCACTGCTGATTTTTGTCTGTCCCCTAACCCCCACTATAGGATTTCACAGCTCTTAGCTGTCAGAGTTTCCATCTTTTTCATCACTCAATGGACATGTGTGAAGTGTGCCAGAAGACCATCGCTGGTATTAGGGGAGGTTCAGAAAGAGATGAGAGCACTGTCGCTGTCTGCAAGGTGCTTCCAAGCCAGTGAAAGACACTCAAGAGCTTCCCAGGATGATGGGGGTTGGGGGAGAAGGACTTACTGACAGTGAGGGGCCCAGCAGAACAGAGGAGGAGACTCCTACCGGCTACCTCCTGCTTGGCGGAGGATGGACTGGAGCCTGGAGAGATAGGAAAGGTCCAGATGGTAGAGGGGGCTTTGTGACTAATAAGGCACACAGCCTAGTCCCGGGCAGTGAGAACCTGCCCAGCGGACATCTCTGACCTTCTAAGTGGCTGGAGGCAGTGAGGACTGACTAGTAACTTTAGTCGCTGCAGCATGCCGGAGAGACCCAGCTCTGGAGTCAGACCCCTGTGGGTTCTGTGGATTCTTGTGTTCACCAGTCACTCTAAGACCACTTGAGAACTGTGCCATGCTGTGGTTTCTGTTTCCTTGTAACAAAGCAGAAATGTGCCAAGCCCGCTTCTAGGCACAGGGAGCAGCAGGGCCAAATCCTGCTCCAACGAAGTGAACATGGAACTGGGGGCAGGCAGCAAATAAAGAATGGGCCAGATGTTGGTGACAGCTGTGGAGAAAAAGCAAGCAGAGGAAAAGGAATAGGGCTGGGAAAGTTCTGCTTATCTCTAATGTCCTTTCTAAAGAGACAGGAGAGGCAGAGATGGGAAGGCAGGGAGAGAGAAAGTCATGGAAGTATCCAGGGACCACCATTCTGGGCAGAGGGAACAGCAGTGCAAAACTGGGCAGAAGAGGGCCTGGGAAGGAAGGAAGGGCGAGGAAAGCTGTACACGGGGAAGGGTTAACAAGGGTCCGATCATGTGGGCCTTGCAGGCCATGGCAGGGGGTTGGCTGTTCCTCGGATGGGAAGCTGCTGGAGGGTTCTGAGCAGAGGACTGACAGACTCTGACTCTGACCAGCTATTTTTAGTTACCAGTTTTCTTCCAGCTGCCCATGTTCACGATGGACTCCGTGCACCTAACAGACTCATAGGTTGGTTGAAATCAGAGTGTAACTTGCCTCCATGCTGATCCTCAGAGCCCCCCGAGTTGCCCCAGGGTGGACGGGGTGAGCACCGTGCATACCTTCTCCTTGTTCTCAGAGTCTCTGTCACCAAGATAACCCTTTGTCCCTTGCAGAATTCCAGCTTCCTGTGACTGAACCTGACATCAACAACAGGCTGGAGTCCTTGTGCCTCAGTATGACCGAGCACGCCCTGGGAGGTGAGTCTTGCCTTTTACCGTATGCTTAGGAGAACTAGCAGCCATCTGCTGTCTACACTCTGGCCATAGCTCAGGAGGAATGGGAAAGGCATAAGGAGAGGTAGGCAGGGGACGGAGAGAGAGAAAGGCCTCAGGGTGCTGTTGGATCCTCATCAAGCCATACCACACCGAGGAGCCCACAATGCCCTGTTCCTTCTTTTCTGGGAGGTGAGTCAGGGACCCGGAGACCAAGGCTGTCCCTTTTTCCTCAGAGCCACCCACCCAGTGCGCTCTGAGGTCCTACCACAGCAGCTGTCCCAGCCAAATGCTGGGAGCTGGAGGAGTCAGAAACACAAGACATGGCTTTTAGTGGCAACAACCCCCCCCCCCCAACAGAATTGGATTCTTTCCTTCTCGGCACTAGATCTCCCCGTCTGGTCCAAGCGTATCCCAGCTTGTTCTAAAAATAGAATTTTTGAAACAAAAATCCCTGCTTGTTTTTACATCTCCCTGCTCCAAATGGTTTTCACGATGCCTGGAGCCCCAAGCGGTCTGAGACGTCCTTCACAGTGTGACAGGGATGGTCTAGTTCCATGTGCCTGTAGGCTGCAGCCCCGCAAGGAGCTCCAGAAGCAGCTGGGTTGTCCCCTGTCTGTCTGGTCGAAGCCCTATGTCATCACTGGAGCCCCAGGCCTTCAGTGCCCTCCGGGTACTAACTAAGTGCTTTTCTCCAGCCTGAACTCTGCGCCAGCCCTGGGGATGTTTGGCAGGCAGAGGAGCGATGTCCACCCCTTCCTGCCAACCTCCGGGAGGCTCTGAGTCAGAGAGGCCTCCTGTGACCCTTCCCAACAGTCCTCTCCAGTCGGGATGCGCTCACCCTCCCTGGAGATGGGCAGTCGGAACACCTAAAGCCAAAATGTGCGCTATCTGGCCGTGGTGGGGAGAAAGGCTGCTGTCAGCTGCTGCTTCAGCGGGCTTTGTCCTCCTGACCAGGGACTGTTAAGATTTTTAGTCCCTGCAAACACAATCTTATCCTGACCAAATATGAGACCGACAAATGCTCAGCATGGAGGAGATTGGAAAGCAAGGACTGCACCTACCTGACCTCAGCTGTGCAGGGCTCTCTACGGCCCAAAGAAAGTCTCCACTCAGAGCCAGAAGTGAGCTATCCCAAGGCCTCCCAGAGCCTCTGACTGAACAGACGGTGGGAAGGCACAGCTCCTAATGTGACCTCCACGGGGTTCCAGGAACCCCATTTGCAAACATTGCTCTCTCCCTTGGCCACTCATATCCTAGAAGCTTCGCCACATCATTGGTCCATTCCTGGCCCCTCTGTGGGGAGGAACCACCAGCTCCTCTTCTCCACCTAACCAAGGAGACTGGGTCAGCACGCTGATAGCCCCTAATGAGTAATGGGAAACAACCCAAAAGTCCATCAACAGATAGAAAGGGATGAACGAACTACATTGTAGCCACACAGTAGAATATCGTTCAGCTTAAAAAGGAGCGAAGTTCTGATCCATGCTACAACACGGATGAACCTTGGAAGCATTACAATAAATGAAAGATGCCAGACAGAGAAGGCCGCACGGTATACAGTTCCATTTAGGAATTTATGAAATGTCCAGAAGAGGCAAATCTGTAGAAACAGACAGTATGGTTTAGTGGTTGTCAGGGGCCAGAAGGAACTGCCAAGTGGATAGTGATTGCTTAATGGATGCTGAATGAAAATGTTCTGGAATTAGACAGTGGTGATGGCTGCACAACTCTGTGAATATACGAAAACCTTGGAATTATACACTTTAAAAGGGTGAAATTTGTGGTATGCACATTAGATCTCAATTTTTTCAAAAAAGGAAGCCTCCCAGACCCTGAGCATCCAGGCCAAGCTCAGCCCACTGCAGGCAGACCAAGCTCCCGCCCACCCAGCGGTGGCTGGTGGGTGAGGAACTCCCTCCGCCTTTGAGAGTCAGCAAGGATAACTGACCTTCTCCCCCAGGGCTTGATATATCTCCAATAATTGGCACGTTGGGAGCCCTTATCAAACTGCTAAGTGCTAACATTATCATCATTAGTAGCAAGAATGCCAAATGCTCTTTATTAAAGGGAGGTTTTCATTGAAAAGGTTTCATTTTTTAGCTCATTCTTCTACTTTTACAGAAAAACTCTATGAACTGATGGTTTTTTTGATAATGTGTTCATCTTGTTAATCTCCTAAGCCTTCTTATTGCTGTGTTTTTCCTCAATAATCCTGTCTGGTGGGAAGCCTCGTAAGCAGTTTCCAGAGCAGAGAATGAAAATTAAGTTCAGGGTGGCCCGGTTGGGCACAGTGGCCATGAGCCCGCCCACACTGGGACTGCCCCTCTCTGCTGGGCCCACCTCTTCCAGGTGCTGGGAAGATGACCTCGCTGGGAACAGAATGCCAATGAATTAAATCATTTTCTAGGAGGACATATAATTATGGAGAGGAAAGCAAAGTAAAAGAGGTTCCTCTGCTCGTGTCTCAGGACAGGATGGGAGGGTGACCAAGTTCTGGGACACCGCATCTTATGATGGTCTTTCTAATGTGGCTAGTCCATGGGCCCTAGGCCTTGGAGGGGCCCATCCTTCTATGCTGACATCTCTACTCTCAGTGTCCTACACTAACTACAACCCTCCTAAGTCTAAGCCATTTCTCTCTTTGGCCTTCCCTTTCTGCTGCTGCTTTGCCCTCCCCTTGACCCCTCCAACAGAACTCATGAGGAAGCCAAGGAGGTGGGCTGCCTCTGCCATCTTGGTTTAAGGCTTTCATCTGGCTCTGCTGGACCTGCTCCTGATTGGTGGCCTGGCTGCTATCTTCCTCATGCACAGAGGTTGTATGGGCAGGAACAGCCATGGCTACAAAAGCAAGGCTCATCCAAGCAGGACAGAGCCTGCAGTGAATTCCACCATAGAGAGGAATGCTCCATCCACTCTCTGGTGTTCCAGGATTCATGGATTTCACATGATTCCCTTGCCATTCCTTCTCACGTTCTTTCCTTATTCCTTCTTGAGACTTAACAGCCTCACTTCTAGCTGATATGGAGACTTTTTTTTTAAGATTTTATTTATTTATTTATTTGACACAGAGAGAGAGATCACAAATAGGCAGAGAGGCAGGCAGGGGTCAGGGGGAAGCAAGCCCCCTGCTGAGCAGAAGACCTGACTCGGGGCTTGATCCCAGGACCCTGAGATTATGACCTGAGCCGAAGACAGAGGTTTAACTCACTGAGCCACCCAGGCACCCCTGATATGGAGACTTTGTGTAAATTAGAAAAAGGCTCTACTTTCTTAACATGCTGTTCTGCCACTGATTCGTTATTTGTCATAATTAACTATAAAACCCACAACGAATACATGAAAATGGTGCTCCCTGGAGTTGCACACCTTACACAGCTATAAATGGTGAATCTGGACTTACCTGTGGATCATTTCCCTGCAGATGAATATTGTCACCCTTGGAGGATGAGGCATAGGATTAGAATTCAGTAAAAATGCAGCTTGGGGTTAGATTAGCTGGTTTTTTTATGTTTCTCGTTCCCCACTTACACAGCTATGAATGGTTGGCATTAACGAGTGGGCCATGAGCCCTGGCAAGTGTGTGCACTTCACTCCTACAGACAAGGGAGTGACGTCTACACACCAACACGTGTGTGTATACTTAATGCACCCACCACCCATTACCATTGCAGAACCACCATAAGAGGCTCAGGTTAACACCTGCAGAAGTCAGGGCAGCGTTACTGATTATAAGTTCACATCTGGGAGCCTCGAGGACTGATGGCCTGATGACCATAAAAATTCCCAGGGTCATTTGCTTTTCTTTTTAAAAATCTCTCCAAAAACTATATGGAAATTTATAGACACACAAGCACAAGTAAAGTTGAGAAAATCCGAGTAAGGTCAGTGAATTGTGTCAACATCAGTATCTTCGTGGCAATATTATAGTTTTGCAAAATGTTCCCATTGGGAGAAACCCAGCAAACCCAGAAACCTGATACTGTCTCTTATAACTGCATGTGAACCTACAGTGACCTCAGTAAAAATTTCAGTTAAACATGTCTCCCTCAAGTCCCTGCTGGCAAGACACCAGACCGGCACCACCCATCGGGAGGCAAGGAGGCTTGTGCAGTGGATTCAGTACTTCCCCATATCACTTAGGTCCTTCAGCTTTCCCTCAACACTCTGCCACTCCCCTCTCACACCTGAGTTCTGTCTACTGGATCTAGGTGCTCCTCCTGGTAGACCAGGTTTGTGACATCAAGGCTCAGACCAGGATGTACCTGCTGTTGTTTGGATATCAGCAAAACCAGGGAGGCATCTTGCCTCTCTCCCTGGCCTTCATTTATTGGCCACAATCATTTCTACCTCTACAATGGCTCATCCATGCTTCTCTCTGCTCATTGGATAAGCCCTTGTCAGACAGGCCTTAGCGTGGACCATTGTAGGGGCCCTGCTGCCACCAGCCTTGTCCTTTTTTAGGTTATCTAACACAGCTGCCAGAGAAACCATTCTAAAATCAGACCTAATTACTCTACCACTTAGAATGCCCCAATTACCAAGTCCAAGCTCCTATTCATAGTATACAAGACCCTTATGGCCTCATTCTGGGGATCCTCCTATACTCCCATGTGTAAGCAGACAACCATAAAGGAGCTGGGCACCCTTCAGCTGCCTCAGCAGTTTGTCTCACTCATGGCCTCTGTCTCTGACATGCACATCCTCCACTTTATAGCCTGGTCTCACCGACTCTCCATGACACAGCCTGTGTTGCATAGCATAGCATTCACCCACTTCCACAGGATCTTTCCATTCCCAGTGCCCACACCTCTAACTATGCTGTCTGCCCCTAACCAGATTCTTGAGACAGAGAATCTAGATCAGTTCGGGTGAGCCGCATCCCCCTGGTCTATCAGCTGTGATTAGGGCTCAGAGTCACAACCACCTCATGCCCGGGTTTTCAACAGGGACTCAGTGAGAGGGAGATGCTGCCAAAGAAAGGGTTGTGAGCTAGACAGGTCCACCTGCATGTCTGCTTCAGCATCCCTGCCAGCTCTCAGCACATTTCTGCCACTCCTCCATTCCCCCATCCCTCATCCTAAACCTCCATCTAGCCCCCAGCCCCACCAATTGATGACCAACATCACACCTATACATGAGTTGTATGGCCTCTTCCTTTCCTGCCTCCTCCTCCTGTCCTCCTAGCAGCACCATCTTACAAAAGTCATTTTCTTTCTCCGTTAAACTGCACTTGACTCCCAGGGACATTTTAATCTTCCTCCATTTTTCCTGCTGTGCCTGGTACATACTCCATCATAGCAATGATCCCTCCTACATCCCTGTGGCTTTACAGAGCTGTCCTGACTAGGATGTGTGTACTTATAGGATGAGGACTAGGTCTCCTGTCTTAGTTCCCAGGCTCATTACAGTTCCTGGAAGAATGGCTACTCTGCAGATGTTGAGTGGGTGAGTGTGTGAAGGAAGGGGTGGATGAATGGGTAAGTGTGGTCTTCACCTGTCTTCAGAGACCGGGAAGCCCAGCGTGCACGGTGTGCGACTAGGTGGCCGTGAAGGGAACGGTTTTGCTCAGCTGTGCCCACCATGAATTCTTTCTCTCCCAGACGGGGTTGACCGGACCTCCACAATCTAGAAGCTGAAGATGAGAGTGACCGCGCTGGCCGTGAAATCGACTGCTGCGGGTCCAGTGTCAGCCATCTTCAGGGTTGCACAGAATCCTCCGAGATACTTTGCAGCCTTTTTTTTTCCCTGGTCCCTCTCCCATTTTGATTTTGTGAGAGCGTAGGTCGTCCTTGTAAACATATCAGTAGACCGGGGATTGGTTATTTTGTCATTTGTTTCTGTCACGGGATGGCTTGGTGTGCGGGGTGGGGAGGGGTCTCTAGGGAAATGTGGGGCTAGGAGGGGATGGAAAAGGAAGGCAAGTGGCTTCCTGGATGGAGAGGGGGGGAGAAACGAACAAAAAGATTACCACCGCAAAGAGCTGGGAGAGACGAGGGAGGGAGGCTGAACCCCTGGGCCCAGGCGCCCCTCACAGCCCGCCTCCGCAGTCAGGCCCCAGGACGCAGTCGTGGGCGAGTGCGACCAAAGCAAGATGGCGGCCCGCCCTCCCTGCCGCCAGGACCGGCTTTCCTTGAGGACCCAGCTTGGAGTCGAGCTGCAGCAGAGGGCCACACGGCCCCGGCGGCAGAGGGGGAACGTTCCCCCCAACAAAATTTCAGAGAAACTTTGATTTGTGTATTGTTTACATAACAATTTTAAAGGGTACATAATGTGTAAAGAGTTTGGATATAACTTCTCTTCATACTATGGTTTTTGTAAAGGATTTGTTGATAGGATTCATTTCTTTCCTCTATTTTTATAATAGCAGCAGGGTTGTCTCTCAAAATGGCTGCCAAGGCGCGCTTGCCGGGAAGGCGGACGCGACAGGTAGGCCGAGGAGGCGTCCGTCTTTCCACCGCGGCTGCGCTCAGCAAACAGGTGGGCTGGTGGGACGAGCACGTGACCGGAAGCACGGGGAAGGACCGCACTGCATTGTGTGATCAGTTAGGGTCGGCTTGCAGGTCACCAGGAGATTCTGAAAGAATCCTGCGGCCCCTTTCTGGGCTGGATTTGCTGCTCACCCGGAGACACCTCTTCCTCCCCACCCTACGGTAGAGTTTCATCCTATCGCCCTCTGCCGCACTACACACACACACACACACACACACACACACGTTCAAGTACACACACACACACACACACGTTCAAGTTCCACAGGAGGAAAAACGGCAAGGACCGACATTTTTCCCTTGCGAAAGGCCTTAATGTCAGATAATGAGCTCAAAAGACCGCTTCCACTGCGATTGCGCAGAAACGTGAGCCTGGGGGCGGCGTCCCCCTGGCTCGCTCACTGCTGAGGAAGGGGAGGAGAGCCAGACCCAGGACAGTATCTAAGTGGTAAGTCAGCAAGTGGCAGAGAGAGCGTGTAGGGAGACGTGCAGTCCACGTGGCCGGGCGGGCTGTGAAGGAAGATGTGGGAACGGGCGGCTTCAGGATGGAAACGTGGTTCCCTCCACGTGTACGTCCGGGGTTTGCTGTGTCGTTGGCGGATTTACTTATCCGGCCACACAGAAGAGCGAGAAAACCGGCCCTGGCGTGGTGAGATATTAACAAACTGTGCTACCACAAAGTAATAGCTCTGTTTCTTAAGGGCAAGAAAGACTACGTTTGGGATTCGAGGCAATGGAGGGTATTAAAGGAAATCAAAGAGGAGTTGTGCTTTGCACTGGAAAATTGGTTTGTGTAAATGATGGTATGAGTGCTCAGCCAGAGGCGAGATCGGGGAGACGGTATAAGGCCTGTTTATTAAATGGGTGAGTCTGGTGCCGTTGCTTTCGGCGAAGGCAGAGTCGAAATTGAAGAGATCGGACCATGAAAATCACTGCGCTTGCCTATGGTTATTAAAAAAAAAAAAAAAAAAGTTAATGAAGTAAATCCAGATTTAAAAGGCCTTAATGAAATTTAAACAACTTTCTTTTACCTTCAGGATTGAAAATGTGCGCCCAGATCAGCCTTGCTTTTGCAGTTTTCTAAGGTTTAAAAAGGTGGGGGCATCTTAACCGTAGAGAGCCTTTAGCAAGGGAAGGGGGCTTGAACCCACCATATCACATTTTGCGTAAAAAGACAGACCTCCCCTTCAGGGACTACATTCTAAACATGCAAATCCATGTGCAGAAAGGGGCAGCAATTTTTAGTGTGTTTTGTTTGTTTTTTTTTAACCAAGTGCCATTAACATTCATCCTCCACACCCCTTTTCTAAACAAGCTTAGTGTTACTTGGGGAATGTGTCGGGATGGACGATCACATGTAAGGCAGGAAGAATAGATCAAAAATGTTGAAGGCCAAAGGTAAGACCAGAGGGTTTGTGAAGGTGTTTTTTTGGATGCTAAGAAAGTTAATAAAGAGGAGAAAAAGCAAGGGTATTACACATCTTGTGGGGAAATGAGAAAGCATTCAGATCTGCTGCAAAACACATATATCCATAAAGACTTGGGTTGTTCAGAAAACAGATTGTGAACACAATCACATTAGCATGAATCCTTTAAAAGGAAGAACTTAAAGTATTTGCAAATCTGGATTTCTATTTATTCCTTCACTGAATATAGAAACAATGGTTATCTGATTATTAGAGATATTATTTTGGATATGTTACTTATTAACTTGCTATGGCTGGTAACCATGATAAAGTCTGTTATTAATAACAACATAATTCTTTTTTAAAAAAAAAGAAAAGCTTATTTTTCATTGACTGTGTATAGATTTATCTACTTAGTTGTGTTTTGCTATTAGTGTTTCAATTTTTTTTTTTAAGTTGAGTGTTCTGATACATTTTAGGAGCCCGTCCCCACCTTGTTCTGAGTCCTGTGTTGACTGCAGGTATACAGCTCAATTTTAAAATCCTAAAGCAAAAGAACTTTATTTATGAAAAAAAAAAAAATCAAACAGTTGCATGCGTAAGGCTGTGAAGTCGGATATTTAGTAATAAAGCGGCAGTGCCTTTTTTTGTATTTACCCATTGACCCCCAAATGCAACTGTTTTATATTAATAGTAAACGTTAAAAAATCTTAGAGGAAAATCTATTTCACTACATGTTTCCCCCCCTTTTTCTGATTTAAGCAGTATGTATCTGGCACCTCTACACTGTCCTAGGGACAGTGGTGGTCTATGATATTGTTACCATGTATGATGTTTTATTGGTGCTTTTTATTCATAGTGGTTTCTTACCAGAAACAGTAGGAAGACACACATGAACTGTGTACAAGAATTGAAACATTGCTGCTGATATGTGTCTTTTTCCACACGCTTTTTGAGTTTCACTTTTTGAACAAGGGCCAGCAAGCAAAATAGACGCTGCTGGGTCTGCCTGCAGAGGGCGGCTGTTTGCACCAAGCTCTCGAATCCTGTGTATTGATGGTCCCTTTTTGGTACTCAGGATTGGAACTACAGCTGGGCCCCCACATCTCCCATTCCTTTGAAGAGACACTGAGGGAAACAAGGTTTTCTTTTGAGGTGTCATTGGCTGCCTTTTACGGAATGGGAGCCTTCTCCGGGTCCTGTGTTCTTCTACACCTCTTGTAGCGACTGCCAGTGCAAGGTTTGTAGACGTGCATTCCCCAGTTAGCACCCGGAGTCCCTCAAAAGCCTGGGCTGGGGGACCGAGCTGGGCTGAATGCATAGGCATGCAACCAGAAGGGCAGCGAGGGGAGGAAAAGCAGGTCCCAGTCTCGTTGGCCCTCTGGAGATGTCTGCAGCAGGCGGCTCCGGCTTGGGTGCAGGGAAGCAGCCTGACCAAGGCATTCGGGAGTGCCTGTTACAAGAAGGACCTGCGGAAGGATCATTTGCACATGGGGCTGTGATAACACTAATGTTGATTTTTTTTTTTTTTTACAAGTCATCAGAGATGTTTGCAAAGTGAGTTTTATTTTTTTGTAATTCCTTTATCTTTACTTAAAGGTGAATGTGTATTCCTCTGGGAGGAATAGGAAGAAAACAGGAATGTTAATAATGTCAAACAGAAGACTTCCTCCCTTATTAATATATAACCCTCATGTATTTATGCCTAATGTAAGCTGACTTTTAAAAAGCTTTCTTCTGTTGCATGCCCCGTGCAGGCATCCCTATTGTACATGCATGCCTCTCGTCCTGTTTTCTTGTATAAAGTTAGTGAACAAAGAACTATTTTTGCCTAGTTCATGTTGCCAAGCAATGCATATTTTTAAAATTTGTCATATATGGAAATAGCATGTTTGTTACATGTAAAGCTTTACTGATATACAGATATACTAATGTTTGAAGATGCTGTTCTTTGCAAGTGTACAGTTTTCAAATGTTGTTACCAGTGAAACACCCTTGTGGTTTAAACTTGCTACAATGTATTTATTACTCATTTCCTCCCATGTAACTAAGAATCATGGCTATATTTCATATCAACGTTATATTGAAAGTGAAGGGAAATGATTAATACAAGGTTTTGTAACACTGGTGTGTGTGTCTTTTTTCCTGTTTGTCGATATGATAGATTAGAAAACAAGAACTGAATCTTAGAAATAAGCCAGCAAGGAAGAATGAGCATGACATCTCTGTAAACAATTACCACCTGACCAGTCTATGCAAACTATGTCTTCAACTATGACTCCCTTTTTTTTTTTTTTAACAAAAGAGGAGGGGTAGAGGTATAAAAATTTATGCTACTTGATATGTGCCCCGAGTAGTCAGTATATGGATCACCTGACTTGAAGGCATGTTTTTAAATACAAATTCTGTCCTTGTGGTTAATAATGTTTATAGCTTCCTCTCCATCTTCAATGTCTTTGAGATCATATTTCACCCCTTAACCATGGTATAAAGGAACAACAGCTTCCTTGGAACCTTGGCGTTTTAACTACATATGGCTTGAATCTCATTACAATACCTGTGATTCAAGTATATCTGATACAAATAATGGCAATTAAGCAAATGGTTGAAGAGCCTAATGTGGGTTTGAAATCTCTGGCTGTGCGATATTCAACAAGTTACTTAACCTCTCTGAGCCTTGGTTTGGTTTGTTTTTTGGCCTGTGATACTCAAGGTTTATATAATTAAACCTGTAATCCAAAAAAGAAGAAGATGAAGACAAAAGAAACATAGTATATAGAAGTTATTGCCACCAAAACTGAGCGATCCAAGGTTTCTCTGAGGCAACCACAGCTCAATGTTGTAAGAATGACCACACACACCGACTCTCTTTTCACCAGGCTCAAGCTGCTCAAGTGACACACAAAATCCAAAATAGTCCCTTGAAACATGTAGAAATGCCTCATAAACTGAAATATTAAGTGAAATTCTGCCCAGAGTTAAATTCTCATAGCTCAAATGAGAAAGAGCTCAGTGTATGACCAGAGTATTCTGAAAAGAAAGGGATAATGTGCAAGAGAAAAGTTGAGCCTCACTTTTCCAACATGCGAAATGAGGGTAGTGTGAAAGGTATAAGATGAAGAGAAACAGGGCTCAGCATGGTGCCTGAAAGGAGTTAGTGATTTTCATCAGCAAAGCTGCAGCTCTTTGCCATTGACCTTAGTAATGGAATGTTCAATCCTGGAGAGGTTATTCACGTAATAAAGCATTTAGGACTTCCCCCTAACCGTCCTCTCCATAGAAGAGATGTAATTCCATTATTAGAGGGGGATGAATATAGCACATTGGGTGGGAAGAGGCTATGGTGGGCTTGTGTAAGGAATCCAGAAGCAGCACAAGTGGGCACTATCAACTCATGCTCTCTAAGCCAGTGAGGAGGCAGCCAAAAGGGCAATACAAGGAGAATCCAAACTCCTGTGAAAACACCTTAGCTTGGTCCCTTGAACAGTTACTACATCTAGCCACACCCTGACTCCCTATCAGCCCAAGACTTGCGAAGTTGAGAGGAGGGCTTGAGGACAGCGAAGACCTCACCCATAATTAGAACCTAATTCTTCTCCACAAAGACGTGGAGTGGCCTGCGCGGATCTGGCCCACCGGGAAGCATGGCGTGGCATCCTGTACGTCATCTGTTGCACTGTGCCCAGGGGGCAGTGCTGGCTCATCACACTCCAGCGTCCTCTCACGTCACTCCAAAGCTTTCCACAAGCACTTTTGTTCTCTGTTGTCCAGCCACACGTCCCAATACTGGAAAACCACCCCTTCCCTGAGCATTTCAGCCTCTGGATTGTCAACGGCAGCTCTCGGGTACCCTGGCTCACTCTGTTTTTCAAAACCATCTATGAATTGCAGTTGTGGCTATTTATTTTGAATCCACATCGTCCAATTCTTTTGTAAAACACAAGAAACTTTTTTTTTAAAAAGTCCCCATATCCTACTAGAGTCAACAAGATTATTCTGTCAAATTGCTATAAAAAAGTAGCATTGTGCTGGCTCCCTAAGCTCTTGGGCGAGTCTGCAAAACCAGTCTGGGCTATTGCCCTCCAGATGAGATGATGGATCCTCATGCCAGGTCAACAACGCCCACAACACAGTAAAGAAGTGCCCGTCAGGTCTGAGAAATACCCAGAAGTGGGCTCAAGAACAGTGATGGCTTTGTTCTCCACTCATTTCTAAGAGCTGAAAACAAACAGTTGAGAAAGGGGACAAGTTGGAAGGGAAGGAAGAGGAAAATCCAGAAGGTAATGGGACTGGTGGTGGGAGGTGAGAGCCTGAACCTGGAGTCTCTGGAAATGGAACAAGTAATAGAGTACTGTTTCCAGAGCAACCCCCGAGATGTGTCTTCCCACTCCCCACGCTCCGTTCTGGCCCAGATGGGTTGAGAATGGAGGATGGCTCTTCTGTGCATGTGTCTGCACGTTTAGGATACAGGTACGTGAAGTAGGAAACATGGGTGACTGAGAAATTGGGGAATTTGGGTGAACTTAAGCATGACATCTCAATTATTGAGGTGTTCCACTGAAATCAGTGGTCTTTCACAGTGTCCTCCCAGGTAGTAACTTGGCCCAAGGGCTCCATCTGACCAGCTTTGCCCACAAGGCTCTCACACACAGATAGTGACTTCTCTGTGATATAAACCTGGGAATTCAACATCTGAGAATTTCCTCCACAGAATATTTTTCACTCTTAAGTGGTTTCTACTTCAATTTTTAAAACTGACGGAGAAACATTTTGGCAGCCTCATAAAGCTCAGACTTTATAAAAAGACAGCTTTGTGTTTATGCTTGACTCAGAATGCATGTTTTTAAATAGTGTGTTCCACAGTTTTTTGAAGTTTTATTTTCTTTAAGTCCTATCCAGGAGAAACAAAATCACAGCTTTGGTGAGTGAAATGGTCTCATCGGAGCTGCTGGGTCTAGAGACAGCAGAGAGGTTCCAGTTAAGTCTTCCTCTGGGGACCACACCCCAGGACTAGGTGTCCCTGTTTGCGTCAACATTTTTAGGAGATGGTTCCAGTTTTCCATGCCATAAAATTCTAACAGACTCCAGAGTGAAGTCCAATGAAACGACAAAACCCCCAAAGCCAATCTGTCCAATCAGACCTCACCACTTTATTCCAAACTGGAATATGTACAAAGTCAGCAAATTGTGACTGAGAGAAATAAAATGTATACATGACAAATCATTTCCCCCATCCATCACCAAATGCATATATCCAACCCATGGGCAGAGAACACATACCCTACATGTCTTTCCCCATCCCTCAACTCTGGGATCCTGCCTGCTTCATCTAACCTGCTCTGCTGTCCTCTCCTAAGACAGAATCTAAGCCCTAGTTCACCCTCAGTTCACCGAGTTTATCCAAGCTTGCCTCTAAAGTGTTCAAGTCATGACATCAGGCCCCAGGTTTGCTGTCTTCCTCCTACAACAAGACTTCCTGAAGACTGGGTGCTAACCAGCTGGCTATCTGAAGACAGAGGAGACCCTGCAAGACAAGAATGCCAAGTTCCTTCTGGAACTGATAGGTGAAATTCAGTTACAGTGAGGCCTTGTCCCTATATCTACCTGAGAAAAACAGAAATCTTGTGAGTCTTGTGAGTCTCTTAGCCTAAATGAGATGAGCCCAGGGACCAGGGGTCCCCAAGAGTGCAAGAGGGAGACTAAGGATGGCTGTAAGAGTCCAGAGCCCAGAGGAAGCCAGTGGGCAGAGCTCTGTACTCATCTTTGGGTTCCCTCAGGAAGCTGAGCTCACAGTAGAGGAACATCAAACACCAGCCTTGCCATCCAGGTCCCTAGGCAGAAAGGAAACAATACCAGAAGGACAAAAAACAGGAACTGTGGAGAGAGCCTCGGGGCATTCCCAGTTTGAGCCAAGAGAGAGCATGTGAGTTTAAGGAATGGAGATGAGTAAACATGGGACTGGTATGGAGAATGCAGAGAATAGGGAGCCACGGGAGGTCAGGGGCAGGCACGGGATGGAGGCAGAGGTAGGTGGTAGAGGACTTTATAAACCAGGGTGAAAAATGGAGACTCTGCCTACAGGACCATCGCTTTCCTTGTTGGGGAGTGATACGATCAGACATGAGGGATTTTGTCTTGTGAAACAAAAGGGCCTAAGTAGAAAATCTCCTTCCTGTCTCATTCCCCAGTCACCACTTCTCTGCCCTGGAGGCATGCAGTGGTAGTTCCCGACACCGAAAGATATTTTATACATTGATAAACATTGAACTCTCCCTCCTCCTCTTTTACACACAAAAGAGCATACTACACCATTCCTCATCGTGTGGCATTTTTCTTTTTTCTCTTCAATCGGTTTTGGAAACCATGCTTTCTCACTGCCTCATACTCTTTGATGTTCCACAGTGCTCACTCTGTGGCTTGCCCCAGCTTCTTAACCAGCCCCTCACTGACGGACACTCAGATTGCCTTCGCTCCTTCTGTTACAAACAGTGCTGCGATGAAATAAATTGTACATGGGTCATTTCCCTTGTGTGCAAAGGTTCCCCTAAGTGGGAAGGTAAGGTTGCTGGATTAAAGGATATCATATCAGTCAGGATTCTCCAGAGAAACAGAACCAGTAGGAGATCATAGAAGAGGAGAGATTTGAAAGAATTGGTTGTGAGAGCTAGCAAGTCTACAATCTGTAGGGCAGGCCCTAGCCTGGAGACTCAGACAGAAAGGTGCTGATCCTTCGGTCTTGAGGCAGAATTTCTCCTTCTGCCAGAAGCCTCAGTATTTGCTCTTAGGACCTTCAGCTGGCGGGATGAGGGCCACCTAGACCATCAAGACGCATCTCCTTTACTTAATATCAGTTGATTTTAGATGTTAACCACATCTACAAAAACACCTTCACAGCAACACCTAAATTAGTGTTGGATTAATTAACTGGGTACGATAGCCTTTCTATGTTGACAAATGACATAGGCATCACTGTCATTTCACTACTTTTTCCCAAGGTGACTTCCATAGAGTTATACATCCAGCAGCAATGAATGATGATGCTTTTTTTTTTTTTTTTTTTTTTTTTAAAGATTTTATTTATTTGATATATATAGAGAGATCACGAGTAGATAGAGAGGCAAGTAGAGAGAGAGGGGGAAGCAGACTCCCTGCTGAGCAGAGAGCCTGATGTGGGGCTCGATCCCAGGATCCTGAGATCATGACCTGAGCTGAAGGTAGAGGCTTAACCCACTGAGCCACCCAGGCGCCCGATGATGCTTTTTTTTACCTACACTCTCAGCAATTCCTATGTCATCAGCATTTTGTATAGTTTCCAATCTAATATGTGAAAACTAGTATCAGTGTCCTTTTCATTTTCGTTTCTCTTAGTTGAGTGAGGTTGAGCAGATTTTTATATGCTTAATTGTCATTTGTATTTTCCTTTCAACACTCCACATATTTGCCCATTTCACCATTGGGTTTTTGCTCTTTTTGTAATTAATTTGTACAAGCTCTTTGCATGTTGTGGAATTAACTTTTGGTCTCTGATATGATTTACAAATATTTCTCCCAGTTTGTTTGTCTTTTGATTTTGCCTATGGCAACTGTTGCCATAGAGAATTTTTTTAAGTTGCATTTCTTGATTTTTTTTCCTTTTTGGCTTCTAGATTTTAAGTCATATTTTAAAAGGCCCCCTCCACTTTGAGATATGTTATGTTTTCCTCCAGTATCTTTACTGATTCATGTTTTTACATTTATATCATTGAACCATTCCTTGTATGAAGTATGAGGTATGGATCCAATTTTATTTCTATGCAAGGATGACCACCCAGTTGTGCTTATGCTATTTATTGAATAATCTATCTTTCCTCCACTAATTTGAAATGCTACTTTTTAAAATATATAAACTTCCTTTGTATATTGAGATCTATTTCTGGACTTTCTATTTTTCTTTCCATTGATAATGTTTGTCTATTCATGCACCAGCACCCCTACTGTTTTAATTTATAACAACTTTAAAATTTACTTTCATATTGGCAGGGAGATTTGTGTTTTAGAGACATCACTCTACTTTTTGGGAAGAGGATTAGAGGAGCATCAAAGTGGGGAGCTGGGGAGACCCACCAGGGTCTTCTGTATTGGTGCAGACAACCCTCGGCGTGGGGGTGGGTGAAAGGCAGTGGCAGTAAGAATAGGGAGAACAGGGCAGATCTATGATTCTTAGGGGTAGAGTCATCATGGTTAATGATGGGTTGGCTATGGGAATTAAGGGAGGACTAAAGAGTTTGGAATGCCTCCCAAGTTTCCAGCTTAGGCAGCTGGGGAGTTGGGGTCCCCTGCCCCAGGGAAGGAGTGGGCTGGGGTAAAGGCAGCAGATGGAATTGGTTGTTACTTCACCTACCTCATCTCTCAAGACAAGTCACCTGGGAGAAATAACAATTAGCCAGTAGTTATGCAGAATCTACTGTGCTAGGCCAATAAGGCTAACATCAGATGACCCACTTTGCAGATGGCTCAGAGATGTCAAGAAAATTGTTTCAGGTTGCAGAACTGTTAGAGGGAGGGGTGGAGTAGAGCCTCAAATCCAGGCCTGTCTCCCCCACCAAATCCTGATAGGATGGGACCATGGCTGCTATGAGCCCTCACACTAAGGAGAGACCCCAGTGAATCTCCAGGCCTTTTCTTTCCAGCGTCAGTTGTAGCCTGAGACACAAGGTTATGTGTAGGCAGCAGATTCTGCAAATTGACCATCTCAGGGCATTGACGAAAATATGGTCCCCAGTGGAAGAAGAGGAGCCCCCAAGGCTCCTCACATGGGGAGCTTTGTCAGCTGCTGGCCCCGGCCCACCCTCAGAGGCTCTGACTGGGTTGGTCTGGGGCATGGCTCAGGTATGGGGCTTTGAAGCTTCCCAGTGATTCTAAAGTGTAGTGAACATGAGAACCACCCATTAAGAGACCTGCTTCTCCTCTTTACTCAAGTGGCCTCTGATATGCTTCTGTAGCTTTAACAGATGAGGGCAAAAGGTAGCTGTTTCCATTGACTCATTACAGAACTAAAAATAAGCACCTGACCCGTCACAGTCCTTGGGTGTCCTACCGACTGAGAGTCTCTAAGCCAGGCGGAATAAGCGGTGGGGTTTAGCTGCTCGGAGCCTCTTCCCAAATTTCCTCCCCACTGGCTTGCAGGGGTGTGTGCAGCGTCTACCACGAAGACTCCATCTGGAAAGTCCTGTGTACCCTCTTTGGGCTCATACATTTTGTCGCTTGGGATGCCTAACACTGTAGCCAGTGCTCCATAGTCAGAGTTCATCGATCTGCTTATCCATGTATGAACCAGTACAATTCTGCTGCATTAACAGACACCCCTCAAATCTCAGGGGTTTAAAACCACGAAGATTAAACTTCTCAGCTGCATGACCCTCACAGGCCAGCTGGGCCCTCTGCTCCATATAGCACACTCTGGAACCCCGGTAGACACAACTGCCCCCCGTGGAAGCACTGACGTTTGCCTCAGCCATGGGAAAGAAGGATGTGGCTTCCACTGGCTTACTTTCCATCTGCCACAGAAACTGTCACGGCTGCATCTGACTGGGAAGTACCATCTACCCTGGGCCACGATGGATAAGGCTCTGGGACCCTTGTCTACACAGTGTCCATCCCCACCATTGAGGAACGTGGGTCCATTACGTAGACACGCTCAGGTCATTTAATCTGGATTCACTGCCGCTCTTCAGTCTGGAGGAGCCTGAAGTGGTATCATTAGGCTAGGGGGTGTCCTGAATGACAGGGTGACCTCCTGTCCACCCATGCTGAGGAGTCGCCAGGGTCTCCATTGCAGGCCCGGCTTCACATTATCAAACTCTCCTCCTCGGTCAGCTCCCACTGGACTGTAAGCAGGCCAGTTCCTTTTATCACACATCTCCAGCTGGGCTGCAACCTGTGGCTCACTCCAGGTTCAAAGACTCAGAAGCAGAGGAATTTAATGCTCTGAAAGGTGCTTTTATGAGCTGCAGTTCTCACCTTCGGGGCACGTTTGAGGCTGCTCCGGACTCAGTCTCCCATTCAAAGGCTGGGTTCTGTGGAGAGCCAGCAGGAAGCCAGCAAACCTGGTCTTTTGAGGGACTGGCTCAAAAAAAAAATTAAATTAAAAGGAACCGCCAATACAGCAGCCAAAGTGCCTGCAGAGGCTTCCCACCCACTTCCACTACCAGAGCTGCGAGGGAAGAGGCTTCGGCTCAATCCTTCCCTGCAGCTGGGGGAGGCCCCGAGGGAGAACGGCCTGCCCTCCCGGGCTGGAGAAGGTGTGGGAGGCCTCTGCAGCCTCCCGTGGTCTCAGCTGAACCTTCAGAGACACTGCCCTCTCGACACTGGCTCCTGAGCAGGAAAGGGTCTCTGCTCCCAGCGCGCCCCCCAACCCCAATTCGGGCTCATATTCAAGGTGCTTTGTTTTTCATATTTATTCTGAATGGGGAGTTCCTCAACCAGGACAGTGGAGAAAATCCCAGGAAACTGGAAGCATTGTATTCATTTTGGAAGCTAGCTTCCTTCACCTTGAAAATGAGATTTCTCCCCATCTGGGTGCCTTGAACAAGTGCTACCAGCCTGAATAGACTGGCTTCAAATCACTAGGGATTTGAGCTAGTGAGTTCAGTTTCCTGAGTTCAGTTCCTAGCTATGCCCCTTACCAGCTGTGTGTCCTCAGGGAAATCACATCCCATCTTTGTGCCTCCATGTCCCTATCCATGAAATAAGGGTAATACCCAGTAGGGTATTAAACAGCTGGCAAGGTATTGAATCCTCTGTAATCAGAAGATTAAATGAGAGGATGTATGCAAAGCACCTAGAACAGCACCTCACCCACAGGACATGCTCTTGAGTGCTCGTGGCTGATATTATTATCATCATTATTACAAACCCCAAGTCCCATCCAGTCCACACCATGTTAGTCAAAGGCAGGGGTCATAGATAGCTACAAGTCAGAACCTGGGGTCATTCCCAGGCGCTCCCCCCACCTAGAAGTGCCTGCAAAGGCCATGACCATTTTTTCATTCCTCTTGGAATCCACAGCTGTTGCTAGGCTCGGAGACTTGATCTTCAAGTCAGGAGCTGTGAGCTCCCATGAAGCGGTCACTGTGAGGTTCCTGGGAGAAAATGTCCTCTAGCCCCTCTGTGTCTGCTGTGAGTGGGGCGGTGGAGGCAGAGGGCACAAGCATAGGCTACTCCGTGCCCCGGCCAGCACCCACCAGCAAGGTCCGGTGGAAACCGTCCTGCTGAGAAGAGCATGTGGAGCCTGGAATTCTCTTGGGGATTCATTCCTTCTCCGGTTTGGGGGAGAGGTTATTAAGAAAGCCGTGGGGCAGTGAGAAATGACAGATAAACAGGACCAGAAAGACGCAGGGGTCCAGGGGAGGAAGCGGGGATCTGGGAATATAAGGCATCCTCCAAATGTAAGGTGTGGATCCTGTAGCCTGCCTGCCAGGGGCAGAGAAGCCTGCCTGGGGCAACTCAGTGCATTTCAGGGCAGAGGGCCCCTCCAGGCAGAGGCTAACTGACCCGGAACTCACAGCCCAGGGCCCTGCAGTCACACATCTATACGTATACCATGCGTGCTCATGCATGCACATACCACAAAGCCTAATGTATACACACATACACCCCCACACACCCACGCAAATGTGTGCACAGACATACACGCGTACACTGTGCAAGCCCGTGCATTCATTTCTACCCAGGTGCATGCACGCGCGCACGCACACACACACACACATACACACATTCATACCCACGGTTATGCCAATTCCTGCAGCACTGCTGGTGATTAGGAATCCCCCAGGCCTAACAGCAACCAATAAGCAACGTATTCGTGGCCACCGTCAGGAGGAAAAGGTCACCTTAGACGTTCTCCCTGGCAAATCTGTCACACTGTGGCAGCCCAAGAAGAGATTCCAGAAACGAGAGGGAAAACGACGCAGCAGCTGACGCCCTCTAGCGGACAGAGTAGTCTCAGCTACTCGTTTGTTCGCCGGCAGGAGACCGCCCTGGAAACTGCATAACCCCAATCCTCCCGGGTCCCCGCTGCCCCAGGCGTGGAGGGGATGAACATGAGAAGGCGGCCATCTTTGCCCTTGAGGTGTCCACGGTCTCCCCAGCCACCTCAGCGTGGGATTTCTCCCCACCCTGGCATCCAGATGGTAACAACTTCAACAGTATCATAAACAATCTCGGAAGCTCCCGTTGCTGAATCCCCCTCAGGGGCACATCCCGCGCCAGGCACTTCTTACCCGTTAGTTCCCATCAACGCCGTGATGTAAATCTCGTCTGGTTTTCCAGGGGAGGCTCATAGAGGGAAGTGACTTGCCCAAAGTCACACAGCCCGTAAACATCGGAGACTTCGTTGAAATATTCTTTATTTTAAATACATACGAATAGTACAAAACTCAAATTTTACAGAGGAGTTTACATTAAAAACACATCTCTCTCCCACCACTAGCCCCCCAGGTCACCGCCCCAGAGATAAACTGGGTTTTCAGTTTCTGGCTACTTGTCCATACATATTCTGTGTGGATAAAAGGAATCTTTTTAATAAAGCAAACAAGGTAGCATACTATATCTCTTCTCAACTTCGCCTTTTTCACGCAATAATATCTCTAGATCCTTCTGTAGCAGTAAATGCATAGTGCTGCCTCATTCTTTTTCAGAGTTTGCCGTATGGAAGAGCGGCTACTGATGGACATTTAGATGTTGCTGAGCTCCCGCTGCTACAAACACACCACAGAGAACCTCCTTGTGCGTACGTCTTTTTGCACAAGTGCAATTGCTGGATCAAAGGATATGTGCACTTGTGATTTTGAGTGATGTCATCAAACTTCCCTCTATTATCGTTGTGCTGATATGCCCTCCCCCCACATTCCGCTGTGAGGGAATGGAAGCTGGGATCTACAGATTCCAAAGCCAGTCCCATCTCCTCCATGGCCTGCCTTCTCTCTGACACCCTCCACTACAAAGTCATGACTAGGACTCACCAGGTAGATACCAGACATCTTTGGCCAAGCTGCACCAGTAGGCTCTCATGAACCTCCTCAGAAGCCCCAGGTTTTGGGGTGGGTGGGGGTGGAGGGTCTGCTTGGCTCTAGAGATAGAATGTCCAGCCAGTCAGCAAGCAGTAGCTCCTGGACAGACTAGGCCCTTGGGGACATGCCTTGGCCTTTCCAGGCATTAAAAAGGAGGCAGAGAAGTGACCTTTGTCCCCAGCTACTCCTTTGGCCACTCTCCAGACACAATCAGGCCTTTGCTGAGAGGAAAAGGCTGTTATCAGGGACTCTTGAGACTTTGGCCCCACTGCCCTGGGTTCCACACAGGTGAGCCCATCTACCTGGTTACTTACTACTGAATACCACCTGCCTCTGAGGAGAGACAACAAGAGAAGAACCTGGCACCTCTCTGTCCCCTCATGCAGGCTTGTCCTCTGGCAAGGTTCCCTTGCCTCGTTCCCTATCCCCTGCTGGGATCAAGGGATACTTGGTTAGCCAGAGCCAAACCAGTCTTACTTCTGAGGAGACCATTGCGTATGGACAATAGTGCTTTCACCAGCAAGAGACAAGACAGTCAGGGAGAGTCACACCACACACTGTAGAGGGTTCCTGATGGGGGGCAAGCAAGGCAAGAGTCCCAGCAGAACCAGCTCTGCCTGCCAGCTCTGGGGGCTCTGGGTGTCGGGGAGCCCGGCTGTCTCCTGCTGAGCACCCAAAAGGAACCATGACCGGAGCCTGGCACGGCAGGTCAGGGAGCACATGACCAGCATCGGCACACCCTCCCCAGCCTCCAGCAGGTATGTAACCAGGCAGGGGATCTACTGTCATTATTTCAAGCAAACACCCCTGGGAGGTAACTGGGGCAGAAGCCCTCATCTGTCTAATGCACTTAAGAAAACCACACAGCACGTAAACTGCAGAGCCGTGAACCAAACCCAGGTTTCCTAACTGGACATGCGAAAGCGAGCATCATTTCAGGGACCCCGCAGAGTGACATCATACTGGTAGCCCCAAAGACTTTTCCTGGGAAACTCAAGGGCTGCTCCCTTCTGCCCTTCAGGTTAACATATAAAATTTGTTTGAGAAATAAACAGAAGGCTTCTACTACGAGACTCCCAGATTCCTAGGCCTAAGAGCCAGGGATGCTTTTGCAATGCACGCCATCAGTCAACAGACTTTCTGCTGTTTTCCTGTTGTGAGGGTGGATTCCCAGAAGTAGAGCTCCTGTCAGCTTTAAAAACACAACATGTGTCAGGGTGGCTCCTGCTGGCTGACGAAGGGACTTTCCACTAGGACAGAGAGCTTACTACTACCATGGTCCTCACACTTGATTCTGCATAAGAAACACCCAGAAGTTATTGCTCATTTTTTCAGGTGGGATTTGATATGTGGATATTTTAATTTAAAAAAAAAAAAGGCTCTGCTCTCTTAGCCATACAAACTGACCTATCTATAGATGACATAATGGGATGTCTGGGATTTGATTCAAAATTAATAAAAGGCTGGACGCCTGGGTGGCTCAGTCATTAAGCATCTGCCTTTATCTCAGGTCATGATCCCAGGGTCCTGGGATCGAGCCCCACATCAGGCTCCCTGCTCGGCAGGAAGCCTACTTCTCTCCCTCTCCCACGCCCCCTGCTTGTGTTCCCTCTCTCACTGTCTCTCTCTTCAAATAAATAAATAAACTCTTTCAAAAAAAAAAAAAAAAGGGAGTCACTTAACCTTGCTAGGCTTGATTCCTTATTTTAAAAAATAATACTACAAGGGGAAAGGAGGGGAGATGGTTAGAGACAAAACAAGAGTGTCCATATCAAGATCTGTTGAAGCAGGGCTGTGGATACATGGGAGTTTGTGATGCTATTCTGTCTCCTCTTGTATATGTTTAAATGTGTCCATAGTAAAAGCAGAATGTGGAGGAGGAAGGCTGTGTAGAGGGCTTGGTGAGAACTCAGCTTCCTCAGGTCCCTGCCCCAGGGGTGCTGAATGAAGGCCGGGGGCCCAGGTATCTGCTTTCATCAAGCTCCCCCAGGCACACTTGACGCTTAGCCGTGGTGCCCTGAGCCAGGGGACACGGGGTGGTGAGGGCAGAGAGGGGAGACCTGTCGAGGGTGGAACGTGTCCCTGGAGCCCCTGCAAAGGCACCTCTGTTGTCAGCCACCATGCAGGTGACACTCACCCATCAGCGCCAGGAATACGAATCGCCTCAGGCTCAGGCTTTTCATTCCTGCCCTGCATCACTGTCAAGATCACAATAAGAAGAGTGGCAGAATCTACGCACAGAGCCAGTTCAATCTTTATTAAAATCTTTTTTGCGCACAATGTTCCCAATTTGTTTCTTTGTTCCCGGTATCTGGAGTCCCGCAGCTTCTGATATTTGTCCTGCAGATGGAGTAAGTTTGACTGACACGCCATGGTGATGGAAAAGTGTTCATATCCTGGAAACATTTTCCATCCAGCAGGAAACATCATCCCTGGAGCGATGGGTCTGGTCTGTCTGTGGGTCTGGTCCATCTCTGAGGGGCTTGCCCTCTGCCACCAGCTTGGATGACCCCACGGAAGGCTTCCAGCACGGCTAGCAGAGATGTGGGCAGCCTGAACCTGGACAGCATCACGGCTACTCTGGCGGGCCCAGAATTCAACAGAAAGTCAAATTCAGCCAAACCTCACCCCTGCTTGTAACCTAGAAAGGGTCTTCACTCTGTGTTGCCCTTGGCCCCGAGTGAGCAGAGGTGCCTCGGGGCTTCAGGCTCCATGCAATTCCCCAACCCTCCAGCCAAAGCACCTGTCTCCCTATTTGCTTTACTTACTGGGGATTGAGGTATGGCCTTTTTTATTTTGAAGGTTCTACTTCTTTAAAACAAAATTAAATATAGATATAACTTTAAGCTTGAAAAGCACCAACTTTGCTGTCAGGGAAAGAATGGAAAATGTGTGGCTGGGGATATTGTGCGACTGGGACTGGTGAGGATGTAAAATGCTACAATCATGTTGGAAAACGGTTGGCAGTTTCTTAAAAAGTTAAACATACACTTACTATATAATCCTGCCAGTCTTCTCCTAGGAACTGGCCCACTGGAAAGAGTCAGTGGTGAGGACGGACTGAGTCCAGAACCCTCAAAAAGCCTCAAAAGTCCTGATTATCCAATAGGAGCCATGAGCTGTTCCCTGGGGCTGTAGACACATACAAAGGCAGGACGACTTGGACCTTGTGCAACAAGGACACCTTCACATGGAAGTCTTCCCATGGACGAGCCCCGTCTTCACCCAGACAACCGCTGAGCTCTGAGGATCAGGCTTAGCCAAGTTGAGGGAGTTCCTGTGAGTGCTAACATCTTTTTAGGTGAGGCAGAAGGTCATCACAGGACACACCCTAGTGTGAAAGTCACCTGTTCCCTGCCTTCTAAATTGTAAACTATAAAGGTAGTTTGTAACTATAAGCATTTATAATAAACATTGTAATCGGCATGATACTAGGCTTTTATCGAGCCCTCACCAGGCTCTAAGAACTTAATTTGCTTTCAGTGCTACAGATATCACCTGATTCAGAATTTCAACAATGCTATTATCTTCCCATTTTGCAAATGAAGAAACCGCAGTTCAGAGAGGTTGAGTAACTAGCCCAAGATTACACAGCTGATGGGGGCAAGGCAAAGACTTAGAGGACAACATTCACTCTTTCAAATCTTGGGGACCCATGTGAGAAGTCACTTTCTTGCTCCCTTCAATGCAGTTGAAGAGATTAATGAAATTCTCAAGATCAAGTTCTCCATTTTGACCAATTATTGTATTATTGTATAAACTCACAGGTCTGGTTATATTTCCATCAGCCCCTTCCAGAATTACACAGAACAATAGCCCTGGTACTCTTTACCATGTCCTCAGCAAAGCCACAGAGGTGTAAAGTGGGAATTCACTGGAACCTTGCCAGAAGATAGGGACATCAGGTAACCATCCCAGGCTCCCTCCATCTGAGACATCCAGTATTCACGGTCATTACTACTACTGTCATCATAATACTTAACATGCATGGGGTCTTCACTCTGTGCTCTCAGGGCTATTTTTTTTTAAAGGTATTAACCCGGTTAATCACACGATTCCTTGAGATGGATACTATTATTATCTCGTTTTACAAGGGAGAACGAAGGTCAGGAGGGTTCAAATCATGCAGCAAGGATAATAACTCTCAGGTAAAAGGGCCTCCCACTCCAGTTACACACAGACTCTGGGACAGAAAACAAGGCCTTGATGCCTCCAGGTGGAAGGGAGGTGAGGTTCCAATGGCACCTATAGTGGTCCCCTCTCCCCAATTATCCACAGGGAACATGTTCCAAAGCCTCCAGGGAATGATTGGAAGCACCGACAGTACCAAACCCTCTGTAATATTATGGTTTTTGCCATACATACATACCTACGATAAAGTTTAATTTATAAGTTAGGCACAGTAAGAGATTCCCAACAACTAATAATAAAATAGAATTATAACAATATGCTGTAATAAAAGTTACGTGAATGTGATTTCCTTTCTTAAAATATCTTATCATTTTGGTCTTCCAAATCCATCCTCAGACCTTCTAATTGAAATGAAGGACGTGGAAGCCCATTTTTGTATCGTGAAAGGAGCGCTGTACTACTAAATCTTCTTTGTCTTGTAATGACATGTGACAATAAAACACGTACGTGATGAGATGAAGTGAGATGAATGACAGAGGTGTTCTGACGTGGCATTGGGCAATAGTGACCTTCTGACAATATGTTAGAAGGATGTGCTTGCTTCAGCAGCACATATACTAAAATTGACAATATGTTAGAAGGAGGATCATCTGCTTCCAGACCACAGCTGACCCGCAGGTACCTGAGATCACAGAAAGCAGGACCACAGATAAGGGGGACCGTTCTCCTATGGTCTGACTCTGGGATCTTCACTTTGCCCCTTGTTCCCGCAGCACCCTCAACAGGACTGAGGGTCCATGCCTGACTCCTTACACATGTGCTACCATAACTTATAAAACACACATACCTTCTTCTTCCCCACACCAGTTATAAACTTCCCCTCCCATGAGCCTCAGCAGGTGTTCAAATCCCAGCTGAAAAGCAAAATTCAATAAACCTGTGGTAAATATTTTATATGATGAAGATCAAATCAGATTTATAAGAAAAACAAGAAAAAGAAAAAGCAGTTTCACTGTGATGAATAATAAAGCCTGGCCCACCACTAAGTTCAACCGAATGCCTCCAGGTTCTTCCAAGAGGCAGTTCTCTTCATAGCAGCCAATTGCATGGGCCACCAGTCCCTCCCAAATCCTCTCCTGTGTGCAGTCAGCACCAAAAGGCCCTATGTCCCGTCACACCAAGGAGCTCACTTACGCCAAACTTGTTTTTTCCACTGCGAAAATCTTCATCTCTGTGGCATGATGTCACCTTGCAGATCCCTTTTCACAAGCTGACTGCAGGGCCTTTGGCCAAGTTACTTTAGAGTCAAAACCCACAGTGAAAGATGCTATTTGAATTCCTCTCAGCTTCCAGCTCCTCAGAAATGATAGGCATTTATGTTTAATTCTCCTGCCTGTTGCCTCTTTGGGCTTATTTATGACTATTTTGGATTCCGAGGAAAGGAAATTATACATAAAACCTCCTCTCTCTTTCCCACATTCCAGGTAACGAGGCCGTTTCTCTCACACCTCAGCGGCTTTTCTGGGAGCACCTGCCAGTTTGGGATGATGGAGGGGCCATTCTAGCCCAGCCTTCGAAAGAGCTGCTCACACCACCTGCTTCAGCTGGAGAGAAGCCAGAATCTCCTCAGACTTCACCACCTCGCAGGCCTTCCCCACAGCCATTGCTTTTCTCCCCATAAACTTGGTTATCGGAGCTAGCAAAATACCTCATGATTTTTGTCTTCTAGATCCATCCCTAGACCTTCTAACTGGAATGAATGGCACTAAAGTCATTTTTATATCCTGACAGGAGCACGGTGCCACAATATGTCCCCAAAGCCCAGCCACACCAACCCGGGATTGCGGGGCCACCCAGCGCAGTGTGTATTACAGATCCCAGATCTGATCTGGAGCGTACAACACGTCTGTAAGGCACCTCCCAAATCCAGTCCCCCTGCTGTGACCTCTGTCCTTACCTAGTCCTGAGGACCTGCATGCCTAGGTTCAACAGAAGCCTGGCAGGTCCTAAACCACCTCCTGGGCAGATTATCCACCCAAATCAGACACAAAAATATCAGCAATAGCTCCAAACACTCAAGTTACTCCATCATTTAAGGGAACTGACACCACAAAACGAAATGAAAGCTATCTGATACGTGATTATCTGCATGAATGAGAGGAAGAAAATGGGGGGATGACTGCAGGTGAAGGATATCAATCTATTAGTGAGCCAGGCACCCTGTCTGCATCCTGAAGCCATCCCAAGCCTCTTGGGTCCCACATCATGCTCCATCCAGTTCTACCCTACAGGAAGCCTGGAGGAGAAGATTCCCTCAGATCAGGAGGCCCGCTTAGGAAAGACTGGAAACAGACACTTAGGAAGATTGTTTTCGGCTCCTAAGGCTAATAGCGATTACTTTCACTGCCCTCCGCTGCCTGGCAGCATGCCCCAATTTCATCTTCCTAAGTGGTAACTAACAACACTTAAACTCCATCGTCTGGAAGCAGGGGAGCACAAACTATCCCCGCCAGCCGCTTAACGGCGAGGAGAATGTTTAACCTCGCATAATCCAAGGTATTAAAATTAACAAGGAGATGCTCATTTTTCACCCATCAAATTGGCAAATACGTTTTAAATTGTAATAAAAGGCATCCATATGCAGTAGGTCAGAAATACATCTACACTTTCAGGAGAACGATTTGACAATATCACAGTCTTTTAAAAAATGGGCTAAATTTTGACATAGCTCAAGGATATTCCTTACAGCAGTGATTCTAATGACAAGAAAAAAAGTATTGGAATCAACCTAAATGTCACATTATAGGGAATTGGCTAAATAAACCAGAATGTGTCCATATCACAAATGAAAGGCAATCAAGATGATGATGTAGACTACTTTAATGGCATAGGAATGCCAATATAATCTTAATGGGAAAAATAGGTTACAAAATAGCATGATTCCATTTTTTTAACTTATACATGTAGACATATGTAAGAGTGGGTGTATCTATACGTAAGTAGAAAAAACTCTGAACTAGATATTTCAAAATGTTAGTAATGGTATTCTGTGGGTTAATGATGGGTTATGGGCGATTCTTATCTCCTTTATGGTACTTTTCTGTATCTTCAGTATTTTTCACCATGACACTGCGAGAGTTGATCATCAGAATTTTGTAAAAGGCTCTCACTGTTAAAGGTGCATCACCATCTCTGAGGTTCTGACCAGTCTTCACTTTGAAGGAAAAGAAGAAATTCGAGACCCTAGAGCTGGCTAGGACATTTCAACAGAGGTGGAGAGAGAAACAATTCTGAATGAGGAGAGACTGTCCCCGAAACACAAGGCTGCTCCACTGACATGCCACTATCCTAGGTAGGAATGGTGCCTTCTGACATCCTTGGAGAATCGGGATGTCCAGAAGCCATTCTTGTTCTGCCCTGGGAAGCTGCCAGTGGGGACAGGGGTCTCCCTTCCCCTTGGGGGACCCAGGTTGTCTCTGTACCAGCTCAGAGAATTCAGATGGAGTTGATGCTCGGAAATGGGCAAGTGCATAGACACGCAGACATGTTCTTAGCAGGTCACCAGTCGTCAAGAAGAAGATAAGCAGAGCTAAAGAGGCACTCAGCTCGGGGCCAACTCACTCTCTGGAAGTCTTTTGGGCAACAGGACCAACACAAGTCATGAAAGATCCACTGAAAGAAACACATATATTCAACCAGGGGTGGTCCTCCGGAGAAATGGAAGAGGCACTGTTTAAATATGGCCTTCAAGTGGAAGGGATACAAATCATGAAGCTCTTGATTTAACTTATTAAACAACCAGTCGGTAGTGAAAACATTTGGCTAAGATAGTTATATGTTATATGAAAACTAACTAATAAGACCCAAGTACCAACGCCAGTTCACATGAAAAAAGTCACAGCTCACAGCTACGCAATGTTTGCAAAGCACTACAAAATGGGATGGGGTGGTGGTTTAATGATTGAATATAAATATCTACCCTCAGCTGTTTGTTAACACAAAAGACTGGACTGAAGTTTGACCCTTGCTTGGTCAAGTGTTTCCTGAGTGATACATGAAGGTGGTGTACAAGGATGTCCCAGTCAGATGAATGGCCATGGGTTAGTCTAGTTCTTTCAGAGCACAGCTTCCCCCTCCGCCCGCCCCCCCCCCCACCCCGCCCAGGGAGATGGGCCCATGCCTGCCAACTAAATGGAAAGAATGTCATATGGAAAGTTTGATTTGAAGACATCCCTCATCTGAAAGTCCTTGTCCCATCTAGGCATAGCCATGTCTCATACTGCACAACAAAGGCCAAAAGAAATTCTCCACGTTCTTCTGCTTAGAGAAGATCAGGACTGGCTAGGTCAGATTATTGAGAGCTATCAGAGGATGGAGCTGAGGTCTTACCTCAGAGCCAACCAGGTCAAGCACACCCACTGTCCTGCAGGCATCCCCCTCCAGTGGCCTATAAGCTCTTCTTACCAACCAGAAGTATGTGGGTCCCATCCTACCCAAATGAGTCTTGAAATATAATCTGCAGCTTACAAAGAAGATGTGATTGAAGATACTAATTAAAGAGGAATTCACTCCCTCACCCCTTCCCAGGAGATCACATCAGAGAAGTTGAAGGGAGTCCTTTCAGAGAGGGAGCTGTGGAGGACCTTTGGGCAACAGATGTCTCAACTCCCTGACCACACTTCACCACCCAGCATAGCTACTGGGTTACAGAAGAGCTGCACTGGGGTGACGTGATACACACATGCTAGGTCCCCACCTGCAGGAACTCAGGGGCCATGGAGCTACCGCCTTACTTCCTGGGTCTGTGCCCTGGAGCTCTACACCTTGTGGGTCCATGAGGACTAACCCTGAAATGGACATAAATGGCCCAGGACAAAGGGGTCCAGGATGGCAAGATGCTGTCTCTGATCTACCCCTGCCCCTCTCTTTTACCAGCCTCGAGACTATAGATTTCCAAGATAGACCCATACACAAACATACACACACTCATACATACAGACAGACACCCACACATACAGACACATGCACACACACATCTAGCATCTGGAAGGGAAATTCTCTCTCTTGCTTACAACCAGATCACCCTGTTTCCTGACCTTAAAAGAGAACTGGTTTTTTGGAAGGTCTCAAACCGTATTAGCCGCAGTGGGAAATGATGCTTGAACAGGGCTGTGATGGTCTCAGCCTCAGGCGGCTGTGTACGCAGCCATATTACTTAGCAACGCCCTAGCCGTTTAGGTTTAATTTCCTAGCTTGCCTGATAAGGAGGCTGCAAATGTAATTTGTGATGCTGTAAGCTGGGCAAACTCACCGGGCTATTAGATGA
Source organism: Meles meles (assembly GCF_922984935.1). Classification (NCBI taxonomy): domain Eukaryota; kingdom Metazoa; phylum Chordata; class Mammalia; order Carnivora; family Mustelidae; genus Meles; species Meles meles. The sequence continues at coordinate 106,780,753 of NC_060071.1, forward strand.
GTCACTGGGTGATCCAGGCCACTATGCCCAGCTCTGCGGAAGAAGAGAAATGAACCCTGATCTGTGGGGCTGATAGAGCTCAGGCAGACACAATTTTCTAAGTGTCTCGGAGCTGTGCTTCCTTCCCTCCTGCTTTCTGGTTTGGTGCCATTTTTTATTAAGGGAAGTTTCACTCACCTCTCAACCCCTGTTAGAATCATCTTCCAGCTTTCTGAAATTCTCATGGCAAGAGTTGCAAACTCACAGCCCTGCCAGACCAGACAGATAATAATATCGACAATAATAGCAAACTTTTTTAACATTTAGTAGACACCGTGTATTCTAGTGGCTTTACGTGAATTATCTCTGTTAATTATCCTAACACCACCAGGAGGTAAGTACAACCGTAATTCTCTTTTCGAATGAGGAGACCGGGACTGGGAGAGAAGAGCAGCAGATCTGAGAGAATAGCAAGTAGGGGGCATGCCCTACCAAAGGGTCCAACTGTCATTCGGGGCCAGCCAGCCCTCACCTAAGTTGCCAGATCTTCCACTTTCCTAAAAGAAGCAGGAAATCCAGATTTGTGTATAAAATCCCACTGGTTTTAAATATCAACTAATTCAGTTGCTTGATAAATACTGTGAGAACCAAACCAAACACGTCTGCAGCCGGATTCTGCCCAGGGGCCACCAATGTGCAACTTCTTCCTCCTTACAAGTAGACACATTCATCAATAAATACGCTCCAAGTTTTATCTTTGATGCCATGAGTCACTGGGGTCCAAGCCCTTTGGTCACCCTCCCGGTGACTGTATCCCTTCTAGAGCCTCTGTGGGAGCTCCTTTCTTCCAGTTGCTCATGCTCAGTCTTGGAGTTGTCCTTGCCTCTTTCCCTTCTCCCACCCCTCACATGCAATCTGTCAACAGGTCCTGTTGGCTCTACTTTAAAATGCATCCCTAATCCCTCCACTTCTCAACCCCTACCATGACTGCATTGGTGCAAGGCACTATCAGCTCTTCCCTGGAGATCGTGAGCCACTGGTTATACCCAGCTTTCCCCACTCACTCCATTCTACTCCCCACATACTTCCCACCTAATCTCCACACAGAATAGCCCTATAAAACCTAAGGCCCATGTGCAACACTTACACACTCTCAACACCCACCCCCCCAGTGGCTCAGTGAAAGTCACTTGTTGAAAGTCAATGTCCTAAATAGTCCACAGGACCCTTCAGACCCAAACCCACTGCCCCCCACCAACTCTCCTACATTTCCTTCCCTGCAAACACACTGCTTCCTCCTTAACAAACTTCCATCTGGGTCCTGGACACTCACTGCTTCCTCAGAGTCTCTCCCCCCAGGTATCAGCGTGGCTCTCGCCCTCTCTCCACTCTGTTCAGTTGTCAGCTAATTAGAAAGATCTTCCTGGACCACTCACCCTAAATAGCAATCTCTCCATCCCTTTCCCTCATCATTTATTATCACCAGATGCCATATATTGATTTATCTGTTCATGCTCTCTGCCCTCCCCCTAGGATACTCTCCATAAAAGTAGGGGATTTGTTTTCTTCTCTGCTCTATCCCTGGTATCGGCACATACCCCAAATTCTTTGTTAAAGATTTGTTAAATGAATGAAGAAACGAACAGTCCATGCAACAGGCCCTTATGATAGACCAGTCTGTTCTCTGATGGCTGCACACGACTTAGCCTTATCTTCTCTTTACTCTTTATGCACCTGGGGAACAGGAGGCCTCCTCACTAGCCGTGATCAACTCTACCCCTTCCACTATGACCCCTCCTTAACAGTATGAGCTTGGTAAGATGCCGGATTGATTACTGGCTGAAAACTCAATGAGAGAGCCATTGCTCTCACCTACCTGCCACGTGGAACAGGAACTTGTGATTTGTGAGCAGCTTGCCCGGGAAGGAAGGAACAACTCAGTCATGGCAGTGATGAATTCTGTAATTAGTCTTGATGAGACATGGCAGGTTTTCTGTGAGGGTGGAGCATTTTAATCCTTAATTATAAGACTGGATAAAAGTGCTTTGCCCATTTATCTACAGAATTTGTCTGCCTTATTTATTTCTGTGTTTATTTGAAAGCTCGTATATCCTAGGAAGATAAATATAGTTGAGTCCTCAATATTTCCTTCACATAAATAGAAAGAGAGGAATATAGGCTGAGTGGTTCCCACTCCATCCAGATCCTCCAGAAAGTCTGGACAGAGCTGTAACAACTGGCACAGGCTCCCTCCATAGATCTCCGTGGCTCTCTTGCCCCCAGCATAGCACGGGCAGCCACTCCACAAGGTCCAGGTGCCTCTCCCTCTATGGCAGGGCCCACCCTGGTCAGCCACAGGTAATGACCTGGATACACCTCCTTCCTTGGCCACCAAACAGCACAGCTCAACAAAGAGAGTGAGCCAGAATCCCTGGATGACCCTCCCCGAATCTGAAGCTTACCTTGCCCCCAGCATAGCACGGGCAGCCACTCCACAAGGTCCAGGTGCCTCTCCCTCTATGGCAGGGCCCACCCTGGTCAGCCACAGGTAATGACCTGGATACACCTCCTTCCTTGGCCACCAAACAGCACAGCTCAACAAAGAGAGTGAGCCAGAATCCCTGGATGACCCTCCCCGAATCTGAAGCTTACCTGGGAAAGAATCATAGCCAAGAAGCCAAGACATACACATGCATGGGAGAGAAAAGCTTCAACTACTCACTCGGACACTAAAGGTGATGGGAAAGGATCTAGGAGGGTGTCCAGGGGCGTCACCCAATTCTAGGCCATATGCAGAGGGAGCAACTCCTGATTTGTTGAAGGAGCTGGCACATGGAGAAGACATTCCCACTTGACTACTTTCTCTGTATCGCCTAGTCTTGCTCTCACCCCATCTTTTTATTACTGACTCAGATCTCTCAATTCAGTGTAGTTCCTTGAATGTGTATTAAACAGGTCCCATATGCCCTGCCTGTCATCACTGCCCTCTTCACGCCAGCTGCCCTTCTGAGGCTATTATCAAGGGAGTCGTCCTCCACCTTGCCCCCTCTGCCAGCCTGCCAAAATCAAACCTGCCACTTGTCAGGCAGGCGTCCTCCCTTCTTCCTCCCCCTCCCAAAGATAGAGGAGCCTTCCTTCTGAAGGAATGGGTGGGGAGAGGGAGAGAGGCAGTGTTGGGGAGGAGCTTGAATTATGGAGGGTGGTGTTCTGGGGCTGTGGGAGGTATGATGGATGCGGCGGATGAAGGTAAGAGGTTGTATCATTTTTTCTACGGTTTATGGAATGGGATTGTCTCGAAAGTTTTAAAGAAGGTTAAACAGTGGACTTCAGCTGGTTTGGCATTGCCTTTGGCTCCTGGACAGTATTTGTTTGACCACACCGCCCTCCACGTGGGCCCAGGCTTTGAAAGGGTGACAAGCAGATTTAGATGCTAACTCTGGTTTGTTCAAGGAGAAAGGTTGCCACTAACAACCGGGTGACCTGGGACAAGTCATTTGAGCTCCCCCGGTTTCTTTATCTACAAAATGAGTGACTTGAAAATGGAGGAACTCTGAGATCGTATCCACCCTAAAACATGATATTGTTTGAAAGTTCTGCTCTAGGCATGATGATGACCATGATGACGATGACCTAACATTTGCTGAACATTCATTATGTGCCCAAATCTTTAAAAGTACTGTCTCGAGAAAAAAGCTCTCAAGTTTTATTCTGGGTACCATAATTGCCTCAGAAGATAAAGGCCTCTCAGAGCAAGCCCCCGGATCCTGGAAGTGGGAATGGGACATCTGGACACAGCACAAAGTGATTGTTCTTTCCCAATGTACTGTTCCACAGTATGTTCAAACGTGGAGAGCCGGCAGCCCACAGAACCTCTTGATAACACAATACCCTGGGGGGGTTGGAAGGCACACAGGCCCACTTACTTTTTATTGCATGTTTTGAGACTGTTGACCCAGGATTACTTGGGGGTTCTGCCTTCAAGGTTCCATTTTTTTTTCCCCAGGTTGACTCATCTGGCCACCGAATCCTTGCTGCAAAAACTGCTATCCAGTTGTAGGAGGGCCTTGTGGGGGGGGCCTTCCTCAGAGGAGTTAGGACGGGAAATAAGGCAGCCAGGAAGCCAATGCATCTACTGTTTGGGATGCTGGGGTAGGAAGCACTTGGCTTAGCAGCTTCAGGTAGGAGTATGCAGGTCAGACTCAGCTGGTAACTTCAAGTAAAGATAGGGCCCTTTTTTATTTAATCTTGGAAATTTTACAAAAGTATTCAGAATCATAAACTTCCATTCCCCAGCTTCAACAGTTGTCAATAACTCACTGATCTTGTTTCATCTACCCCAACCCTTACACCCGCCCCTACCTACCCCTCTTCCACTGCAGTACTTAAATGTGGATTTCAGACAAGAAGATCTCACTCCAAAATGCATGTCACTGGCACCCTCTCCACAGCCACACATCATTGATTTTGTCTGCATTCTTTGTATCCTCTTTCCCATATCTTGCCCACAGGTCATCCCTAAAAGAAGCTCTAGACTCCTCTTCCTTCTCCTCTTCTCCTTCTTTGCCCAGTCAACAATCCCCTTCATACCTGTAACCTGCAACCTCTCCTGAGATACCGATTCTTCAATTAAACATAGGGACTTGGTCAAGACTCTCCACCTGAGAAAGTAATTCTCTCAGCTCCTTATCCCTGGTACACATGGCCCCCTTGGTCTCCCTTTTCCTTCATAGCCATCCTCAAAGAAAAGTCTAAACTTGAAGTTTCTACTTCCTCTCTTCCCATTCACCCCTCAGGCAGCTTTGGCACTGCCAAGTTAATGACTTCCACATACAGAATCCAATGCACATTTCCGCAATGTTGTCCTGCCTCCTTGGCTGGGTCTGTTCACACAAGTTTATTGAATACCATTTGGAAAAGAGAGAAGGCAACTAGGACAACGTAATAAATAATAATAAATAAGAAACAAATACTAAAATGGTATTTCCTACTACTCATTTTGATGTACTTTCCACCAGTGGTTTTTTTTTTTTTAATAAATTTTATTTATTTATTTGTGAGAGAAAGAGTCAGGGGAGGAACAGAGAGAGAGGGACAAGTAGATTCCATACTAAGCACAGAGCCCAATGTGGGGCTCGATCTCATGACCCTGAAGTCATGACCTGGGCTGAAAGCAAGAGTCCAGTGCTTAACTGATTGAGCCACATAGGCGCCCCTGGTGTTTTGTGTCTACATACATTTTTCATATTTTAATAGCTGCATGGAACTCTATCATATGGTCATACCATGATTTAGTTCCTGTTGTGGATATTTAAGCTATTTCAACTTTTAAATATGAACAATGCCAAGATAAACATCCTCATAGATACATTCACCCTGTACACACATCCACCTTGATCTCCTCACGTTCTCTCTTTCTGGAAATCCCATCTGGACATTGAATGCACGCATGTCTCTGAGTCCTAACTGTGGATGGTCTATGGGGAGTTCTCGTTTCTCCAGTGTCCTCACTCTCTGCCCTCTCCTGACTGACCTCGCCTCCAGGCACAACTCCAGCAGCAAGTGGTCTGCAGTTGACTTTTGCTTCTCTGCCTCCAGCCTAGAGCTCACTCTTAAACTTTCATTTCTAGACATCTGCCCTTGGGTTTCCCACAGGGACCTCAATGATCATGTCTAACTGAAGGCCTCGCTGCCCACCCTTCCCCCACCCTGAGGATCCCCAAATGCCCATTTCTCTTATCATCATTAGCTCAGTGATCAGTGCTGCTGTGATTCCCAGACACCCAAGCTCCAAGCTGAGGATTGTCCCATATTGTCTTCAGCCATTTGCAGCCAAGCTCTTCTGTTTCTACCTCCTAGATCTCTCTGCTCTCTCTTCTTCTCAGCCTCCACTGTCACTGATCTAGTTTAGGCTTCATTATCCCCCCTGAATTAATGCCATAGCTCCCTAAACTGTCCATCCTCCAACTCTGATTACAACCTACACTTCTCTGCTTCCCAGAGCTTCAGGATCAGGTCCTGGACAAGGTATAGGCAGGGTCTTCTGTATCCTAGCGCCCGTCAACCTCCTTGACCCTTTTTCTCCATGACTCCCCTCTCCAGTGTGGGCTCTATATATATTAGGACTCCTTATCCAAGTGTTCCATATATTTCTCTACATATGTCCCTCACTAGACTCAGGATGGGGCAGTCTTACTCATCTTTATATTCCAATACATAGCACAGTTAAACCAAAAGGAACAAAGTCATGTCTGAGAAGATTTGTGTCCTCCCCATCAATAGCAACTATTGGTGACAAGGAAGAGGGCTGTGGGGCTATCTCCAGGATAGCCCTCTCAGGGCAGGGAGGACCTTGCTCCCAGGACTCAACTGGTCTGTTCACTTGTGAGTGGAGACAGGACACGATATCTATGAAGCCCCCTTATACCCAACCCCTCAGAAACTGCTGGAGCCCAGGTGCCCCAATCCAGCCCTCCTAGAACAAAGAGAACCCAAGTCTTCACACCATGACCTCTTGTATTATTTCTATCTCTGGTAATGAAGTTTCCAACAATGAAGCAGTCACTGAAATATAGCTTCATTCACAGGGATGTTTCTATAATCTAAACAATAAAAATAAATGAGAATAGAAAAGGGGAAGAGGAGAAAACGAGGCCATAAGGACTTTAAAAGCTTCTATGGAATCATTTCCATAGTTGTAAATGCTGGGAAATTGATGCTGATCTCCACTTCAGGTTAAATTCCTCTTACAGCCCATGTGGCTGCAACTCTTTGCTATGCATGGGAGAGAATCACACAAATGTGTTCAATCTAGAGCCAGGGCCTGCAGATTATGGCCTGTTAGCCAAATCCTGCCCACACCTGCTTTTTTGTCAGGTCCATAAGGTACAAATGTTTTTTGTATTTTTTCATGATTGAAAAAAATCAAAAGAATATTTTGTGACACATAAAAATTATATGACACTCAAATTTCAGTGTCCATAAATAGAGTTAAATTGGAATGTAGCCATGCTTATTCATTTACACATTGCCTATGGCAGCTTTCACACTACAATGGCAAAGTTGAGCAGTTGCAACAGAAACCACGTGATCTGCCAAGTCGAAAATATTTACTATCAGCCACTTTGCAAAAAAAGTATGCCAACTAGCTTGATCTAGCATACCAAAAGGACTGTGAATTACAGAGAAATAAAGATGCAAAAATTCAGGCGAAATAAGTTTACATGACAAGCAACTCGTTCTTTATTTTATCCAAGAATTCACATTCTTCACCTTTATCCTTTTTTCCCAAAACATTACTCTAGCTGTTTGAGGATATTTCAAATAATCATTACAGACACTACACTTACCTTTATTCTCTTGGCTCCAAATATATAGATAAAAATGTATATTTTTAGCTTTTAACAAAATAAATACAGGCACATTATTTTTTCAAAACTTAAATAGTGACAGAAGGTTTATAATTTAAGAGTCGTCCGCACCTCCCCACTTAGACACAACTTCTTAAAAGTGGTTTATCTGTATCTCTTTGTAGTTACTTAACTAAAAATTGCCCTTAATTGCTCTTTCTTGATTGTACAGGTTAGATGTTATCTGAACTGTATCATCACAGAGGAAGATAGAGTTTATCTCACAGCTTTTAGTTAACTCAGTAATCAGTGTTTACATTATTATTTGTAACTATTTCTTTTTTTAAAAGATTTTATTTATTTATTTGAGAGAGTGAGAGATTGCACAGGCACACACAAACAGGGGGGAGGGGGGAGGGATAGAGGGAGAAGGAGCTGGCCTTAGGGATCTCTCCCAGGATCCCGAGATCATGACCTGGGCTGAAGGCAGATGCTTAACCAACTAAGCCATCCAGGTGCCCCATTAGAAAACTATGTAACTATTTCTCACCACGGAAACAAGGACCATTCCATGGTTATATTTCTCACATCCTTCTTTTTGTTTTGTTCCATGTCTTTGGAAGCTAAGAGGAGGAACTCTGTGTCCCAATACTGTCAGAAATTCTAGGTCTCCAATAATGATATTCTCTAAACTCAGTACACTACAAATTATCAGAGCAATTACATATCTATAAAACAGATTATGAAACGCAGATGTTGCTTGAAAAATAAACAGTCTGTTCAGAATCACAGGCACTCAGGTCTGAACTTCCCTTCCATGTCACAGTACCCTCACACGGCTTTTACATAAGAAAGAGTTGAAGCCTAAAGGAAAAGAGTAAGAAGAAAAGAGTGAGGAGGACAGGTCTGCGGCACTCGCTTCCTCCGCTTATAGAACATGTTGTCAAAGACCCAGTACCCCCAGACCTCCCTGTTCCAGCCTCTTCAACTGAAAGCAAATCAAGAAGGCCACACCTCTTGCTATTCCTAGAACCGAATGCTAACTAACATCTTTAAAGCTCTCAACAAGAACCACCCTAGTTACCTGCCTAATCTCAGAACTTTATTCAGTGTGAGATGGAGACATAAACGTGGATAGGGATCAGAATCGGATCTACCTCCACGTGGAGGAACTTTAAAAATCACAACTGAAACCTCAAATGATCATTTCACATACTTTGGGTTTAGAGCTGACTTATAAACAAGAGCTTTCTTGTTACAAACAGTGCTGCAGTGAATAACCTTGTACACAAACGTCACTTTCACACATACACAAATACACGTAATGGATAAATTCTCAAAACTAGAACTGTCGGGGCAAAAGATATATGCATTTATTATTGCTTTCAATGACAAATACATATAGGGCCTTTCAGAATTTGATCTCTTTTGCTTATACTTCCTATATGATCTCTAGACCTAAAGTGTGCGTGACTACATTGTTAAAGTTAAATTGCATCTTCTATGCATCGTATACATTCATTTTTCCAGGCTAATTAGGGAACGATTTATCACAGATTGCATTTCTAACCCTTGCACCTCTCCATGCTCTATTTGCCTGAGAGCAGTCCCTTCTGATGCCTCCTGTTTATGATCTTCCCTCCAACACTGTTCTTTATCATCCCCTCAGTTCCAAGTTCACCCATATAGTGTTGTTTATAATTTCCTCAATTCCAAATTCAGCGATGTTTGACTTTAGCAGAAACAGTGGATAATAACAAAGGTAGATCCACACCAATTCACTGTAGACCAGTAATTCTGACCCCATGAAAGGAGATATCATGCCAGGAAACGTGCCACAATGACTTGGAGTACCCTGACCAGCAGCAAGGAGAAAGAACATGATCATTTTTCAGAGAGAGACTGAAAGTGCCCCTCCTCTCAGAGATTACCTCCTCTCAAAGAAAATAAAATTATTTTTCATTAAACTGTACTCAGAAAAGGTAAGTATCCTTTGATTTAGATCAAATCTCTTTTAGAAATAATTTTAGCCAAAGTCTTCCAGTCTGCCCTTAGACAGAAAACCCCATTAAGCAAAATATGATTGCCTCAACCACATGAGCAGAGTAGCTAGCACCAGCTTTGTTAAAGATAGAAGTCTGAATGCTGGGGCGCCTGGGTGGCTCAGTGGGTTAAGCCACTGACTTCTGCTCGGGTCGTGGTCTCAGGGTCCTGGGATCGAGTTCCCCACTGGGCTCTCTGCTTAGCAGAGCTACTTCTCCCTCTGTCTCTGCCTATCTCTCTGCCTACTTGTGACCTCTGTCAAATAAACAAATAAAATCTTAAAAAAAAAAAAGAAAAAGAAAGAAGAAGTCTGAATGCTTATTGCTTTTGGCAGCTTGGTGATTAGATTTTTGCTGAAAATAATGTTTTGAAGTATTGGACAACTAGGGAAATGAAAGAAACGTCTGCCCCATATCCTCTAGGAGAATATTGGCAGTACTCTTTGAAACCCAATTTGATAATAAATGTATTAAAAGACTTTAACACAAAGGTAGAACAATGAAAATATTGTTCACTTAGTAACATATTATGTTTTTTAAATGATACTTAATATTGGTAATACCTTGTCTGGAAGCAATTTGGAATGTTTATCAAGAGTCTTTGTGGGGGAGTCAAGATGGCGGGGAAGTAGGAGGAGGCGCCGTTTCAACCTGTACCCTAAAGTGAGCTGATTACCTACCAAAGAACTCCAATCACCCATGAAATCAGCCTGAGATCAGAATTATACACGTCTGGATCTCTACAGGAGCAGAAGATGCCAGTGGGCAGGTAAAGCGGAGTGGGAACATCAGACTGATATCGGAAGATAAACAAAAGGGGGAGGGAGCCACCAGAGGCGACCCATTGGAAAGTAACACCCCAACACGAGAGTGCCCTGCGTCTGGGGACCAGCATTAACTTGGAGTCTGGTTGAAAGCACTCAAAAAAGAGCAAAGGATTGCGGGGGAAAATTGTGGGAATCCAGGCGGTTAGGGACAGGGACTTAATTCCCGGACCCAGGACAGCCTCCCCTGGCCCTGAGCCAGAGAAAGTGCCGCGGAGAAACCAGGTCTTGGTCCCTGAGCCGCCAGCGTGCCCGAGAACACGTGGGGTCCGGCTCCCATGAGGGGCTGGGAGCCTCGCCCTACACCCTCCCTGAGAGAGGTGCAGGCAGGCATTAGCCTGGCGCTCTTGGACCCACCTATAGACCCCCGCCGAGGGATCAGAGCCTGAAATGTGCGCGCCCAACACCCTCCCCTGGGAGAGGTGCTCACAGGCGCTAGCTGGGAACTCTGGGACCCGGAAAAATCAGGCACTCCCAGCCCGGGCCAGCGGGAAAATCTCAGTGTGCGATCGCTGCTTTGGAACCTCTCTGGCGGTCTGGAGCTGCCCAGACAGCTGCAGCTGTCGTGGTTTTGGGTACAAGGAGGAGATCCTGCAATCCCCAGGGACCATGACTGGGAACCTCCTCTGCCAGCAGCTCTGCAGAGCATTCTGAGGCTTCTCTCTGAGAGGGAGGTTGGGGTGCAGTTTGCTCTCCTCTAAACCTCCAAAAACCATCAAAAGCTGTCAAGGCGAGAGAAAACAGATGAACAAACATAAGAACCTCCAGAGAACAAAAGCCTGGAAAAAAACAGTTTCCTCAGAGCCCACCCCCTTGAGGGGGGCGGGAGGACTTAACTCAGGGAACATCATTGACTGAAAACCCACGTGGCAGGCCCCTCCTCCAGAAAACCAACCAGGAAAGAAAAAAAAAAAAAAAAAGACAAGAGAACAAGGACCACTACTTCATAGATACAACTTTTTTTTTTTAAAGATTTTATTTATTTATTTGACAGAGAGAGATCACAAGTAGCAGAGAAGCAGGCAGAGAGAGAGAGGGAAGCAGGCTCCCTGCTGAGCAGAGAGCCCGATGTGGGACTCGATCCCAGGACCCCGAGATCATGACCTGAGCCGAAGGCAGCGGCTTAACCCACTGAGCCACTCAGGCGCCCCATAGATACAACTTTTATTTTTAAATCGTTACCACTATTCTGGTTCATTTTTTTTTATACATATAGATAATTTTTTAACCTATTTACCATCACAGCGAGATGTCCAGTATATCAAATTCCTTAATAACCTTCTAACCTGAACTTTTTGATACATACACCCATGTTTTTCTTTTGCTTTTCTATTTTTTAATTTTTTTAAAATTTTAGTTTAGTTTAGTCTAGTTTATTCTTTTTTAATTTTTATTTTCTAATATACATATAGAGTTAAACTTCAAGGTAATCCCCTTTCCCCAATCAATGCTACCCCTATAGGTAAACCAATTTTTAATCCCCCTTTATCTTAGGAAAGTTGAGTCCTTTAACAAAGACATCAAGATACATCCAGGAAGAATCAAAATAACCTTCCTCGCCCACACTGAGAATTTATAACCACTTTCCCATCTTTTCCTTCTGCCAGTGTTTCTGTGTATTTGTGTTTGTCCTGATAGTATATAAATCTTATACTTGGGGTTCTTTTTGATGAGGGTCTTCCTTTTTTTGCTTTTATATATATATTTTTTTCTCTCTTGTCATATACTTTTATCAGTCTTTTTGTTTGTCTGTTTTTGTTTGTATACTTCATAAATCTTACCTTGGGGCCCATTTGGGCTGAGCCTTTTCTTTTATCTTCCCTTTTTTCCTCTCTCTCTGTCTCTCTTTTTTTTTTTTTTTTTTTTCTTTTCTTTTTTCTCTCGTTTGGGTGGGGAATCCTGATTGCTCAGAAATGTTCCAGGGTGCACCTTGACTGCACCACAGCTGATAAATCCAGCTACATCCATTCAGTCATCTCTCACCAAAATGACTAGGAGGAGGAATGCCCAACAGAAGAAAAATACAGAGGATGGACCTTCTGCAACAGAGCTAGTGGCTATCGACATAGACAATATGTCAGAAAAGAAATTCAGGCTAACAATTATCCAGGCAATAGCTAGGTTGGAGAAAGCCATGGATGACCAAATGGAATTGATTAGGGCAGAACTGAAAGCCACCAGGGATGATGCTCACAATGTTAGGGCAGAACTGAAAGCCACCAGGGATGATGCTCACAATGTTAGGGCAGAACTGAAAGCCACCAGGGATGATGTTCAAAATGCTCTCAATGAGTTCCAATCTAATCTAAATTCTCTAAAAGCTAGGGTAACTGAGACAGAAGATAGAATTAGTGATCTGGAGGACAAACAGATAGAGAGAAAAGATCAGGAGGAAGCCTGGAACAAACAGCTCAGAAGCCACGAAAACAGAATCAGGGAAATAAATGATGCCATGAAACATTCCAATGTCAGAATTATTGGAATCCCTGAAGGGGAGGAGAAAGAAAGAAGTCTAGAAGCTATAGTGGAACAAGTTGTCTATGAAAATTTTCCCAGTCTCACGAATGGAAACAGCGTTCATGTACTAGAGGCAGAATGGTTTCCCCCCAAGATTATAGATTCTTGAAACTCCTCGCAACACCTGATAGTAAGAATGAAGAATTATAACTGTAGGCAGACCCTCTTGAAAGCAGCTAGGACAAAGAAGCTCCTTACATACAGAGGAAAGTCCATTAGAATAACGTCAGACCTGTCCACAGAGACCTGGCAAGCCAGGAAGGGCTGGCAAAATATATTCAGGGCACTAAATAAGAAGAACATGCAGCCAAGAATACTTTATCCAGCAAGACTGACATTCAAAATGGATGGAGAGATAAAGAGTTTCCAAGACCGGCAAGGCTTAAAAGACTATGCAACCACCAAGCCGACACTGCAGGAAATATTAAGGAGGGTTCTATAAAAGAGAAAAAAATCCTAAGAATATCATTGAACAGAAATATAGAGACAATCTACAGACAGAAAGACTTCAAAGGTAACACGATGTCAATAAAAACGTATCTCTCAATAATCACTCTCAATGTGAATGGCCTAAATGTGCCCATAAAACGACACAGGGTTGCAGATTGGATAAAACGACAGGACCCATCCATATGTTGTCTACAAGAAACCCATTTTGAACCTAAGGACTGAAAGTGAAGGGATGGAGAAGCATCTTTCATGCCAATGGGCCTTAAAAGAAGGCCGGGGTAGCGATTCTCATATCAGATAAATTAGATTTTAAACTAAAGACTGTAGTCAGAGATACAGAAGGACACTACATAATTCTTAAAGGGACTATCCACCAAGATGATCTAACAATTGTAAATATCTACGCCCCCAATATGGGAGCAGCCAATTACATAAGAAAATTATTAATCAAGATAAAGAGTCATATTGATATGAATAAATTAATAGTAGGAAATCTTAACATGCCTCTCTCAGTAATAGATCTTTGAAGCAGAAAATCAATAAAGAAATAAGAGCATTGAATGAAACATTGGACCAGATGGACCTCATAGATATATACAGAACATTCCACCCTAAAACAACAGAATACTCATTCTTCTCAAGTGCACATGGAACCTTCTCCAGAATAGACCACATATTAGGTCACAAAGCAAGACTCAACCGATACCAAAAGACTGACATTATTCCCTGCATATTCTCAGATCACAATGCTTTGAAACTGGAGCTCAATCACAAGGAAAAGTTCGGAAAGAACTCAAACACCTGGAAACTAAAGACCACCTTGCTTAAGAATGCTTGGATCAACCAGGAGACCAAAGAAGAACTTAAACAATTCATGGAAACCAATGAGAATGAAGACACTTCGGTCCAAAACCTATGGGATACAGCAAAGGTGGTTCTAAGGGGGAAATACATAGCCATCCACGCCTTCCTCAAAAAAATTGAAAAATCCAGAATACACCAGCTGTCTCTACACCTAAAAGAACTCGAGAATCAACAACAAATCAAACCAACTCCACACACAAGAAGGGAAATAATCAAGATTAGAGCAGAGATCAATGAGGTAGAAACCAGAGATATAGTAGAATGTATCAATGAAACTAGAAGCTGGTTTTTTGAAAGAATCAATAAGATCAATAAACCATTGGCCACACGAATCCAAAAGAAAAGAGAGAAAGCCCAAATTAATAAAATTATGAATGAAAAGGGAGAGATCACAACTAACACCCAGGAAATAGAAACAATCATCAGAAATTATTACCAACAGTTATATGCCAATAAGCTAAGCAACCTAGATGAAATAGATGCATTCCTGGAAACTAGAAACTCCCAAAATTGAACCAGGAAGAAATTGACAACCTGAATAGACCAATATCTAGTAATGAGATTGAAGCAGTGATCAAAAACCTCCCAAAAAACAAGAGCCCAGGACCTGACGGATTCCCTGGGGAATTCTACCAAACTTTCAAAGAAGAAATAACACCAATTCTCCTGAAGCTGTCTCAAAATATTGAAGCAGAAGGAAAACTTCCAGACTCTTTTTATGAAGGCAGCATTACCCTTATCCCCAAACCAGGCAAAGACCCTACAGAAAAGGAGAATTTCAGACCAATATCACTGATGAATATGGATGCTAAGATTCTCAACAAGATCCTAGCAAACAGGATCCAGCAGCACATTAAAAAGATTATCTACCATAACCAGGTGGGATTCATCCCTGGGTTACAAGGATGGCTCAACATTTGCAAATCAATCAATGTGGTAGAACAAATCAATAAGAGAAGAGAGAAGAACCACATGGTCCTCTCAATTGATGCAGAAAAAGCATTTGACAAAATCCAGCATCCGTTCCTGATTAAAACACTTCAAAGTATAGGGATAGAGGGAACATTCCTGAACTTCATAAAATCTATCTATGAAAGACCCACAGCAAATATCATCCTCAATGGGAAAAAGCTTGCAGCCTTCCCGTTGAGATCAGGAACACGACAAGGATGCCCACTCTCACCGCTCTTGTTCAACATAGTTTTAGAAGTCCTAGCAATGGTAATCAGACAACAAAGAGAAATAAAAGGTATCCAAATTGGCAAGGAAGAAGTCAAACTCTCTCTCTTCGCAGATGACATGATTCTTTATATAGAAAACCCCAAAGACTCCACCCCCAAACTACTAGAACACATACAGCAATTCAGTAACATGGCAGGATACAAAATCAATGTACAGAAATCAGTGGCTTTCTTATACACTAACAATGAAAATACAGAAAGGGAAATTAGAGAATCGATTCCATTTACTGTAGCACCAAGAACCATAAGATACCTGGGAATAAACCTAACCAAAGAGGTAAAGGATCTGTACTTGAGGAACTACAGAACTCTCATGAAAGAAATTGAAGAAGACACAAAAAGATGGAAGACCGTTCCATGCTCTTGGATCGGAAGAATAAACATTGTTAAAATGTCTACACTGCCTAGAGCAATCTATACTTTTAATGCCATTCTGATCAAAATTCCACCGGTATTTTTCAAAGAGCTGGAGCAAATAATCCTAAAATTTGTATGGAATCAGAAGAGACCCCGAATTGCTAAGGAAATATTGAAAAACAAAAACAAAACTGGCGGCATCACATTACCTGATTTCAAGCTTTACTACAAAGCTGTGATCACCAAGACAGTGTGGTACTGGCATAAAAACAGACACATAGACCAGTGGAACAGAGTAGAGAGCCCAGATATGGACCCTCAACTCTATGTTCAAATAATCTTCCACAAAACAGGAAAAAATATACAGTGGAAAAAAGACAGTATCTTTAATAAATGGTGCTGGGAAAACTGGACAGCTATATGTAGAAGAATAAAACTCGACCATTCTCTTACACCGTACACAAAGATAAACTCGAGATGGATAAAAGACCTCAATGTGAGACAGGAATCCATCAGAATCCTAGAGGAGAACATAGGCAGTAACCTCTTCGATATCAGCCACAACAACTTCTTTCAAGATATGTCTCCAAAGGCCAAGGAACAAAAGCGAAAATGAACTTTTGGGACTTCATCAAGATCAAAAGCTTCCGCACAGCAAAGGAAACAGTCAACAAAACGAAAAGGCAACCCACGAAATGGGAGAAGATATTTGCAAATGACAGTACAGACAAAAGGTTGATATCCAGGATCTATAAAGAACTCCTCAAACTCAACACACACAAAACAGATAATCATATCAAAAAATGGGCAGAAGATATGAACAGACACTTCTCCAATGAAGACATACAAATGGCTATCAGACACATGAAAAAATGTTCATCATCACTAGCCATCAGGGAGATTCAAATTAAAACCACATTGAGTTACCACCTTACGCCAGTTAGAATGGCCAAAATTAGCAAGACAAGAAACAACATGTGTTGGAGAGGATGTGGAGAAAGGGGAATCCTCTTACACTGTTGGTGGGAATGCAAGTTGGTGCAGCCACTTGGAGAACAGTGTGGAGATTCCTCAAGAAATTAAAAATAGAGCTTCCCTATGACCCTGCAATTGCACTACTGGGTATTTATCCCAAAGATACAGATGTAGTGAAAAGAAGAGCCATCTGTATCCCAATGTTTATAGCAGCAATGGCCACGGTCGCCAAACTGTGGAAAGAACCAGGATGCCCTTCAACAGACGAACGGATAAGGAAGATGTGGTCCATATACACGATGGAGTATTATGCCTCCATCAGAAAGGATGAATACCCAACTTTTGTAGCAACATGGACGGGACTGGAAGAGATTATGCTGAGTGAATAATTTAAGTCAAGCAGAGAGAGTCAAGTATCATATGGTTTCGCTTATTTGTGGAGCATAACAAATAACATGGAGGACATGAGGAGATGGAGAGGAGAAGGGAGTTGAGGGAAATTGGAAGGGGAGATGAACCATGAGAGACTATGGACCCTGAAAAACAACCTGAGGGTTTTGAAGGGGAGGGAGGTGGGAGGTTGGGGAACCAGGTGGTGGGTCAAAGGGAGGACACATATTGCATGGAGCACTGGGTGTGGTGCAAAAACAATGAATACTGTTATGCTGAAAAGAAATTTTAAAAAAGTGAAAAAAGAATAAATTTAAAAGAAAGTCTTTGTGTAAGTGTATGTGTGTGTGTGTGTGTGTGTGTGTGTACGCACTTAAAGTTCCTCCTGAGAATAGTTTTCAAATAACCTCAAAACACACTCTTTCATTTACAAATAATATACTAATCACAAATCATTCTCATCTATTTATTAGCTGGTACAAATCTATACATGTTTCAAGGTCTTCCTTACAATGCCCTAGTGATTTTTTAAATTTTTATTTTAACAAGATGACTTGTGGTTTCTTATACTGTCATTAGAAAGGACTAAAGACCCCAAGAATATCAAAATGCAGAACTCAGATCTCAAGAGTTTTTTTTTTTAATATGTGGGGAAATATGAGATTATAATAAAGCAATACAACGGTTCCTTGTGATGTTAGAATTGCTGAGTTATTTTAAATGTGGCAGTGGATACACCAAACCACATGCTTATTATTAAACTTAAGAACAAGTAAAATGGGGAAAATCAAAATAAGATTAGTAATACGTATCAATGTCAATATCCTGGTTGTGATATTGTATCATTTAAAATGATTTTAAATTTAGCATTGGGGAAAAACATTACAGAATATAGATGGGATCTCTGGGTAATGTTTCTTACAATAACCTGTAAACCTACAATTGTCTCAAGAAAATATTTTGTTTAAAAATGTGAACTTGCCGGCGCCTGGGTGGCTCAGTGGGTTAAACCTCTGCCTCTGGCTCAGGTCATGATCCCAGGGTCCTGGGATCGGACCCCACATTGGGCTCTCTGCTTGGCGGGGGGCCTGCTTCCCTTCCTCTCTCTCTGCCTACCTCTCTGCCTACTTGTGATCTCTCTCTGTCAAATAAATAAGTAAAATATTTTAAAAAAAATGTGAACTTGCCAAGATAAATCACTGTTTTACCTAGGGTGTCCCTAGGTAAAAGAAGAAATTAATTAATGTGTATGTTATAAAAATTTTAGCTGCAAGACAGTTCTATAAGAAGATATCTACACATTGCTGGGGTTGGGAGGCATCATGACTAGTCAAGAGAGGTCATCCATTTTCGTTAACTTAGGAGAGGGGAAGAGAGAAAGAAGAGGAGGGACTTTTTGTTTCAGTAAATCCATATCTAGAACCTTATTCTTGGAAATATAGTAAACATTTCTATACAAATGTTTACTATAGCATTGTTTGTAATAATAAAAAAAAAACTGGAAACAACCTAAAAGTCCTTCATTATAGAAAAGAGCAGTACATTATTGTATTTCTACCATGGAATGTCACGTAGCCATTTAAACAAAGCTGTAAGATGTACCAGGATAAGATTCCAAGAGAGGGAAAGGCTATATGTACTTTACAGTATCCAAAGAATTACAAACAGTTACACAGGGAGAAGGAAGAGACAAAAGGTGGCAGAGTATGTATCAAAGTGTTAATAATGAACTCTGAAAAGAAATTTGAGACAATCTGGGAAAAGGTCAGTGCTGAATGGCTATGATACTTAGTAATCATTGCAGATTTTTGTTACCTGTAGTAATATGTGTGTGCGTGTATGTGTGTGTATTTTTAGTCCTTCCTTGCACTTTGTTCATCAGTGTTACATACTGAACTAAATACAGATGAAATGAAATAACATCAGGATGAATTTGGTTTAAATATTCCAGGAGTGTGCTTATGTTATTAACACAACGTCAAAAGTAAAATAAAACAAATGTTAATAGTAGTTATCTCTGGACTATGTAATTATGCATAGCTAGTTGGTTTCTTTATACCTTACTATATTTTCTAAATTTTCTATGATGATCAACTAAAAAATCAGAAGGGAAAAGGTAAGCTATATTTGGAAAAATGAAACCAGAGAATTAAGTTATTTATACACAGGTAATTGCAGCACTGATTATATTAATCTGGAGACAGTCCCTTTTAAGGGGCAATTTACCTTTAGACTTATCAGCTGAGTAGTTGCAGATGCCCTTAACCGTGGATGGTGGAACCGATTGCTCACAGGTCACAGAGTGATCCATGCAGCTGTTCTCCTGCCCAGTCACCTGGGCTTGGGCCCAGTGGCTTCCTGATGTGCCCCATGGGTCTGAATAGTTATATCTTAGGCTAGTGGTTCTCAACCAGGGGAGCCTACCAGAATAACCAAATACAAATACCGAGTAAGTAAGTAAGTAAGTAAGGGTACAGGCACATGTGATCTAACAGTCCCCAGGTGATTCTGACGGCCACACATGGTCAAGAATCCCTGATGCAAATAAGCAAACATACATATATTATACATAATATAGGAATAATTCTGTGTATGAGTTTGCTTATGCGTGCCTTAAATATTTTTGGAATTATACATAAGAAAGTAGTAAAAAATAATAATTTGAGGGAAAGGAGCTAGATGGCTGCGGACAGAGAGAGACTTTTCACTGTAGATCCTTTCATGCTTTTTAAATTTTGTGCAAATGAATGCATTAGCTATTCAAAAATGGTGAAAATTGAAAAAAAAATTTTTGAAGAGCCTCTGCTTTAAAACACTCAGCTCATCAGAAGCACTTTTCTTTGCTAAAGTGGGCAAATTTATGTAAAGTGGACAAATTTTTTGGCAGTAACTTTTGCTAAAAATTTTTCCAAAAAAGCATCTAATGTTGATCTAAGAACACTACAAATGGTAATCTTAATGGATCTTACACCCTGATGGTTACAGAAACCACTCACCACTTAAAAGTCACCCATGTTACCATTAGAAGTACAAACAGTCAGCCTACAGGGGGGAAAGAAGGGTTTTCAATTTGCAATAATAGTAAAGCATTTCATAAGATATCCCTTGTGGTAACAGTTGCCTGCCTTACTCAAGGGCAGAAGTGAAGGTAAGCTTTTCCTTAACATCATTTTGTGCTGTTTGAATTTTGTGCTAAGTACAGGTATTACTAGTATAAAAAAATAATTTTTTAAAAATGTGAGCATTTAAGACTTACAATAAGATGGAACTATACAGGTAGCTATTTCACACCCCTATCTTAAAGTTACTCCCCCAGAGCACTGTTGAGTTCAAAGGGGGAAGCCAATTGTAAACATCTTCCAAAAATCTGATTCCAACTCAAAACAATGGGAGCTTGAGATACAGAGGTCAACTGGAAAAGATTAACCAGCTGCAATGATGAGCTAAAAGTGATCTAATGGCCTGAGCCCACTGGTTAATAGAAAGACCAACAGATGGAGAGTCAAGATAGGAACATCTGCTCTTTAATCCAGTGACAGTGACGCAAGTCATTTAAGTCTCCTGGAGCCCAAACTTGCTCACTGATAAAACAGAAATGTTCTTTACTCAAAAAAGTGTTGAGAAAATAACACTGTGAGAAGTACTATTAAAAGTTTAATATACCCCATTTAAAAGGGAAAAAAAAGGTGCCTTATAACAACTATTCCAGACTTAATGTTGAATACACACGCACATGTGCATACACAACGTTAGATCTGGAAAATTTCTCTTCCATCTCCATAAAACTAAAAGGCAGGAAACATAAATTGCCATTTCTCAGGACTCAAGGTTCAACCTTGATTTTAATTTTTTTTATACTGCTCTAGTTGAAAAGGCCATGAGAATTCATTGTTGACCTACTAACGCACAAGACCTTTTTCATTTTATAATTATTTTCTAAATACTAAGTTTATATGGAAATTTCATTAACAAAATGCTCAAGCACTGACATAAGTCACTCTCCCCCTTACCTGTTCATTATGAGGTGATTCTGACAACTGCTAAGCAGGGCACGGTCAGTAAGACTTGAAAAAGGATTTCAAGTACCTGGTTTCTAGCTCACAGGTGAACCAACTTTCAGGAGAATCGACTTTCAACCCAGAAATGAGAAATGAGAAATTTTGCTCTGAGATTAGTTGTCTTTGGTTAATATGACTTTCCAAATGACCAATATGAAATAAACCTGCGGTCCCTCCAGTTGTTTTAAACTGATTTTTTAATTACTGGCTTTTCTGTCTTTTCAGTTTATTTCTAGGTTTTAGAAGTGAAACAGCCCTGCAAAGAGAAAAATCTCTATAAAGAAATTAACCAGTCAAATGTGCTATGGTGAGTGCTGTGAAATGCATAACCATGACGATTCACAGACCTGTAACTGTGGGGCTAATAATACGTTATATGTTAATAAAAATCGAAAAAGAAATGAAATTTACCAGTCAAGACAGAAGATAACTGTAAAAATTAGTATCATCACATATGTAATGGGAAACCCCACAAAAAGACAAATTAGAAAGAAAAATATCCCGTTTGCCTAGTCATTCAGCACGTTTTCAAATATGAAAAAATCCAGAAAAAAAGGAGAAGACACTCATCCCAAAGTCAAGAGAAAATCAACAAAGCCTAAGTGTGATGGCCTTAGAGGAAGTTTCCATACATGTCCAGGCAATTCATCACAGGACTCCCTCAACTGAGCCTTCTCTGTGCTGACCAATAGCCAAACCACATCTCTCTGGGCAGCACAGTCAGTTCCAGAAGTTAAAGGATTTCTCAGAAGGTCAGTGCTGTGGACACATTGGTCAAACCAAACAGAATGCCGAAATAAGAGGAAATGCGGGGCGGAGGGGCGGGGGGGATGTATTAGGGCTGTGTAAGGCATGTGCTACAAGTTCTCCCAACAGGATTTGTAAACAAGTCAGAACTACACCGTTAGAGAACAAAAGAAGCTACTTAAACACGAGACCCGGTGTGTCGCTTCCTTCTCCACCCGGATCAGCCAGAGTCTGCCTGGCATCCTTACTCAGAAGGCCATACAAATGTAACTGCAGTCAGGTACCCAAACACTCCTACCGTCCAACCCAAACCTCGGAATTCCCCAGGGGTTCAGCCCTCAAAGTGATGTCAAGTCTTGGGGGATTCACTATTTCCAGTCCTACAATAAATCAAAATCTTGGCAGCCAAGGAAACTACCTCACTGTGGGAGCCAAGGAAACCGTGCGGTAAATGTTTTAAAACTGAAGCCTATCCAGAAGGTTAAGACACTCCAGCCCAACACACCCCAAGGAGGAGTAAATTCTGTTCCATACCTAGGAGGGTACAAAACTAAAAAGAGGTGTGCTCAAATTGAATGTCGAGTAGTGCAGGCTGACCTGGGCTGTCTCAGGAATAAGAATTTAAGGATATAAAGGAATGTTGTAGCAGATAGCAGCCTTTTTCCCTCTGCTCAGCCGAAATTCCTCTTCATTCAGACTGTCACAGACATCCCAGCTGTTGACATTTCCTGGGGTACACATGGAGATTCCCCAAAAGCAAATAACCAAATAAATTGTAAGGAAAGTATGAAAGAACAGGAGAAAGAGAATCTACAACTTTAAACAGACTTATGAAACATACCAACCAATGAACAATCCAAAGAAAAATTAAGAAAATTCTATTTACAATAACACTAAAAAGAATAAAACAGATGATGAATGGAACACAGATGATATTTGGAGCAGCAAAACTACTTTGTATGACAATGTAATGGTGGAGGCAAATTATTATACTATATTATTATATTGTCCAAACCAACAGAAGGTGCAACACCAAGAGTGAAACCTAATAGAAACTATGGATTTTGGATGGTTACTATGTGTCAATGTAGTTCATCAATGATAATAATTGGGGGGTGGTGATAACTGGGGAGGCTACACATGAGAAGGGCAGGAGGCATATGAGAAATCTCCATATCCTGCACTCAATTTTACTATGAACTTAAAACTGTTCTAATAAATAAAGTCTGTTAAAAAAGAAAATAAAATACTTAGGAATAAATTTAACCAAGATAGGGAAAGACTTGTACAGTGAAAACTATAAAACAGTGGTGAAAGAAATTTAAGATAAAAATAAACAGCAGGGGCGCCTGGGTGGCTCAGTGGGCTAAAGACTCTGCCTTCAGCTCAGGTCATGATCCTGGGGTCTTGGGATTGAGCACCGCATCTGGCTCTTTGCTCAACAGGGAGCCTGCTTCCTCCTCTCTCTCTCTCTCTGCCTGCTGCTCTGCCTACTTGTGATCTCTCTCTCTCTGTCAAATAAAAAAATATTTAAAAAAAATAAATGGCAAAATATCTCATGTTCATGATTATTAAATATTATTAAAATAGTCATACTATCCAAAGCAACCTACATTTAATGCAATCCCAACAGCCTTTTTTGCAGAAATAGATTCATATGGAATTTCAAAGGACCCCAAATACCCCAAACAATTTTGAGAAAGGAAAACAAAGCTGGAGGCCTCACACTTTCTCATTTCAAAACATACTACAAAGCTACAACAATCAAAATAGTGTGGTTCTAGCATAAAGACATATAGACCAATGGAATAGAATGGACAGCCCAGAAATAAATCTGCATATATATAATTAAATGATTTTTTACAAAGGTGCCAACACCTTACAATGGGGAAGGGATTCTCTTTAGCAGATGGGGTTGGGAAAATCAGACATCGACAAGCAAAAGAATAAAGTTGGACCATTGCCTTATACCATACACAAAAATTAACTCAAAATGGATTAAAGATCTAAATGTAAGAGCTGAAATTATAAAACTCCTAGAAAAAAAGCACAGAGGGAGATCTTTACAAATTGGAATGGACAATGATTTCTTGGATATGACGCCAAGAGCATAGGCAACAAAAGCAAAAATAGACAAATGGGACTACATCGAATTTAACAATTTCTGTGCACCAAAAGAAACAATCAACACAATGAAAAGGCAATCTGTAAGATGTGAGGAAATTTTTGCAAACTATTTATCTGATAAGGGGTTATAAAGAACTCCCATACCTCAACAACAACAAAAAATAAATAACCTGATTAAAAAATGGGCAAAGGGAGCGCCTGGGTGGCTCTGTGGGTTGAGGCCTCTGCCTTCGGCTCTGGTCGCCATCCCGGGATCCTGGGATCCATCCCTGCATCGGGCTCTCTGCTCAGCGGGGAGCCGGCTTCCCCCTTTCTCTCTCTGCCTGCCTCTCTGCCTACTTGTGGTCTCTGTCTGTCAAATAAATAAATAAAATCTTTAAAAAAAAAATGGGCAAAGGACTTTGAGTAAACTTTTCTCCACAGAAGATATACAAATGGTCTACATGAATTTGAAAAGATGCTCAACATTATGAATCATCAGGGAAATGCAAATCCAAACCACAACGAACTATTACTTCATGCCCTTAGGATGGCCACAATCCACAGAAGTCAGAAAATAACAAGTTTTGGCAAGAAGGTGGAGAAATTGGGACACTTGGTACACTGTTGGTGGGAATGTAAAATGGTAGCGCTACTATGGAAAACAAAGTGGAGGTTCCTCAAAAATGTTTAAGAAATAATATAGAGAGAATATAAAAATTCCGTAATCCCACTGCTGGGTACATGTCTAAAAGAACTGAAAGCAGGCTCTCCAGGAGATAATTTGCACTCCCATATTCATTGCAGTATTAGTCACAATAGTCAAAAGGTGGAAGCAATCTAAAACTTTTTTTTTTTAAGATTTTATTTATTTATTTGACACAGAGAGATCACAAGTAGGCAGAGAGGCAGGCAGAGAGAGAGAGGAGGAAGCGGGGTCCCTGCGGAGCAGAGAGCCTGATGCGGGGCTCGATCCCAGGACCCTGAGATCATGACCTGAGCCGAAGGCAGCGGCTTAATCCACTGAGCCACCCAGGCGCCCCGGTGGAAGCAATCTAAATGCTCATCAACAGATTGACAAATCTTTAAAAATGTACTATATTAAAAAAAATGTACTATATACTGGGCACCGGGGTGGCTCAGTGGGTTAAAGCCTCTGGCTTCGGCTCAGGTCATGATCCGGGGGTCCTGGGATCAATCCCCGAATCAGGCTCTCTGCTCGGCGGGGAGCCTGCTTCCCCTCTCTGCTTGCCTCTCTGCCTACCTGTGATCTCTGTCTGTCAAATAAATAAATAAAATCTTTTAAAAAAAAGTACTAGATACTTAAAGTGGAATATTATTCAACCTTTAAAAAGAAGAAAATCCTGTGATATGCTACAACATGGATGAGTCTTGAGAACATTACGCTAAGTGAAATTAAACCAGTTACAAAAAGACAAATACTGTATGATTCTACTTATATGAGGACTCTAAAGTGGTCAAACTCATAAATAGAAAGTAGAATGGTGATTACCAGGAGCTGAGGGGAGGGAGAAAAAGAGTTCAATGGATATAAGTTTTCAGTTTTACAAGATGAAAAAATTCTAGAGCTCTGTTTTGCAACAATATACATATAGTTATTACTAAACGTACACTTAAAAATGTTTAGGATAGTAAATTTTCTGTGTTTTTTTTTAAATTTTTATTTATTTATTTTTTCAGCGTAACAGTATTCATTGTTTTTGCACCACACCCAGTGCTCCATGCAATACGTGCCCTCCCTATTACCCACCATCTGGTTCCCCCAACCTCCCACCCCCCACCCCTTCAAAACCCTCAGGTTGTTTTTCAGAGTCCATAGTCTCTTATGGTTCACCTCCCCTTCCAATTTCCCTCAACTTCCTTCTCCTCTCCATCTCCCCATGTCCTCCGTGTCATTTGTTATGCTCCACAAATAAGTGAAACCATATGATACTTGACTCTCTCTGCTTGACTTATTTCATTCAGCATAATCACTTCCAGTCCCGTTCATGTTGCTACAAAAGTTGGGTATTCATCCTTTCTGATATGAGGACGTGGGTTTTTTTTTTTTTTTAAGATTTATTTATTTTAGAGAGAGTGTGCACCAGGGGAGGGGGAGGCGGGGGAGGAGAAAATCTCGAGCAGACTCCCTGCTCAGTGTGGAGCCCGCTGTGGGGCTCAATCTCATGACCCTGAGGTCACGATCTAAGCCAAAACCAAGAGTTGGGTGCTTAACAGACTCTGCCACTCAGAAACCCCTATGAATTTTTTTACAATTAAAAAACATCAGATCAACCAATTGCAATGTATGGATCTCATCTGTACCTTGATTCAAATAAGCGATGAATAAATTTATGAGACAATAGAGAAAAACTGAATGCTGACTGGATATTTGATATTAAAGCATTAATTTTTTGTGTGATAATGAATGGGTTTTTTTTAAATGTGATTCTTCTCCTTTTTGATAATCTGAAATATTTTATGGGTGAAATAATATCTGGAATTTGCTTTGAAATAATACAGTGGAGATAGAAGTACAGGGGAATCAAGATGGCCATGAGTTGAGACTTACTAAAGCTGGGTGATGGGTAGGAGGGGTTCATGTAATTATGTACAGTCTATGCTGTATATGCTTTTTTTCTGTAATAAAGACTAAAATAAAGCAAGTGCCTCTGGAGGGTTGGAGCTATTGGGTATTTACACTTGGCATTAAACTCATCTACTGAGACTCCCTCTTCTCACCATCAGCAACTTCAGGGTGAATCTAAGTTTGTATTGATGACATTCTCTCATACCTTTGGTGTTTGCAACTGCTCTTCCCATAAGTAACAAAACAGGGTACTTGGCCAGTCTTTCGTGAAAAAACTCAGGAGCAGTAACTCAGGCTCAGCTGAGCAGCTCATTGTTTTACTGACACCTGTGAGTTATGGTTTTAGGAATGTTTATACAATAAACATCCCTAGTTTGGGTGACTAGATTCACTACCCAACAGTCTATGAAGTCCTTTGAGGAGCAGCAGGCCACTCCAGATCCCTGACAGCTGGGCATACTGACACCAGCAAGTGCAGGGGCCTCTGCCTGGGTAGAGCAGAGAATGGGGAGAAGAACAGCCCAAAAGAGGAACTGACGAGGTCACCAGCCACAGACAGAAAAGAGGCAGCAAAGCCTTTGCATTTACTCAGAAGCCTTGTCCAGGGCAGGTTCTTGCCTAGAAGGAGTGATAATCTCTTCTGCTCCCTGCACTGCCCAGCTCCCTGCCCCAGTCTGCTCTTCCTTCTCCAATAGCTCCTACACAGAAACAGTGCCAGTTCTCAGAAGGCGGCAGCTTCCCAAACTTAGATTTAGGATAACAGAGGCATGAGGGCCACTCAGATTCCTCACTCTTACCCCAGACCTCCTCTATCCCTTACCAGCCAGAGGGTGAGGACAGTAATAGTCAAACGAAATACCAGAGGAAGACAGAGAACCCCAGGTTTATTTCTACCACTATTGGGATTTACATTCTAATAGCTTGATGACTATCAGGGAAACCCTTATGACAGGTATCTTTGGTAAAAGAGAATACAATTAAAATAATCTAATTTATTGGCATGTTTATACAAATGGTTCAATAAGAAACTACTTCCACAAGAAACTAAGTTATAACACTTTAATAATTTCAATAGAACCAACTTCAGGAACAGATACACACACACATTAAATTCAAACAATTTAATTGAACAGTGTACTTAAATGCATCAACTTCTTAAAAATCCCCAAAATGGAGTTGAGGCCATGGATATGAAAAGGTAATTTTGAAGTACTACAGACTAGAGTAAAACAGACAAGGTTATTACTTTGCATTTACCAATAAGACGACAGCCTGCAGATACATTAGACCTTTATGAGAACACTTCCAGGCATTGTTAGAACAGAGACTCATTAAAAAGAAATACAATTGATCTCAGAAAGATGAATTTATAGCTAACAATTTCTTTGGTCCTCCAAGTCACATCTGTTTTTACTTTAAAATACCAAACATGAATAGAGTGTTTAATTCTACTTCTAAGTGTCTATTAAGCAGGATAATGTTTATATCACATTAGATTTTAAAGGTAACTCAAAATAAATTATCACTGTACTTCAGAAACTCCATAGAAAAATATAGGAAATAGATGTAGGAAAGTGTAAAAAACAAACAAACAAACAGCACTTCTCCAACTTGTCCCCATCCTTAGGCAAATGACATCAAAATGGCAGAGGCAGGACTACCAAGGTTAGAGTAATCACTGTAGTTAGTTCTTCTTCAGGTAATGGAATAAATTTGAAGGATACAATGTCAACCAAATAAGAGACTTTTCCATGGAATGACTGTAGCTTTGTTTTTGCAGAGAGTTGGGTTTGTTTTTTATTTGTTTTAATTTGGCCCACACTGCCCCAGTGGATGAACAATGTCAACCAAATAAGAGACTTTTCCATGGAATGACTGTAGCTTTGTTTTTGCAGAGAGTTGGGTTTGTTTTTTATTTGTTTTAATTTGGCCCACACTGCCCCAGTGGATGAAATTTTAAGTAGTCATTAATAAGGCAACAGCTTCCTGGACAAAAAGACTTGGTATACCACTTGAACAGTTACACTGAGGACGAGACCCATATGGAGCACAAGAGGAACCAGTATGGGGCTTCTAATAATTTCCAATAATTCCAGAAAATTATAGAGCATTTTCACAGATACCAACAATGCAGCTTTCATTGAACATTGGCTATCACTCACAGTGCAGTCCACAGTTAGTTCATTCTGCATGCTTTCCTGTACACAGAAGCTATGGTTCTGCAGACCTGAAAGTGAGGAACATTTTCAAAAGTTTCTGGAAATACTTAGAAAAATATTTGTTAAGGTAAAAAAAAAAAAAAAGTTTTGAGACATCTCCAAGGAATACACAAAGTAAGCTTGCAAGAAATTCCTAAAGTTAAAACTGTGAGGACTAGTTACTTGCAGGGTCAGTACTGAAGTCTCATAAAATAATGGCTTTTTAAAAAAGGCAAAGGTATCTACACTCTAAGTGGTGTGATATTCTCATCAAGGCACAGAGAGTTAAATGTCTAAATCCCTGTATGTTCACATGAGAATACACTTGTAAACAATAGGAACTAATTCCCTGTACTTGAATTTTAAAAAGAATAGAAAGTAGAAATGTGCCTTTTTAACTCACATAATCAAAAACATAGATATTCCACCACCTTCCTTTGGTGACTAACGTCACAGCTGGAGACTCAAAAAATAAATATATAAAAAATAAAGTGCCCTGGCAGTTTCATAAATGTAATTAAAGTGAAGCCTGTTGGACTCTGAGTTTGCAGAGCAATGCTGCACAGTGTACAAAAATTCTTTTAAGCACTACACCATTTTTGTTTGGGGAAGGAAAAAAATAGTATTGGCCATAGTTTTCCCCCATTCCCAACATTCCTATGCTTAGGAACCCAGTTACCATAGTATTTGAGCAAAATACTTGAATTTTTCTTCCTTCCCATCACCCTCAAGGTTATCCAAATGGCAGTGGTTTTGTGCATGTAACTTACACGATGGGCAGTTTCTTTGATAGTTACCACTAAAAGGTGGCAAGAAGAAAGTAGAGGTCTCACCCCTTTGCTAATTATTTTTATTTGATTTGCTATAAATAATTATTAAACACCATTAGTGACAAGGAACAACATTCACGTCTGAAACAATTGAAAATGCAATGTACAAACAATTAAGACCAAACAATGCTACTAGTGGCACGATCCTCAAAGCACATGACACACGCTGAAGTTCAGCTCTTAATGAGAGTTAGAAACTCTTCCCGAGTCTTTGGGTCTTCCCGGAACACACCCAACATCGTGCTGGTCACAGTTTTGCTGTTCATTTTCTGTACCCCTCGCATTACCATACACATGTGTCTACAAAACAAGACAACAGAGGTGGCTTAAAGGGATAGACAGTTGCTGGTTTGGTTTTTAAAGTCAAAAGCAGCTCCCAAAATTAAATCTGGTTATACTGAGTTCACAGCTACCAACTGTACCCAAATGTCACTTCTTGGACAAACATGACCTAAAATGTTTTATTTATGTTTCTTAGTCCCACGGCTCTCATTCTCAGCAGCGGTTGAATCTTTGACGCATCTAGCAGAAGGAGAAACAAGAGAATTTTCTCCGTAGGTGAAAATAATACAAGGGGTCCATAGAGATAAAACAACTTTGGTATAAAAAAGCAATTCAGAATTCTCACTTGCTGGGGCGCCTGGGTGGCTCAGTGGGTTAAAGCCTCTGCCTTCGGCTCAGGTCATGGTCCCGGGGTCCTGGGATCGAGCCCCGCATCGGGCTCTCTGCTTGGCGGGGAGCCTGCTTACTCCTCTCTCTCTCTCTGCCTGCCTCTCTGCCTACTTGTAATCTCTATCTGTCAAAAAAATAATAAATCTTAAAAAAAAAAAAAAAAAACAAAACAAAACCAGAATTCTCACTTGCTCCATCTGTAAGACCCAAAGAGCACCATCTTAGCTTAGGTATTTGGAGAAATACTGAAGTATGTGGTATCACCAGGCAGAATCTAGAGAACAGTGGCCCCAGTGCACGTGAGCAACCTGGTGAAGCTAGATGGCATGCACAACACAGAGCTCATGCCCTGTCGGAAGAAGGGACAGTGCAATTCTCGTAATTCATTCTGACTTAAAGAAGTGTCTTCAGATGCCCTTCACACCCAGTTTTTGCTCCATTTTTAAAAATGTGTGACCAAATATTAGGAAAAGTCTGCTGAGCTAAAGAAGAAATCAAGAGAAGTCATAAAATGCTTCTGGTTGCACACATTGCTCCGCTTAGGCTGATGACTCCCGACACAGCCACCAGCCCCACGGAAAACAACACAAAACCAGTCTCCCATCTGGTTCCTGTATTGGCCATGCAGTCGATGCAAGAGGTAAAGAAAGCTTAAGGTCAGAGGCAGAAAACATGACAGTGTCAATAATGTGGCATCACGGGGTGCTGGAAAAACTGAGCAACACTAAATACCACTTCCGGGCACCACAAGGACAATCGTTAAGGGCAAGTGCGTACTTACGTGGCTTCCACCACCACCCCGACTCCAGCAGGCCGCAAGGCCTCTGTGATTGCTACGGCAATTTGTTTCGTCAGCCGCTCTTGAACTGTGGGGGCGACAAGAAGCTCCGTTGAAGAGTCTGACACTAACCGCGGTCTTGAGAATATTTGTTGTCTTGGAATATTCGAAATCTTAAAAAGCAGACTTCTGTGAGGCTTCAGAACCCAGACGCACCAGCTCTTACAGGTCTGCTTTGGCTGCGGCCCACAGGAGGCAGCCGTTCAGTTCCCTCACCCGCAGATCCAGTACTGAAGAGTCTTTGGCACCCCCGCAGGGAACGGGTGCGAGCGACAACTGTCCCAGGCATGCAGGAAGACCAACTGGTAATGAGCTCCACCACGCAGATGAATAAATCGCTCGCGACAGGATTAACAGAGGCACTAAACCCAATTATTGAATTGTACATGGAGCTCGAAGCCAACAATCTAACCTAAACCATGCGGTCCCTGTGCTGAATAAACAGTTCGTCTTTGAAAACATATTAAGAGTGTTCACTGCAGCATCGTGTCTATTTGAAAACTGATAAAAATCTGCAAACGTCTATTAGAGCAGGGATTGGTTAAATCAAGCCCCAGCACAGCCAGCAAAATGAATGAGACAGTTACATGCATGTAGGAGAAAAAATGTTTGATTTAAGTGGAAAAAAAAAAATGGGGGGGGGAAGCCCATTACATACAGTATGAGCCCATTAAAAAATGTCATATATTGATTTTAAAATGTTGGTAGACACACAAAATATGAAGGAATATGCAAATACAACAATGATTTCTTCTAGAGGCCTGAAACACTGCAGACTTCCCTTTCTATATTATATTCCTATGAGATTTTAAGTCATATGTATTACATGTGAAATAAGAACAACAAAAAATATTTTTTTCCTTAAGAAGAAAATGTTTTTCTGTAAATAAAAGTTTAAAAATTTACCTTGTAATCGTCTACTATAGATTTCTACAATCCTAGAAAAGAAAGAATTGTTTTAGTTAATCATAAATTTGAGAAATGGAATTGGCTTCCTCAAAGGACCAAAAGGACTTTATTGAAGAAATTGTAGGTGTGGGCAGGAGATCGCTGCTTCTAAGAGGAAGAAAGATACAAAAACTACATGGAAATGAGAAGAGGGAGGGTCTTGAGGAAACCACCAAGAGTGACGCAGAGTGCTAGTACCCTATGTCTCCAAAGAGAAAGAGAATTACAAGAATATTCACTAAGGACAAACACAGTGATTTAGAGCTCCCAAGTCATCAATTTTAGACCAAGTCTCAAGTGTTCTAATTAGTCATATTGTTTAACCAGAGCTCAAAGTTCAAGTTAAAAATAAAAAGACTATTTGTTAATTAATAGCAGGCCATTGTCAGCTACTGTACCCACTAAACCTATTAGGGTAATGGGATTAGGACTGAACAGACTTCTTCAGATATCTCTTTATAAGCTACGTCTGTATGAGCACTCTGTATGATTAATTCCCCAAATAAGAGCCTCCTGATCTCGGCTTCTAACACAATCTGTCAAGTGACAGATTTTCCCCTTTTAACACCTTTCACTCTAGTTGTGAAATGTAAAGATGGTCACATGAATTACATATTTGAGGATAACAATTCACATTAAGGATCTTTTCTTAAAATTTGGCCTTCTAGTCATGAATTTGGACTCGATTTAAGGATCACTTCACCGAGGAGGCATTTTACAGCTCTTCCCTCTGCACCCCCCTCCATATGGTGCTCAGATAAAATTACAAAGTTGCTCCTTTATACCCATTATAACCAATAAAGTCAGTAACAGATACGGTGGCCTGTTTACCACTCAAACTGAAGGCAGGATGCACTCTGACTCCTTGTTTCTAGATTTATAACATTGAATGAATATAATTATATATTTTTAATTTAGAACAAAAACCTGAAGAAGGATGCTGTTCAAGCTCCTTGGATAGGAAATATGTCTTATTTCTTCTGAGTCAAATCTCTATATATTACTTTTTATAGTTTTCTAGGTATTTAGTTTCTGTTGTGTGACTAGGAGATGCCATTGATTTAAAAATTAGTACTATCTTTTTTTTTTCTCATAGTCATCATTTCCTTCTCTAGATTAGAATTTCAGGTACAACATTAGATAACTTTGGCAATACTAGACACCCATATTTTGCTCTATACTTTAACAGGAATGTCTGTAACATTTTACTATCATCCCTGATACCTGCCTGTTTCTGGTAGATAGCCACTCTCATACCAAAGGAAGGCCATTCACACAGATCATTATTGAGTGCCTTCTATGTATATGATTATGGGATAAACAGGATCCCTATGCTCAGAGTTTATAATCTATCCCTGGTTTATTTAGTTTTCCAAGTAAGCAGAAGGCACTGAAATTTTGTCTTCTCAGCGCTAAAGATAATTATATAGCTTCCCTGAATTTAAAAAACAAAAAAACAAAAAGCCCCCAATACCTCTATTTTGTCCTCTTTCTTGAAGATAATGTATTTAGAGTATTTGTTGAAAATAGAATTCTAATTTGATACTAACATTCATCTGCCTTTTAATATTGCCATTGGCAAATAATCATCAGTCTAATTGCTGTTACTTTGTAGGTTATGTTTTCTATGAAGATGCTTTAAGATATTTCAGTATGTGTACTCTGAGGTTTTCTATGTCGTGTCTAGGTGGGGATTTAATTTTTTTATCCTGTTCAGGATTCATTAGGGTTCCTAAATCTGAAGACTGACTTTTTTGCATGTGCTCCAGAAACGTTTTTAGTCATCACCTTCTCTAATACTGCACCTATTCCATGGCCTCTGTTACCTCCTGGAGTTTCAATTAAGGACACATTAGACCTGCTCAGTCTTCCACATCTCTTACATTCTCACCCATGTATTCCACAGAGCTCTGAATGCAATTGCTTCAGACCTTTCTTCCAGTTCACTATTTTTGGCTGTGTCTAACCTACTATCTATCAATCTGTATTTATTTGTATTATTTATTTGTATCTATTTATTTGAGAGAGAAAAAGAGTGCACGAACCTAGGGAGAGGCAAAAGGAGAGGGAGAGAGAGAATCCTCAAGCAGACACCCTACTGAGTGTGGAGCTGGACTCGATCCCAAGACCCTGAGATCATGACCTGAGCCAAAGTCAAGAGTCAGATGCTTAACTGCCTGAGCCACCCAGGTGCCCTTCAGTATTATTATATTCTAACATCTTTGTTGTATGTTCTGTATCTGTTAGCACCAGCCTCTGCCCTCTTTGACCATTTGTTTCAGCTGACTCTGCCTCATGGTGGCCTTTCCTTTACTTTTGGTGAATTCATGCTCCTTAGAATATCATTTGTGGGAATTCTCTGAAGCCAAAATAAAAGTGCATCAGAAAAAGAGCACTTGTTTCTGCTAGGTGCTAAAAGGCTACCTCCTTGGCAACATTTTAAATTAAATTACTGCCCTGGGTGTTCTGAGGACCACCCATGGTGATATGAATTCTGAGCCTAAACCTTGTGAATATATGGCTATGGGTTCTTTTTCCTGCTCTTCCCAGAACAAAGCTAACAGGTAGTATCTCTTCCAATGTGGGGTTGAATAGGGAGGAGAGAACCCTGCCTTTGACTCCAGTGGCAGCTAATTCTTGTAAATTCTTACTGGAATTTCCCCCAATGTTTGAAATGTTCATACACAATATAACTTTGTATGCTATACTAGGAGGGATATCATTACCATCTAGTTTACCACAGTCCCAGAATCAGTAGTTCTTAATTTTAATCTAAGCCATTTCTGTATTCTTAGAATAAATCTCCCTGGGTCATCATGGAAAGAGTACTTGTGCCTGTTAAAGTAGGAATTGATATTTGGAATTCTTCAACTATATTAATAAGTGGGATCAGTCTATCATCTTTTTAAATGCTAGTTTTATCAGACTTTCATCAGGGATATACAACTTCATCAAATTAATGGTATAGCTTTTCAGGTTTTTCCATGCTCTTGAATAATTTATACAACACTGGAATTAGTGGTTACTTGGAAGTTGTCTATTAAATTGACCATCCATCCCTTTCCCTCTCACCGCACTCCTAACATTAATTTGACTTTTTCCAATGGTTACTAATTTATCCACGTTTTCCAACTCTTGGTTCATTCCCTTCTCTCTCCAACTTTTTTAACTAATTCATAAAGATTGAAAGTTCCTAAAACATATTTTTAGTTACACAACCTCTCATTTCTAGATGTATTTCTCCTTCAATCAGACCGCTAAGCAATCTATGATATATGATCTTTTGGATTTATGTTTCCTGTTCTTTTTTAAATTTTATAATTTAATCATTTGATTTTTCTTTCTTCTTTCCCATTTGTCCTATTAAGCTTGTTTTTTCTTTAAAAAAATATTGAAGTTTAGTTTATTTGCTGGGTTTCTTATTCGATAATGAAAGCATTTGTGGCTATAAATTTATCTCCAAAGCACAGGTTCTTTTTAAATTTTAAAATTTTAAATTTTAAATTTTTGAAATATTATTTTAATTTAATTAAATTTAAGCTAAATTTAATTAAATAAATTTTAATTGAATTTAAATTTAATTAAATAAATTTAAATTAAATTAAATTAATTTTAATTAATTATACCTTTACTGAGCTATAATTGACAAAGATTGTAAAGATAAAGAGGTATAATTTTAAAGATAAAAGGTATAATTGACAAAGATTGTAAAGATAAAGTATACATTGTGATCTATTATATGTATACATTGTGAAAAAAATCCCCCATCCAGTTAATTAATATACCCGTCACCTCACATATTTTTCTCCCCCACCCCACCCCAGTGAAAACAGTGGACACTGAAGTAGAGCTATCTCTTTAATATCCTATGTTCACTTCCTCTGGATATATACCCAGAATTAGGATTGCTGGATCATATGTCAGTTCTAGTCTTAATTTTTTTGAAGAATCCCCATACTGTTTTCCATAGTGGTTGCACCAATTTATATTTCCACCAACAGTGTACAAGGGTTCCCTTTCTTCCACAGACTCACCGACACTTACATCTTATCTTTTTTATAGTACTGTAGCTGTAGTTGTGCAATGGTATCTCATTGTGGTTTTGATTTGTATTTCCCTAACAATTAATGAAATTGAGCACCTTTTCATGTACCTGTTGCCCATCTGTATACATTCTTTGAGAAAATGTCATTTAGTTCCTCTGCCCATTTGGATCGATTCTTTGCTATTACATCATATGAGTTCTTTGTATTTTTTGCACATTAACCCCTTACCAAATATGTGATTTGCAAATATTTTCTCCCTTCTGTAGGTTGCCTTTTTATTTTGTTGATGGTTTCCTTTGTTATGAAGAAGCATTTTAGTTTGATGTTGTCTCACTTGCTTATATTTTATTTTGTTGCTTATATTTCATGTCAAATCATCACCAAGACTAATGTCAAGGATCTTACCCCCTATGTTTTCTTCTAGTTTTATGGTTTAAGGTCTTATATTCAATCCCTTTTAAGTGGGTTTTTGTGTACAGTATAAGAAGGGAGTCTAGTTTTCCCAACATAATTTTTAAAATTTTTATTTATTTTTAAGTTTTATTTATTTGAAAGAAAGCAAGCAAGCACACAAGCAGGCAGAGTGGCAGGCAGAGGGAGAAGCAGGGCTCCCCACTGATCGAGGAGACTGATGCGGGAATTGATCCCTGGGATCATGACCTTAGCTGAAGGTAGACACTTAACCAACTGAGCCACACATGCCCCAGGTTTATTTTTTATTAATCTCTACACTGAACGTGGGGCTCAAACTCATGAACCTGAGTCGACTACATCAGCTTAGTCACACACTCTACTGACTGAG
Organism: Meles meles; assembly: GCF_922984935.1. Lineage (NCBI taxonomy): Eukaryota > Metazoa > Chordata > Mammalia > Carnivora > Mustelidae > Meles > Meles meles. The sequence continues at coordinate 106,817,573 of NC_060071.1, forward strand.
CCTGCCAGGTGCTCCCTAACAGCATTTACTGAAGATACTATCCTTTCCCTATTCTTTCTTTGTCATAAATTAATTGCCCATAAATGCGTGGGTTTATTTCTGAGCTTTCTATTCCATTCCATTGGTCTATGTATCTATTTATATGGCAATGCCATTCTGTTTTTATTATTATAGCTTTATAATTTAGTTTGAAATTAGAAAGTGTGAAGTCTCCAGTTTTTACGGTTTTTCTCAAGATGGCTTTGACTATTTGGGGTTCTTTGTGGTTCTATACAAATTTTAAGATTGTTTTTTCTATTTCTGTTAAAAATACCATTGAAATTTTGAGAGGGATTACATTGAATCTGTAGATTTTTTTAGGTAGTATGGACATTTAAACAATATTAATTCTTCTAATTCAAAAACATGAGATATCTATTTTTATATTCTTCAGATTTTCTCATTAATGTCTTCAAGTTTTCCGTATGGATCTTCCACCTGTTCGGTAAAATTTATTTCCAGGTATTGGTGCAAATGTAATTGGATTGTTTTCTTAATTTCTCTAACAACTTGTTGTTTAATGTATTGAAATACAATTAACTTTTGCATATTAATTTGTATCCCTTAACTGAATTTATTAGTTCTAACAGTTGTTTGATGGAGTCTTTAGGGTTTTCTATATATAATATCATGTCATCTGCAAATACAGTTTTCCCTCTTCCTTTCTGATCTGGATGCCTCAGCTTTGTCTAACTGCTCTGGCTAGTATTTCTGATGCTATATTGAATAGAAGTGGTGAGAGAGGGTGTCCTTGTCTTGTTCTTGATATTAGCTGAAAGCTTTTCATTATTGGTATGATATTAGCTGTTGGCTTCTCACATATGGCTTTTATTATATTGAGGCACATTGTCTTTATATCTAGTTTATGGGGAATTTTTATCATGAATGCATGTTAAATTTTGCCAAATGTTTCTCTACATCTATTGAGATTACCCTATCATTTTTATCCTTCATTTTGTTAATGTGGTTTATCACTGGTTGATTCACAGATATTGAAATATCCTTGTGTCCCTGGAATAAATTCCAGTGGATCATAGTGTATGATCCTTTTAAAGTATTGTTGAGTTCAGTTTGCTAATATTTTGTTGAGAATTTTTACATATATGTTCATCAGAGATATCGACTTATAATTTTCTTGTAGTTTCCTTTCTGTTTTGATACCGGGTTTAATACTGACCTCGAGAAATGAGTTTGAAAGTATTCCCCTCTATTTTTTAGAAGAATTTGAGGAGGATTAGTATTAATTTTAAAGTACAGTTTTTTACTTCGAATTATATACACTGACATACAGTGTTTGCATCATAATGATTGTCATATCAAAGGAATTTAAAAGAACTTTAACTTTCAAAAAGCCAGTTTTTAAAAATAGTTTTGTATTAATTTCTAGTTTTCTTGTTACACAATAGCCTGTTCACTTTTTTTTTAACTTAAAGTCTGTCTTTTGGCCAAAATCCTATTACTCTGCTTTGTATAATCTTTTGTCTGTCCCAACCAAAGGCTGAGAGGTAATTAGTATTTCACTCATTTCTTTCAGGTTTGTCAGTTTCTATATGCATTTAGCCCAGTTTCTGTTTTCTGTTTTGTTTTCAAAACCAATTTGACCAAAAAAAAAAAAAAAAAAATTTCATGACCACTTTTTATTATACAAACTTCCTCAATATAAGAGGGCCAACCCAGTCTCCTTTGATAAACTTACCTTTTTATTTTTAACTTTTATAATTTTTTTAATAAAGGGGACATGATCCGGTGTTGGATTTAACCCAGTATACATCTTATTGGACTTGCCCACTTATTGGTCTTATAAAATCTATGCTAGGTCCTCTGTTTCCTGTATTGCATTATGCTTCCTCACCTCTTCTTCCTCCTCTGGTAGCTAGGAAAGTAATCTGGTAACTCCTTTGCAGGTGGATGGTATAATTTAACCCTTGCAAATTTTAATGGTATTTTTGATGCCTTCATGTAACTTGACTTGTCACCAAGCTGCAAATTCTCAACTACGGTCACAGCAAAGAGCAAAACGCAGCAGGAGGTAGAGGTGGATCACAGTGGGACTTGTCAGCTAAAGTAAGGAGTTTGAACTTTATCTTAAAAGCTATGGGGAGCTGTGAAGGATAAGCATCATCAAATCCACACTTTGGAAAGTACATCCTAGCAATGTACGAGAGCAGGTTTAAAGACACTGAGAGATTAGAGTCAAAGAGGAGTTCAGAGTTTTATAGTCCAGAAAGAACATAAATAAGGCCCAACAGAGAGTGGTTGCAAGGATAGCGAGAAGGCAGCATGGTAACAGGAAGGAAATGGGGGTGCTGCAGGAGGTCAGTGAGGATGGATGGCAATGGATGCATTCCTCCCCACTCCTTGCACCAAATGCATTCCAGATGGAGTGAAGATTTAAATATAAAAATAAGGCCATAAAAATAAACCAAAAACATGAGTTTATGACTACATAAAAGTTTTAAAACTTCTTTGTGGAAAAATGATATCTTAAAACCAGAAGACAAATGACAAGCCTGGAAAAATTATTTGCAGCACCTGACCTAACTGGTTTAACATTCAAAGAGCTCATACAAATCAGTAATAAAAAGACAAGCAGTACAATGGGAAAATTAGCAAAGGTTAACTAAAAGCAGGAAGCTTCTATAGAGATTCAAATTCTATTAAAGAAATGCAAGTTTTTAAAGTGTGCATTAAAACACGAGGTACCCCTTTCCACTAATCAGTTTAGCGAAGACTGAAAAGTGTGATGAAAACCCAGTGTTGGCAAAAGTGGAGAAACAAACACCAGTTGACCATATAAACGGATACGCTTTTCTTTGTAGAGCAATTTGACAACATCAAAAATTCAGCTATCCTGAACCCAGCAATTTAATTTCCATAATTTACAATATACAAAACATGTTCATGAAAGCATTTTCCCCTTTTCTGACAATAGTCTCAAAGTATAAAGTATACTTCCATCAAAGACTGGTTAAATGAATTACATAGAACAATTAAAGAGATACTATGTGGTCATTAAAATGGACTCAGACTTTTGGGACTAAAAGATCTCCAAGGGATTTCAAAGTTTTTTAATTAAAAAAACAAACTAGGGGCACCTGGCATGTGACTCTTGATCTTGGGATGTGAGTTTGAGCCCCATGATGAATTTATTTTTAAAAAATTAAAAATTAAAAAACAAAAAACATAGGTTGTAGTACAGAATGTGGGTATGAGCTCCCTTTTTTGCTGTTTAGTTTTGCTAATTTTAAAGAGCTCCACGTTTGTGTTTGCAAAGAAATTTTCCAGAAGGACAATCTCCAGTCAAGAGACAAGAAATCTCTAGTTTTAACTATGAGGAATGGAAATAGAAAGGAAGACTTTCCCTTTACTCACTCATTCATATTTAAGGTTAATTGGTAAGTATGTTACATTTATAATAAAAGAGGAAAAAAGAATGTTCTCCTTGTAATATAATACCCACCCTATCATTCCAACTATCTTATATTCATCCTTGCCTAAATCTCTTAGTTGTATCAATTAATCAGCTCCCCATTCACTGGAATATGCCTTGTGCCTACTCTTTTATTTGCTTTTGCTTATTATGTATTAACCTAAAGGAATTTCTCTTTCATTTAGAATTCTGCTCAGTCTTCCACCTCTCAGTCTCTTCAACCCTGCCACACCACAGTCGTCTTGGGTCCTCTGAACTTGAAGCTCCAAACCAGGAATCTCAGTGGTACCTACTGCCTCGTGCTGTCCACCCTCCTTGACGACAGTGACTGTGTCCTCTCTAGCAGTCATCGTAGCTGACACAATACCTTTTCACAGTAGATGCTCAATTGGTAGATGAGCCATGGCTACCCTGAGGCACTTCAGTTCTATATTCAAGATTTAATTATGTTCACTCAGTTATTCTAAGGCAAGAAAAGGAAGATATATTCAATTTCAGTAACAAAAGGACTTTTTTCTTAAAAATAAAATTTTATTTTATTTTTTTAAAGATTTATTTAAGTAATCTCTACACCCAACGCAGGGATCAATCAAACTCATGATACTGAGATCAAGAGTCACACACCCCTCCAACTGAGCCAGCCAGGGACCCCAACAAAAGGAATTTCTATTCAAACTGCATTCACTCTGGACTTCTACTAGAGTTAAACCAGATCAACTCACTTCTGGCATTTTCTCGTTACTTAAGGCTTTACTGTTTGATATTTGACTTCCCTGGCACTGAAAGGTCATTCGTTTAAAGGCAAGCATATAACAGACTTCACATACAAGATTAAAATGAGCAGTGAAGTTTTGCTAGGATATCCAGCTTTCTTTATTATTCTTCATTTCCTAAATCTTCCTACTTCTTATAAGAAATAAGCAGTTGGATAAAATCTTAGCCTCCTTTCCTGTTTAATAGACCCTTCAGTCAATTTTTTTTAACAAATATCTGAAAGTAACATACACTCTGTTCTTTGGTTTACTGTTCCTTTTTTTAAGTTTTAATCCCATTAGCATAAGGACAAATCCCTACGCTAATAATCAACTCCTTTGTATTGTTTCATAAAAGCTTAATTATTGGAGATCTTTCCATTTCCGTAGGAAAGGAAGTAACCAAAGATTATTCCTTTCTACCCCTAAATTATCATTTATTCCAAGGTCTCACTGGATTACTCAAGAATCCATTTCCATAAAGTATTACCCATGGTCTACACAGCGTGGTCTTCTAGGGAAGGCTACTTACATTAAGACCAAGGTCTAATATTGTCTATCAAGCTTCCTTATAATCTGGAAACTATCCACAACCTACCTCTCACATCTGGACAGTGTGTTAAAAACATCAGCAGTGCCAGAATTTCTACATAGGAAAGGCAGAGGGTTAGCAATCTTGCAGGAAAGGAGCATGCCATGGGGCTGGGCCAGGAGCTAGGTTTACACAGCAACCACACTGACTTCACTTAGACTATGTCTTATAAAACAGTAAGAATAACCAATTTTAGTAAAGACGCTTCTGTTCACTGTTGACATGACTTTATTTATTATTTAGGAGTAAATTGCTAGGGAGGGGGTTGCTAATAGAAATTATAGTGGGATTATTTCCCCCCCATCATCACCAATACCCTTTTTCAGCCACCCCTTGGCACTGCCCCTGGGTACAGATCACTGAAAAGCGGCAAGATGTTTCGGTATTTGTGTAAAGAGCCTTTCTTCAGTGCAGCGATTACAGCCATGATGTAAGAACATCTTTTCATGGTACCAAGTAGCCCTGTCTGATGCAGAAAGTGCTGAGCAGGCACGAGGTCAGAAACTAGGGAACTTAAATGGCTCTCTTCTACCTACTCTCTCTTTAATTCATAGAGGAAATGAGTAAGAAAGTGGAAGTGAAAACAAAGTAAAAAGAAAAGCTGTGGAGAGCAGCTGTCAGATTGGCAGGGTGGTTTTTACAGATTCCAACACAGAATTGAAAAAGATCTGGACCACCATTTCAGGACTGTAGTGAATCCTAATGTCTAAGTGAAGAAGCAGGAACCCATCAGAGCCATAGGATAGTTAGTCAGTCACAAAGACTCATTTATTCCAATTTTGATACAGTCACTACACCATCCAATTATCCACACCTAGCTCGGTTTATTTTAAGGGGCAAGGGGAACTTGACTATATTTTCATCACCTGTTCCCTCATTTTGTTCTTTTTTCTTTAACATTTTATTTTTCTTTAAGATTTTATTTATTTATTTGAGAGAGAAAGTGAGTGAGAGTGCACGTGAGAGACAGAGCACAAGCAGAGGGAGCAAGAGGGAGAAGTAGGCTTCCCGCTGAGCAGGGAGCCTGAGGTGGGGCTCGATCTTAAGACCCTGGGATCAGGACCTGAGCTGAAGGCAGACGCTTAACCAAATGAGCCACCCAGGCACCTCTCCCCCATTTTGTTCTTAATTCTCTTCACACATACACACACACACATCTCCCAACATTTGCCCATACCTAGGACTCACTAACTCCATACAAAAAAATTACAAAAAAGAACATTTAGGGGCAAGAAAGAATTGGTGACTGAACCTGGCAGAGAGATATGAACACTGATCCTCAAGTTGATCTCCACTTAAAAACACAGATGACTGTACTTATCCATTACTTCTCCTTCCTAAGGCTGAAACAAAAATAGGAGCAAAGGAAGTTTTTAAAAGGCATGAACCCACAGGATAAAGAATGGAAAAGAAGACTGTAGTAGAAAAGAGAGAAATAGGAGAGTAAGTATTGTTTTGGAATATTGCTGAGAAAGCCAAGAAAGGCACAGTACAGCCGTGTGTCTGCAGAAGTAAAGAAACCAGAAGAGAATGAATGGCCCTGCAGGACCCCCAAAGAGATGCCTGGAGACACCCAGATGCAGTGGAAGACAGGGTTGAGACCCCTATAGTAGTCTGATTAAAAGTCTGAAAACAGTGTAGTGCAATTAGATCCCAGCACAGATTTCCTTTTCCCACCCGCTAGCTAAACCACCCTTAAATATGGGGACTGGACTGAAAGTACCCTTGGATCCTTTCCAGTCAAGAAAGGTCCTGCAGAGAAAGGTATGAGCTAAGACTTTTTAAGGATGTGTTGGTGGCAGAGGGGTGGGAGGTGGGGGAGGAAGGCAGGGAGGGCTGAAAAGAAAAGGGATTTGTGTTTCAGGTCCTCCAAATACGTTTGTCTCTGCAACCATAAATTTTAAGTAGCAATGTGACTTTCAGGTTAGAGCCACACCAGTCAAGAAAGCCTTAAGAGATTCTTGCCGTATAGGGACAAGTTCTACAAATCTGTTTTCCTGTTCACCGCACAGTCATACTTACCTCGCAAGTTTGCTGAGGCCGAGGACTTGCTTGTTGGGAAGATAACCAATATGGACCTTCAAAGAAGAGACAGAAATCATGAGTGAAAATCCAATGCTTCTTTGTAACAAATAAGGAAACAAAATAAGGAAATAAGGAAACATAATACAGTATATGCATTATGTAATTCAACACAATGAAAATGTATCCTTAAGATATCTATATTAAGACTTAGAAAATGAAGAACTTACAAAAGCATTTAGAAAATTACATATATGCAGTAAAAGAAAAATATACATGAATGTTAATGAAATGGCAAATTTGAAATACAGTCATGGTATTTCCTGGTGAAATTAAACTCTTCATATAGTTCTTTAAGTCCTTCTTCCATTGAGGGGACACACTCTAGTATCCTGTAGCAACACTAAAATATAGCCAGGAAAGCATCCTTTATTTTTTTTTAAAGATTTTATTTATTTTGAGAGAGAGAGAGTATGAGCAGGGGGAGGGGCAGAGGAAGAGGGAGAGAGAGAATCTCCAGCAGACTCCATGATGAGCATGGAGCTAGACACAGGGCTCGATTCCACAACCCTGAGATCATGACCTGAGCCAAAATCAGGAGTTGGTCTCTCACTGACGGAGCCACTCAGGAACTCCAGGAAAGCTTCCTTTAAATGGCTGAAACTGTAACTATAAATACTGCCGTTCCACCTTTAAAATCCCACCCTGTTGCACAGAAAGAGGGTCTCCATGCTCTCTGTCATGCTTGGTGGCCTCATTTCCAAGCTGCTGGAGAACACTATCTTCCTGGTGGGAGATAAAGGACACAGATACAAATGTGACTCATCAAGACCTGGACCTTAAGACCTAAGCTCTTACTGGACATACATAACGCCAAGCCAATTCTGTAATTTTAAATGTCACTAACTAATATCTCCTATGTCCATGTTACCTCTCTTTGAGCCATGTATCAATTATAAGAAATCATTAGTTCTAAAAAACCTAGTAAAGTAAATGGTCATTTGTAGGCCAGCAATTAGCCTAATATAAAATCACAGATTCATTTGCATCATGGTTTGCCAGCATTTGTTGCATTTGTTCAGCTGATATTTATTACATATGTGAATAATCGATCTAGTAGTTATTAGTAACTTTTCATCTATTAGCACTTTGCTTTGAGAGTTTAAGAATAATAATTCATCACCTTCCTGGTCAGCAGAAGGGGAAAATAAAGTAGCACCTGAACACTGGGTATTTCAAAGAAAAAAAGAGTTAAAACTTTCCCACAGAACTTAGAGCTTCTGTACCAACTTGAAATTTTTATACTTATATGCAAAGCCATCCTTTATTGCTTATACTATTTTTTATCTTTCTGAAGATCTTAAGTCACTTAAATGTCAATTATAGAAAATCCTCACCGAACAATATATTTTTTAAAAAGTTAACAAGAACACAAACAGAGATAATCATAGCAGAAGGTAACAGGATATAGTGGTGAGAGACTGAGCGCAGACCGAGTCCTAGGTCTAGCCCCAACCAAATCACTAACTCCCTCTGTCCTCTCGGACAAGTCATAGGCTTTCTCGGCCCTAAATTCCCCATTTACAATAAAAGGTAATAAGATAAGCTCAAAGGTGCCCTCCTTGAAAAACCTATGCCCTGATGTCACATGGCCAGCATGATTAATTGTGGGGTTGCCAATCCGTGCATTCCTCTTGATGAGATGAAATACAGAGCCTTCAGCAACCTCATGAACTACTCTTATCAAAAATGTTTAGCCTTAATCTTAAGAAGTTTTGGATCTAGTCTAGCTTATAGGAAATCCAGAGGTTGAATGGAACAAATCCAGAAGGTGGGACACTCTACAAGACAACCAGCCCCATCCCTTCAGTAAGAGAATGTGGATGTGGGAGGGGGGGAACTATTTTAAAATAAGAGACTTGGGAAGTGTAACAACCCAAAGCAATACAAATGTGTGACTCTTATTTGGATTCTGGTTTATTTATTTATTTTTTAAACATTTTATTTTTAAGTAATTTCTATACTCAACATGGGACTCAAACTTACAACCCTGAGATCAAGAGTCACATGTTCTAGCGAGCTGAGACAGCCAGGTGCCCTTGGATTCTGGTTTAAACAAACCAACCATAAGACAGTTGAGACAACTGTAGAAAAGTAAATATAAGGGTTAGTTACTAGATGCTATTTAGGAATTACTTTTATTTATGGTAGTGCTACTATGGATAAGAAAATATTTTAGAAATGTGTATTAATAATTAAAAAAAGAAATGTGTATTAATAATTAGTGATGAGGAGTCATGCCGTCTACAACATACTTTATATTCTCTAATATGTTGAAAAATTTACTGCTAACTTTCAGGCTGATAGTCAAATCAGAGTTACATTTCCTTAAAAATCCTTATCTTTTACAGACACATACTAGAAGAAGAGATGGAAAAAAATAATATCATATCTAGGATTTTCTCCAAAAAGTTTTTCTCCAAAAGGATTTTCTCCAAAAACTCCAAAAAGTTCCCAGTGGGAACTTATATATAACAAGATTGGCCCTTTATCGATAACTATTGAAGTTGGTTTTAGGAAACATGGAACTTTATCATACTAGTCTTTCCATTCTTACATATGTTCGAACTTTTCTGTAATAAGAGGTTTTTAAAAAGAGAGATACCACTACATCCATATGAAAATATTAAACTTAAAAAGACTGAAAGTGCCAAGTGTTGGCAAGGATGTCAAATGACTGAGACTCACCTTAGAGTACATGAAGTCTAAAGTGGTACAACTACTTTGGAAAACTCAAGATCAGTATTTATTAAATTGGATATGCATATAACCATGACCCTGTCAGTCTACTCCTAGGTATATTCCTAACAGAAATGCATGCACATATGCACGCAAAGAATGCTGGTATCAGTATTGTTTGTAATAGGAGAGAGACAGACAGACAGACAGACAGAGAGGATAATGTAAATATCTACCAAGAACAGAATAAATTGTGATATGTTTGTACAATGAAATAATACATAGCAATGAAAATAAGCTACAATGACAGGTAATAATATGACTTTGACAATGGGGAACAACAACAACCAAAAAAAGCCAGACACAAAAGATTTCATGCTATAGATTCTTCCCATTTATGAGTTGAAAAACAAGCAAAAACACTATCGTGTTTGAAATTGATATATGGATTACCCATGGGGACAAGTGATGGGTTAGGGATTAAAAAGGGCACAAGACGACCTTGCAGGATAGTAATAATATTCTAGTTCCCCATCTGTGAAGTAGTAAGGAATACCTTTATAATTTGTGCATTTTTCTATGTTTCACCTTATTAAAGTGAGAAAATAAAATATTTTAACAAAAAAAGTGACACAAATGTTAACATATTAAATTTAGGTGATGGGTATATAGGTACTCATAACACTATTTCCTGTAAGTCTTCTGTTTAAAAACTATTAATAAAAAGTCAAAATAAAATTATAATGGGGGGTAAGGACAGCACTACTCTTGGTCTTAAATCCACATGTTTTCAGAGATGTTTAAGTAAAACAAGCTAGATAACATTATCTAGCTTGCATTAGATTCATTTTTCCTAATACAGACAAGGTTGAAAACAAATTAAATCCACTAATACTATGACCTCTGCCACAAGAAATTCTGCAATCATTGCTGCTCATGCCATATTATACAAAAGTAAATCTTGGACCAAACACTATTTAGTCAAAATAAAGAGCAAAGGTTTTCAGAGCCTGTAGCAACTACCTGGGGAAAAAAATGAAACTTTAATCTCATTATTTTAACCTATTAACATGGTATTTACTATGAAATGTTTGCCCTGAAGACTTTCTGCTACTTTGTTTTTGTTTTGTTAGTTTTTTTTTTTTCCTCCAAGATTTTACTTATTTATTTGACCGAGCACAAGCAGGAGTGGCAGGCAGAGGGAGAGGAAGAAACAGGCTCCTCCATATGGGGCTTGATCCCAGGATGCCCGGGTCATGACCTGAGCCAAAGACAGGTGCTTAACCAAATGAGCCACACAGGTGCCCCTTGTTTGGTTAGCTTCAAACTATTAGATTAGTCAAGTTGATAAAGAGTAAATGTTTTTGTGTAACTCTACATATCTGGGATGTTAGGAATTAGCAGGTAATGATTTTAAATATAATAATCCTAATTTTAAAACTTTAATGTGCTTTTTAAAATTACTAGGAAACAGAGAAAACCTTACCTTTCCAACAAATGGAACTAGATGATGCTCGCACATAGAAAACATATCTATGTCCTTCACAATCACCATCTCATCGTGATCTTCATCAAATATAGCATCATTTAGGACATCTGAAATCAAGAGTTTTGCTTTAGTAACATTTCTGATTTTATAGAAAGAGATGGAGTAGAAAAAGTAACAATCTCCATGGATAAATATAGACAGTCAACAAAGACAAAACATTCATCCTAACTAAAATATTAAGAGAATACAAATTAAAACTAGTTATTTTTCTCCCACCAAATTAGCAAAGTCTTTTTTTTTTTTAATGATGAGAAAAATCCTTAGGATATAGTATTACATAACAAATGCAGGATTACAAACAAATGTGTTTGCTGCATGACAGAAGGAGAAAGGGAGAAATTATGCGAAACAAAAGAGTGGCTATTTCTGGTGATGGAAATGAGTCGCTTTCACTTTCTTCCTTACATTTTCTTGTACCTAACACTTGCTCTATAATAGATGTGTAGAAAACCATATCTGACTTCTGAGGCCAGAGGGCCTTAGCCATCTGACTCTAAGCCAGATCTAGACACCCATAAACTTGATATGTTATCTATCCCCTAAATAATCATCTACTCTTACAGAATTTTCTAGTTACTGTATGCAAGCATCAGACTTAAACAGTTGCCTTCTTCCCTAAGGAAATAAATGCTACAATTCTTACATGTATGCCTGTCCAGATTGGCTTTTGACCTCTGGACTCTGGTACATATGGCCAGGCATATGACAGACATTTAGAAACAAAAAAGCTTTATTTTTAAAACGCACACTGGTATCTGGACATCTTGGCAGCCTACACACATTCAAGACCCCACGCTGTGTGATTTCAAGGATTTGGGGATACCCATCTACATAGTACGACGAGACGGAGCAGGGAGGCGTCGTGCAGCAGTGTGCAGTGACCTACCGATATTTCCCCTCAGAAAGACGGGCTGCAGAGTGAGTCACAGGGAAGAAATGCAAACGTCCACCCACACAGCCTGACCTTCAGCGGCTCCGCTGCTACTAGAATAGAGGCTCACAGATACTGAGTCATCGTTTAACTACAGTTATCATCCCCTGAGTCAGGCTATTCTGAGATACATGTGATTGTGTAGTGGAAAAGTCATTAGTGCGGTCAACGAAAGTGAACATGCAGGGTTTAGATAGCCACAGACAAACACCGCACTGGTAGGAGAGGCTGATAAAATCCAGGGAAGAAAAGTTCATTCTTTTTTTTTTTTTAAAGATTTTATTTATTTATTTGTCAGAGAGAGAGAGAGAGGGAGAACACACGCAGGCAGAGAGAGAGGCAGGCTCCCCACTGAGCAAGGAGCCCCATGCAGGACTCGATCCCAGGACCCTAGGATCATGACCTGAGCCAAAGGCAGCGGCTTAACCAACTGAGCCACCCAGGCATCCCGAAAAGTTGATTCTTGAAGTAAATACTTCTCCACAATCAGCTTTCTATACTGACTACTCTGCCCTAAACTTCAGTCATAATTCTGAAAGAAGTTCCCGAGTGCTCCCCGAAGTATCCTGGATTTCTCTAAGATTTTAAAGTAAGATTACTGTCATGCATAGCTTATTAAAATCTTTAGTCACCTAAGAAAAGATCCTGAAAGGAAAACAAAGTTCTTTTCTTAAAGAACAAAAGAGAATGATCAAAAAGCAGCATTTATTTGTTTTCTCTGGCATAGAATGAGGGCATCCCCATTTCTAAGCTCTGACAACAACCATATGGACCTTGTTAAAGTCTGGTCCTCAAGTTAGGCCAAGTTAACATCTGGGGCCATCACTAACCAGCTGTTGGACCCTCAGCAAAGTACTCCATGCCTCAATCTTCTAAGCTATAAAATGGACATGAAAATAGTGCCTACATTTTTCAGGGGTATCCCAAGGATTAACTGAGATAACACATATGTGTTTAGAAGTGTGCAGGTGGAGTGAGAGGTAGCTGTTGTTATTACTATTATTATAAGTAAGGTTGAGAGAGTCACTGAACTATGTGTCCTGTGCACACGAACACACATCAGAATTTTAAAAGTAATAATTTTCTTCTAAGAGACAGACCACAGAAAAGGAAAGCCATTAACTTCAGTGAGGAAACATGGCAAACACCACTTTATCCAAGTGATCCAGGTTAACTTCACCAGTAATAAGACATATCGATACCATGTAGCTCCTGGTATAATCCAATGAGAAATGCACATCACCCCTATGGTCTCCTTTCCCAAAGTGTGTAACTGTAGTCCAATCGCTGGACAAACTGAGGGACATTCTGCAAAATACTTCAATAGGTACTCTCTTTTTTTTTAAGATTTTATGTATTTATTTGACAGACAGAGAACACAAGCAGGCAGAGAGGCAGGCAGAGAGAGAGAGGGAAGCAGGCTCCCCGCTGAGCAGAGAACCTGATGCAGGGCTCCATCCCAGGACCCTGGGATCATGACCTGAGCTGAAAACAGAGGCTCTAACCCACTGAGCCACCTAGGCACCCCAACAGGTACTCTTTTAAAAAGACATGGAAAGATTGAAGAAGTGTCATGGATTAGAGGAGACTAAAGAAACATGAAAACTAAATGCAATGGGAAAACTAAGATCCACAGAAAGCCTGTAGCTTAGTTAATATTATTGTACCAATATTATTTTCTTAAGGGATGGTAACTGTACCATAAGCCATATGAGATGTTAACATGGGAGGAAGCTGGGCAAGGCCATATAGATGCTTTCTGTACTATCTTTGTAAGTATTCTATACATCTAATATTATTTCAAAATAGTATTTTGGGGAGGTGAGGCGAACCATAAGAGACTATGGACTCTGAAAAACAACCTGAGGGTTTTGAAGGGTCAGGGGTGGGAGGTTGGGGGAACAGGTGGTGGGTAATGGGGAGGGCACGTTTTGCATGGAGCACTGGGTGTTGTGCAAAAACAATGAATACTGTTATGCTGAAAAAAATAAATAAAATGGGAAAAAAAATAGTATTTCAAAATAAAAAAATTTTTTAAAAAAAGCAACAGGACAATGTCCACCAAGTGGAATATAAAAACAATAGAGCAATACCCAACAATAAAGTGGAACAACTACTAATATCTGTCCTAATATGGCTGAATCTCCAAAGAATTATACAACGTGGAAGAAGTCATATACATACATACAAAAAACTATATATGAAATTCTAGGAAAGAGAAGTATAAAGAGAGAGAGCAGACAGATGGCTTATCAGGGACCAGAGGGTGGGAGATGGGAATGACTGCAAAAGGGTGCAATGAAACTTTTTTGGGCTCTGGAAAGAGTCTATACCTTCAGGTAGTTGTGCAACTGCGCACATTCGTCAACATTCACATTGTACACACCAAGTTGGTGAATTTCACTGAATTTAAGGTAGCCCTTAACGGAGTGAGCTTTTTAAGATAACCTTGAAAGACTGTAGAATAACCTGCAACCTTTTGTGTAAAGAAAGTGGAAAGGGGGAGATATGAACATATATACATTTACATGCTTATCTGAAAAAGAAACACTGGAAGAATAAATCAAAAAGCTAATAAAAATGATGAACCCAAAGGACAAAGAAAACAGGAGAGAAGAGATATGGATAGAAGGGAGATGTCTTTAAACATAATTTGTCACTCGGTTGACTTTGAAATCATGTAAATGTTTTACATACTGAAAATTAAATCAAAAGGAGGGAAAAAAAACTAGTGACCCTCGTATGTCTTAATGCTTTGTGGTAATGGAGCAATATAATGTTGCCTATATCCCATTTCATAAAAGTGAACCCAGACTATAAACTTGACCTAGCCAAATCATTTTTCTTCAATAATGAAGTTTCCCTGCTATATTTATTTATGTTTTGCTCCAACGTATCTGAAAGCTACCATCTGTGGCTAATAAGAACAAAACACTATCACAGATTGTTTTAATTTCCTGCCTGTTATCAGCAGCAAGAGGTAACCCTGGAAACAAGGATTTATGGCATTCTGTTTCCTACTGTTGGTCATAACCAACAAAAGAAACCGAAAGGGCCTCTAAAAGTTAAAGGTTTGTCTATTACAATGCCCCACACAAAGAAAAATGTAAAAGTATACCTTTCTCATGTCATTAATGACTAAGCAATGCCAACAAATAGCCCTGATGGACAGCCATCCCTTATGTCTTAAGTCGCTTCCTTAAAGTATAGTAAGTCAGATCCATAACAGGAGCCCAAGTTCCTATTTAAGCACCCTCTGAAGCAGGGTGCTGTTCAGACTCCCCCAGTGGGCTTGTTAAAACACAAATCACTGGACCCCCTCACAAAGTTTCTGATTTTGTAGGTTTGGGTGGGACTGAGAATTGGCAGTTCTAACAAGTTCCCAGAAGATGCGAACACCCCTGCTCTGGGAACCATACTCTGAGAGCCCCTGTATTAAAGTTCTAGTCCATGTTTTGCGTTGCTATCAAAATCTTCACAACTTCAACATGCTCCTACTCAAACACAGTCATATAAAAAACATGGGCCTACTTCTGCAAGGGTAAAGGTAAAAGGAGGCAGAATCCTTTCCGAGGAGATTCCCCACAAAAAAAAAAAAAAAAAAAAAAAAAAAAAAAGCTGACTCATGGAATTTCTTTTGAATGAATGGTAATAGGAATTAACATAATCTAGGATGTTTGGTGATCAGCACTAAAAATTAGAGATCTCTGGGGTGTCTGGGTGACTCAGTGGGTTAAAGCCTCTGCCTTCAGCTCAGGTCATGATCCCAGGATCCTGGGATCGAGCCCCGCACCCTGCTGAGCAGAGAGCCTGATTTCTCCTCTCTTGGCCTACCTCTCTGCATACTTATGATCTCTGTCTGTCAAATAAATAAATAAAATCTTTTTTAAAAAAATTAGAGATCTCTAAAGAAGCCAGAATTTCAGATCCCATGCACCTTCCTGGAGAACGATGTTAGCAGACAATGGAAGAAAGCCTGGAACACTGAATGTGCATCCATCCTAAGGGATAGTGAAGGGAATGGGTCTGCCTACTAATTTTAGAACTAAGACAGCAAAACACAGAGTGAGAGCTAAAAAGGCATAAAAAACCTCTTTGCTCCTGGCTGGAATTAAATCATCTCACGGGGCTAACAAAGACAAGCCTACCCTGACTTGAGGGAGAAAGGTCTGAATCACTGGCCCAAACCCTCCAACATCAGAGCTGCCTCTACCAGCATACACCCCTTACTTCATCACACCTCCTGGTACCACTGTCATGCATGTAATTTCTCCCAACCCTGGAAGCAGGCATTGTAGCTTAAGGCTTTAAAGTTTCCACACAGTGCCCCATATGCCATGCACAGAATCAGATTTAAACACAGAACTTCCACTTGATCTAATTAATATGTCAGTCTTTACCCTGCCAGTTTACTTCCTTAAGACAGATTTCAAAGAAAGGGCTCCAAAGAAACTTGCATGGCCAAGGGCATAGAAGAATTATCATTGCAACATTATTGGTAAGAGCAAAATTAGGAATTTAAACGTGCATCAGAAGAACAATTACACAATTTGGATAGGGTCATGTAATAAAATATGACCCAACAATGAAAGTAAGTGAATCAAAGCTGAATTATTTCCTGAAACAATGTTCAATGAAAAAAGCAAGTATTAAAAGCAATAGCAGATATATACAGTATGATCCCTTTACATGAACTAGAAGCAAAATTACATGTTCTTTATGGACATACATATGAAATAAAAGTATAAAAATAGACATGAGAGTAGAGGTCAAATTCAGGAGAGTGGTTAACTCCGTAGAGGAAGGATAACATGATTAGAAAGAGGTATCTATGAAACTCCATTTGTATTTTCAGAAGCAATTACAGCAAAATATTAAGAGTTGTTCAAATTAGATAAATGTTGGTTAAACAAATTCTTTGTGCTTTTCTTTGTATATTTCAGACCTTTCATTAATTAAAAAAAATTTATTGAGTTTTTCATGCATGTGCTGGTGTTTTGGTGTTTTTCCTGAAAAAAAGCAAGATACTGAGGTTACCTTTGCATAGAAGGTAACTGGCTAGAGATCAATTACACAGGAAAGACAGAGCCAGCTTCATGCAACATTGCAAACTCCTTCAGAAACCTCCCTAGATCACACTCTGCAATTAAAACAAAGGCTTCGGAGCGCCTGGGTGGCTCAGTGGGTTAAGCCGCTGCCTTCGGCTCAGATCATGATCTCAGGGTCCTGGGATCGAGTCCCACATCGGGCTCTCTGATCGGCAGCAAGCCTGCTTCCCTCTCTCTCTCTCTCTCTGCCTGCCTCTCTGTCTGCTTGTGGTCTCTCTCTGTCAAATAAATAAATAAAATCTTTAAAAAAAAAAAAAAGGCTTCTGTCTGCCCTCATTGTGGTGATAAAACATTTTGCATTCTACCCCCTTTTTGAAAAATTTGTCCTACAAGTAAGTGTAAGTCACTATCTCTGCTTTCATGTCCATCATGATGGTACACCACTTATTAGCACTTCCAACACTCACAGCTTCTTGCACTTAACAAGACAAAGCTAACATTTGTAAAATTTGGCCAAAATAAGCATGAATTCAAACGTTCCACAGACTGATAGAACGGTGGAAACTAAGATGACTTTAGACAACCATTCACACCATCTGCTGGAGTAGACAAAGCTGTGGCACAGCTTTCATATGCTCCATGAACTTATTTCACAAACTGCAAGTTTGTCAGCAGGACAGATCTAATGCATTGCAGAGAAAAGTAAAAATCGGTTATTTTGGAAATTTTCATTCTTGTCCTCCCTCGCAGAGATAAATTCCCGTGTTGCTTGTAAGCAATTAAAATACAGCAAAGGGGCGCCTGGCTGGCTCAGTCAGCACAGCATATGACTCCTGATCCCAGGATTGTTAAGTTCAAGCCCCACACTGGGTGTAGAGATTACTTAAAAATAAAATCTTAAAAAAAAAAAATTATAAAATAAAATATGGGGAAGACAACAGAGATGGATCTTGATGGAATTATGCTAAGTGAAATAAGTCAGAGAAAAACAAATATTGTATGATTTCACTTACATGTGGAATCTAAAAAAAAGCCAAACTCTTACAAACAGATTAGAATGGTGATTACGAGAGGCTGGGAGGGTGGGAGAAATGGGGAGATGTTGGCCAAAAAATACACACTTCTAGCTAAAGATGAATACATCGCTGCTTTTTTTTTAAATGCACATCTTTTTGAATATAGTTAACAATACTGTTTACGTATTGAAAGTTGCTAAGAAAGTAGATTTAAATGCTTTCATCACAAAAAAGAAGCAGTAATTAGGTGATGGAGGTATCAGCTAACCTACACTGGTAATTACATCGCAATATCAAGTGTATTTGATGTAAGTGTATCAAATCAACTTCTTGTATGCCTTACACTCACACAGTGCTACATGTCAATTATATCTCAATAAAACTGTTCAAAAAATATAGCCAAGGATACTGAAATAAATGTACTGGCTGCCCTCAAAATATTACTAATATGCATGTTTTATTCAGCAAATAAAATACTAGAGAACTATTACCATCCTCTTAGATGGGCTTGTCACGAACACAGTGTTTGTTGTTGAGGGACATGTTTTCATATATGAAATTATCTTTATGAAACAAAAGTTTTCCCTCATTACAACAGTACAGTTTGTTGTGGTTTATTTATAAGGTACTGAAATGAGAAAATGGAAGTGCCTACAATTTCTACAACGTCTACTCAGACACCATTACTTAACTGGCTCTTGGAAAACCACACACACAGTGGTCCAAAAAGCAGAATGGCAAATGAGAAGAAATGAATTTTAAAAGTCCAAAGACCCGGGGCGCCTGGGTGGCTCAGTGGGTTAAGCCTCTGCCTGCCTTCGGCTCGGGTCATGATCACAGGGTCCTGGGATCAAGCCCCGCATCAGGCTCTCTGCACAGCGGGGAGCCTGCTTCCCTCTCTCTCTCTCTCTGCCTGCTTCTCTGCCAACTTGTGATCTCTCTCTTTAAAAATAAATAAATAAATAAATAAAAGTCCAAAGACGCATGTTCTCATTTGAACGTTGTACAGACTGTGACCTGAGCTATAGGCTCCTCACAGGTAAGAGGACGGTTTTAGAGAAGGAATTTAACAGGACTCCCAGGTTCCTCACTTGCACAGTTCTAGGGGTGTTAGAAATCAATGCCAAATTACAACACAATTATTTTCCCACCCCCACTGATCGGTCACCTTTTGAGATAGGCGAAGG
Source organism: Meles meles (assembly GCF_922984935.1). Lineage (NCBI taxonomy): Eukaryota > Metazoa > Chordata > Mammalia > Carnivora > Mustelidae > Meles > Meles meles. The sequence continues at coordinate 106,836,878 of NC_060071.1, forward strand.
CAATAAATAACAGCTTTCTGTACTGAGGTAGGGAAAAGCACCTGTTTTAAACTTCAGATTTCTTTTTCATGGATAAAACTGAAGGCTGCCAATTCTGCACATTATTAACTCTCAAAGTTATCCAAACCTCCTAAGTATTCCCAATCTGGTCTCAGTTTACTACTCTGAAAATTTGTGGTAGACAAAAATGAGAACCTTAAAAGGCTATCCAAGGAAAGAAAGAAGAGTGTATTCAAGGAGTCATTAAAAAAAAAGAGGCACACTTGCCAAATTTAGTTTTTTAATTGGATAATTTTATATATCTTTCACAATCCAGCTGTTAAACTGTAAATGGAATTTACAAAACAGATGGTGGTAACAAGGTCTGGTTCACAGCAGTTCTAAAGAAAGAACACACCAATCTGATAAACTATCCATTTGCTTCCGAAGCTTTTAATAGGCTCATCCCTTATCATCCTACATTTACTTATGCCATGAAATAGCATACAGACGGATGTTATGGAACCATCTGTAATTTGTCTGACAAATAAATACCAGCAGGGTGTGCATCAATTAAACTGAAACTAATGTATAGAATTGTTGAATCACTATATTGTACTCCTGAAACTAATGGAACACTGCCTGTTAATTATATTAGAATTTTTGTAAAATAAACCTCCCAAAATGGAGAGAATGCCTAGAAGCTAGACTACAGAAGCAGTAGTAAAAAACAAACAAACAAACAAAAAAAAACAACAATTTTTACCAAAAGGAAAAATTATGGACTAGGAAAAAACATGTGACTATATTGAGCATAAAGATCTGATCCAGGCCTTAAGATGGATGGAAAGAAAGGAGGGTTTTCCAGAGGGTATAAGGAAGAGAGATACTGGGGGCACCTCAGTGGCTCAGTCGTTAAGTGTGTCTGCCTTCAGCTCAAGTCATGATCCCAAGGTCCTGGGATGGAGCTCCGCATCAGGCTCCCTGCTCAGCAAGACGCCTGCTTCTCCCTTCCCCACCGCCCCACCCCCCCGCTTGTGTTCCCTCTCTTGCTATCTCTCTGTCAAGTAAATAAATGAAATCTTAAAAAAAAAAAAAAAAAGGAAGGGAGATACTATAGGAAATAAAATATAGAAAAACAGGAAACAACAAAAAGTAAGCCTTGCCTGAGTGTCTAGAATTGGATAGAAATCAAATAACCTTCTATTTTAGAGCATTTTTCAAATTTAAAATTACATTTTGCTCATGACTTCTTTCAAGCCCTGCTTTACTCTGCATTTGTCAAAAATAGTTATCATTCCCATTTTACAGATGAGCTGATGCTCTATTTGGAAACATTACGTGCCTGCTAAAGAAGATCATACCTGCTAGTATAATAGCTGGATTTTGACCCCATCTTCTGATTTCCACAGGACAGCCTGATCACCAGCCACCAGAAATCTGAACCTGGCCTACAAGAACAATGAACTCAAGGGGGAAAGCCCAGAGGCAGGAAATCAGGAGTTGCTGTAGTTCACAGTCAGCCACAAGGTAACAAGCCTAAAGCCTGTGACAGCAAAGGAAACAAAGGGAAGAAATTTGATGTTTGTTTGTTTGTTTGTTTGTTTAAATATTTTATTTATTTGACAGAGATCACAACTAGGCAGAGAGGCAGGCAGAGAGAGAGGAGGAAGCAGGCTCCCCGCCGAGCAGAGAGCCCGATGTGGGGCTCGATCCCAGGACCCTGGGATCATGACCTGAGCCGAAGGCAGAGGCCTCAACCCACTGAGCCACCCAGGTGCCCCAAAATCTGATGTTTTAAAATAGAAGTTGTATGAGTGATAAACACAGGGGTTGAAGGAGAGAAGCTATCCATCAGCCCAAGAGAGCAGACAGAAAGTGCAGCCTGATACCCAGAGGCTGCCAGAGCCCAGAGCTGGTGCACATTGTTTGCAAAAGACTGTTTTACCAGCTATTTATTTGGTTTGTATGAGGGAAAATTCAGTAATTTAATGCTACTTTGACCTTTACTTTTTGAAATGAAACTAGAACAGTTTCAGGGGAAAGGAGAATCCCATTAAAACTTCAAACTAATAAAAACGCTTAAAAAAAAAGAAAAAGGAACATCTCTATAGAAGTTTATCCTAGGAAACCGGTAAAGAATCACTTTTCAAACTAACTACAGACTTTAAATCTTCAAGATCCAAATATATTATGTCTCCTGGTGTGATATGGTATGAAGAAAACAGCATTCTTGTTAAAAATGTTTTCCCTGAATTTAATCAAGTCTTTAGACCTAACTTCCAGTTCCAGGAATATGAGAGGCAGAGAAACAAGTTAAATGAAAACAATCACAAATCTCAAAGGTGGAATAGCTCATAGGACAACTTACAATCTCTGGTAAGTCAGTGTCACAGGATAAAGGTAGGAAGAAATCTTCTAGATTAAAACCCAACAATAAAACAAATAAATGAAAATAAAAAATAAATTTTTAAAAAACTAACAATCAAGTGCAAATGTATGGATCTTGAGGGGGTCCTAGTTTAAACAAATCATGAGTCAAAGACATTTGGGACAATTGGGGGTGTAGAATTAGGTGTTAACTCTACTATTATGAATGTAGATGAGGTATTAAATGATATGAAGAAATTAATAGTTAATTTTAGTAAAGATAGTAGAAGCGGTTAAGAAGAAAAACACTTTCTAGGGTGACATTTCACCACTAAATAAATGTCTGACTTGTTTTCAGTAAAATAGACCAGGTCAATAGGGCAAAACATAAATTTTGAATCTAGGTAGTAAGTATGTTAGCGGTCCATATGCAATTTTGTCCATTTTTGTGTGTGAAAATTTTATATAAAAAAATTAAAAGTAGGGGGGCGCCTGGGTGGCTCAGTTGGTTAAGTAGCCACCTTCGGCTCAGGTCGTGATTCCAGGATCCTGGGATAGAGCCCTGCTTTGGACTCCCTGCTCAGCAGGGAGCCTGCTTCTCTCCTTCCCTCTGCTTGCCACTCTGCTTACTTGTGCTCTCTCTCTGTCAATAAATAAATAAAATCTTTAAAAAAATAAAAAGTAAAAGTAAAAGAAAATGACATAGGACACCTGGGTGGCTCAGCTGGTTAAGCATCCGACACTTGGTTTCAGTGCAGGTCATGATCTCAGAGCAGTGAGGTGGAGCCCCATTTTGGGCTCCATGTTCAACAGAGTCTGTGTGAGATTCTCTCGCTCCTACAAGTGTGCTCTCTGTCTCTGAAATAAATAAAATCTTTAAAAAAATTTTTTTAAATAATAATAAAATGTCACAATCCTGACAGAGAACATTGGTTTTCTTATTATTACTGTGCTAATAGGCAATCCAACAATTCCACTTCTAATGAATAGGAAACCTTATTAACAGACTAAACCTCAAGCACTAGTATGACTAGCAACTGTTTAATCTTTCTGAGGAAAAAGTCCTTAAATGAAGGCTTTCTCTCATCCATGGGGCTATAGATTGAAAGATCACAGGCCTAAAGAGCATATAGATGAAGAACATTTTCAAAAATCTGCGTCACAAGAAAAAAAAGAGAGAGAGACGTGTTACCATAGAAACTATCTGTGTGGTTGAATGCTTCAAAGGAAAACAGCACCTTTAGTCATGAAAGAAGCCTGAGGTAGAACCTCATGTGTCAGCTGAAGGAAGTCATCAGAGTGAGCAATGAAACAATTCTGACAAACATGCCTGTAGTACACCTAGGTGTGACAATTCCACTCCTAGTCCAACTGCCCCTCCTGTAGACCAGATCCAGAAAGCCTTGAAAAGAACTTGTTAGGGCTTAAATTAGTTAGTGGGGATGCTGTGACTAGTCCAGACTAGTTGTTCTTTCCATTATACCAGGATGAACTTGTTCACACACTAAAATAGTTGAAGAAACACCAGCTGGACCTCAGGATTCTATCAGCGAACAAAGTCTAACACACTAACTATAAAGCTGAAACATCTCTCTTATAAAGCACTTCACTTCTAAACAGCCCCACCCTCAAAAAACTCAGTTTATAGCAATGGTGGAGGAATAGGAAGAAATGGATATTACAATGAAAGGAAAAAACAGTGTGGGATAAGCATGACTTATCTTGCTTATGCAGAGCAAGGGCTCTAACGGCTGGAAGCTAATCACTCTGCTGCTGAAAGGCAAATTGTTTCTGGTAGCAATCAGGGGCACTTCCATGATTGCCTGTGCATTAGTGGAAAACACGAATATTTTGAAGGGGTAGTCAGTCAGCCCCTTGGCAAAGTCCTCACTCTCAGTTGAACTCCAGCACCTAACACCTTCATCTCTGCTCATGAACAGCTTACCATACAATAGGCATAATTGCATTTTAATCTTTTTTAGTAGAGAATTTCCTTGTTTGGGACATTTGTCAATGGCCTCTGTTGAAATGGGTTCTGATTCCAACTTAGAAAAATAAATACTCATCGATGTACATAAAACATATCATACCTCATAGAGAAGAGCCATATGTTCTGGCAAAGCTCTTCACTTGAAACCGCATTTGGACCAACTGGACCTCAAAAAAATTCAATGCAGAACTCAGCAACAGCCAATTTCCTCACCAAAATCTGGTTTCTTGTTCACAGAACTCTAGAGAAGCAATAGCTGTTGATAAATGGGTAGTGGGTGGACCTCCTCATGGTTAGCAACTAAAATCCGGAAAAGACAGTGAAAACGATTTAGAGGAAGAGAACAGATAATAAGGGCCAAATATTTTGGAAAAACGAGCCTCAGGCAGAATGTCTGCCTTGATCTCCAGCTCCAGTGTGGAATGAGGCAGAGTGATTTTTCAAGACAGACTGTGCTCTAAATTAAAGGCCCTCATGAGAGGAGCAGTGATGGAAGAGAAGGGGGAAAGAATGCAGTCGAGAGAATGGAGCACAACAAAACCTCACAGCCATGGTGAAGAAAAAAATCAGGCAAGTATTTTCAGAAGGATGAGACCTGTTCAATTTTAGTAAAATTACAGTGGCACGAACAGCTAGGAAGTAAGTTGGGAAGTTAAGATGTCACTGGACTTCTGGTGAGAGAGGACAAAGAGAAGATAAGACAGAGTCTAGAGATACTCAAAAAGTACAAGAGTCAGGACTTGGAGCACAAGTAAGCAAGGAGATTAACCAGAAGAATCACAGATAAAACCAACAACCAGACTGTAAAGACTAGACCAATTAAACCAAATACGCCAACTAGCAACATGCATTCAGGTAAAGTTCATAGAAGGGCTGACTGGCCAGAATGGATTTTAAAAACATCAGAGAAAGGAGCCCACTGATGCCTTCCATCTTGACCTTTAAAAAGTAGACAATAATATGCTTTAAAAATTTCATTTAATTTTAACTCCATGGTACCAACAACTATGAATACTAGTATATTGTTTTTAATCCAGAACACTTAGATGGTAGCCTTCTCTAAACCAGCATGGACAATTTCTGTTTAAACAACAAAAGGGGTGTCTGGGTGGCTCAGTCAGTTTAGCGTCTGCCTTCAGTTCAGGTCATGATCTGATGTGGGCTCCCTGCTCATTGGGGAGTTTGCTTCTCCCTCTCCCTCTGCTCCCCCCACACCCCTCCCCCACTCCCCGTGCTCTCTCACTCTTGCTTACTCTCTGATAGATAAAAATCTTTAAAAATAAATAAATAAACAACAGCAGCAGCAACAACAACAACAAAAACACTTGGGGTGCCTGGCTGGCTCAGTTAGTGGAGCATACATCTCTTGATCTCAGGGCTGAGAGTTCGAGCCTTGAGTTGGGTGTAGAGAGGACTTAAAAAACAAAAAATTAAAAAAAAAAATTTTAAATCCTCAAAATGAATTTCCTTCTACTTTCAGCTCAAAAGTTACCACCTCCACAGTAATCTGCGGATTCAAGTCTCTCCACCAGAAGCATCTGCCTCCTTCTGACCACACAAAACTCCATATGCTCCTCTCCACAGGAACTTACTGTTTGGTCCCTGTTACAGACCCTGCTTTCTCTTTGCCAGGATTCAGGAAGAAAAACAGAATTCCTACATATTATGATCCTCACATACTAAGTGGATCTTCATATGAAAACACAGGCACCTAAAAACTGAGGGGGCATGATGTCAATTAGAACATGAATGCTGTAGTCACAAACTACTTAGATGAGCCCAGGCAGAGCAGGTATTTCCATACCACCCTTTACAAAAGGGGAAAAATGACAATTAAACTTTAGAAACATGCCAGTAATTACATGCATAGTTAAAAGAGAAGGTCACATTCAAACTCAGTCTCTTTCTACAAGCAATAAAGATCACAATGAAGGGTGCCTGGGTGGCTCATTCCCTTAAGCATCTGCCCTCAGCTCAGGTCATGATCCCGGAGTCCCAGAATCAAGTCCTGCATCCCTGCATCCAGTTTCCTATTAAGCGGGAAAATCTTTAAAAGAAAAAAAAATCACAATGAAGATCAAGCTCACAAATATATATATATATATACACTATTTTTCTATAATTTCAGGGTAAGCGTTTTTCAGTTATCAGATTTTTCTTGTTAGCTAGCCCTTAGGAAAAGTTGTATTTATTTTACTCCTAGATTTGAAACAACTTTGCCAAAATATTTTCACCTATTTGAAAATATATGCACATACCTCAAAAATAAAAAACTGGAAATAGTGAAAAGTATTGCTTCTATACTTATGTGCTATCTGCCCAGTTCATATTCTGATTAACATGTAATACCAATATAAGCAACATTTTATTGTCCCCCATACCCCATTTTTCCTACAAAATATAACTCCTCTGAGTTAGCCATTCTAAAGGCCTAGACATTGAGGTTACTTCCACATTCAAGGCTATACTGGCTAACTTTGAGCATACATATTTAATGTGTCCAAGTATCTATCTAAGATAAATTCCTAGAGGCTGGATTTTCAAGTAGCATATATAACTCTGTATATGATAGATGTTGCCAAATTATCCTCCATAAGGATAGTATCCTTTCAACAGTAATAGTTTTTGCCCTAGCACTTCAATAACATAATGCAATATCAAATTTTTGGACTTTTGTCAATCTAACAAGGAAGAAATGTCTGTGTGCATTTCTCTTACTGAAAGTGAGGTCAAGCATCTTTCCAAGTATGTAAGTCATTTGTATTTCCTGCCCCACGAACTGTCTGCTTACAGGTCTTCTCAAATTTTCAGTTCTGGTTTTGACCTTTCATACTAATTTCTAGCCTCTCTTTTTATATTAGTTTGATTACCCTGTTGTCTCAAGGGGAGTTGTAAATATTTCTTCCCATTTTGTCATTTGACTTCATTCATGTTGTTATTTCACACGTGACAGTTCATAGTTTTTATGTAATTAAATTATTTTCTTTTATGTCTTCTAGATTAAGTCATAATAAGGTAGAGCTCTACTTTAGAATAAAAGAAATTAACAGTCATATTTTTAAGCTTTATTTTAAATACTTTTAAACTTACTAAATAGTTGCAATAGTCTAAGACATTGTTCTATATCTTCTTTATAGAAATTCAGTCAATGAATTCAAAAGGAATTAAAGAACCAAACATCATTATTTTGAAAAATTATAATTACTGGGTCTAGACAATCACCAATGGCCATTAAAAGTAGTAGGTGAAAGACTGGTGAGGCACTTTGTAATGGATGAATAAGGCTGATAACACCTAACACTGATCAATTTTAATGTCACAAAAAGACAACTAGATATTTAGTCACCTCCTGATGGAAGCATATGCCACAATTTATAAATTATTCTTTACTAAATTTAAGAGTTATTTTTGGGTGGGATCAGGGAGGCACACCTCTAACTCCACTAGTATTTAAGGAACATGTTAAACTAAATCATGAGAAAATAATGAGCAAGACCTATAATGTGGAAAATTCTATAGGACAAATGACCCTGTTTCTTCAACAAATTATAGAGGATAAAAAGGAATAGCAAATCGTAACAAATTAAAAGAAACTTAAGGACATTAATCAAATACAATGTGTGAATCTTGTTTGAATCTTTATCCAAAGAAACCAATTTGTAGGCGTGCCTGGGTGGCTCAGTGGGTTAAAGCCTCTGCCTTCGGCTCAGATCCTGATCACAGGATCCTGGAATTGAGCCCCACATTGGGCTCTCTGCTCAGCAGGGAGCCTGCTTCCCTTCCTCTCTCTCTGCCTGCCTGTGATCTCTCTCTGTCAAATAAATAAATAAAATCTTAAAAAAAAAAAAAAAAGAAAGAAAGAAACCAATTTGTGAAGAGACACCTGTGGAAAAATCAGAGAAACTTAAACACTGGATAGAAATTTGGAAGTAAGGAATAACTGTTAATTTCAAGCATAATTTTTTAGGTCTTTTTATTTTAGATATAGTCAATGAAATGACATATTTGGGATTTGTTTTAAAACAATTCAGTGAGGGAATGTGAGGCAGAAGGGTTGAAATAAGATAGACCTATGTTTATGTTAATAGTTGAGGCTAGAAGGTACACAGCAGCTCGTTATACTCCGCTGTGTACATTTGAACATTTCTATGACGGCTTAAAAACTGATTGCAATCTTGACAAATTTTCTAGAGATCCTTCCCCATAATTTTTATGCGCCAGGGAACAGACCAGTCACTTCAGTTGATACCTTGAAATAATATGTTGACTGACTCTAGGAGCTATCTCAAACAGGTGAGTTTCTGCAGTGCAGACTGTCTGACTCTACACACTTGTCTAAAGAATGACCTCTGGGGGCGCCTGGGTGAGCCTTTGGCTCACGTCATGATCCCAGGGTCCTGGGATCGAGTCCCACATCGGGCTCTCTGCTTGGCGGGAAGCCTGCTTCCTCCTCTCTCTCTCTCTGCCTGCCTCTCTGCCTACTTGTGATCTCTCTCTGTCAAATAAATAAATAAAATCTTTAAAAAAATAAATAAATAAAATAAAGAATGACCTTTGGCCTAAAAGTATTCAGGAGGCCCAGTTGGAATAACTTGTGGCTTTTTTTCATAAAGACAAGTCCTCTGAATTTTTCTTCAGTGTATAAAACAAGTAGTATTTATTGAGCACCTACACAGAGAGGATTGTGGTAGAAAAAAGATAAGAGTTAAGAAGGGGTCTTTGTCTTTATGAAATTAATTCAAACACATGCTGAGAAGTTTGCTAGGGATTCAACGTGGAGTACAAACAGTCCTTCTTCTCTAAAAGGGCCTAAAAAACTGCCATTGAGGCTTATAATCAGACAAAATTCCAGTGAGTAAATGTCCTCTCAGCCTTGAGTATAACAAATTTACCTCAGTTCAGACAATCTTTGATTAACCAAATCCAAATTATCCCCAGATCTAACTGCCATAGATGCAAAAGAGAATGTAGAACCACAGGGAATATATTCATTTATATAAACTAGAATTAGGAATGGTTCATATGATCCAGGATTCATAATCTAGCATTCATCAAAGATTAGATAGTTGCCCTCTCCTGGCAAATTTTAATACTGCAGTCTGACTCAACCTAATATGGGACTCAAATTACAGGAGTATATTGCAAATGAATTAGTGGGGGAAACCCAGCCATGGAAGAGTTTCAAGAGCTGAACAAAGAAAACGGCAGAGAAAATACAAAAAGGGAGAGGAGGAGGACGGAATTTAAATAAATCAGCACAGTATTATGATTAAATAGAATGCCAGAGAATATGACTCTCATTTTCTTTTTTTTTTTTTTTTAATTTTTACTTATTTATCTGACAGACAGAGATCACAAGCATGCAGAGAGGCAGGCAGAGAGAGAGGAGGAAGCAGGCTCCCCGCCGAGCAGAGAGCCCGAAGTGGGGCTCGATCCCAGGACCCTGGGATCAGGACCTGAGCCGAAGGCAGAGGCTTTAACCCACTGAGCCACCCAGGCGCCCCTGACTCTCATTTTCTATCATCCTCCCCGCACTGCTATTGTCAAGATACGTTCTTGGGCAGGTCCTCTCTGTGCCTCAGTTTTCTTATCTGTAAAATGGGAATACATCGCCTACCCTCTAGGGCTACTGTGAGGGCAACCGAGACGATATATGTAAAGAACTCAGCACCTAGGAAGTCATCAGTAGTGTCTGTTTTTACTCACATGTCAGCTCAGGCATCCACGCTCCTATCTCCCAGCACAGATAAATTCCTTTGTTAAGTGCTCTCATTGAGCTCTGTCCATTTTATCCTTAACATTTCTCAATCTGGAATCCCACACTCACTCATGTGATTTTGATGAATATCGGTCTTTGTCCAAAAGTCTGTAAATTCCGTAACAGCAGAAACCCTGGCTTCACTTATCCTGTGTTCCAAGCATTCAGTGCAGGGCCTGGCACTCAATAAATTTGTTACATGAAACTGTAAAGTTGCCCATCTTATGAAGAACAGAATTTAGCCCTGGTATAGGTATAAGGTGAATCATATTCCCTCCCCAAAAAGATAAATCGGATCCCAAAACCCCAGTACCTCAGAATGTGACTTATTTGGAAATTGAGTAATGGCAGATGTAATTAACTAAAGAAAGAAGGGACATAGTGGAGTACAATAGACTCAGTCCTATGTGACTGGTGTCTTTAAAAGAATAAAATTTGAACACCAATAGAGACAGAGATTGGAATAATGCAAGCAAATGAACACCGAGGTTTGATACTGACCACCAGATGTTGGGAGGAGCAAAAAAAGGTCTCTGCACTACAATTGTCAGAGGGAGTATGGTTCCACCCACACCTTGCTTTTGGACTTCTAGCCTCTAGAACTGCGGAACAATAGATACCTGTTGTTTAAACAGCCCAGTCTGTGGTACTTTATACCAACCCAATGAAACTAAAACAGGTACCAAAGTGATGGCTTTGTTTGGTATTCTGTATTTCTGTACAGTATTTCTGTAGTGAACTTTTTTTCTCCCAGGACAGAAAAATTGTTAATAGATAATATATTTTTAAAAGAAAACCTTAGGGGGCACCTGGGTGGTTCAGTCAGTAAAGTGTCTGACTCTTGGTTTCTGCTCAGGTCATGATCTCAAGGGTCGTGAGATCAAGCCCCAAGATGGGCTCTGCGCTCAGTGTGGAGTCTGCTTCAGATGCTCTCCCTCTGCCCCTCCCCCCACCCACTCTCTCTTTACCAAATAAATAAATAGATCTTTAAAAAATAATTTAAAAAATAAAAGAAACCATTAGGACAAGCTGTTTTCCTTCATTCTCAATGGCTTAACAGCTTTAATCAACTTTGACTATTCCTAAATTCCAGGCACGAACTTCAACAACTTCATTATTTTTTCTTCTTTATTCATAGTACACTTTCTAGCAGTAAATAGAACTAAGTCCTATAAAAGTATTCATTAGCAAAATGATTTAAAATAAAAATTACTAGTGAATCAATATTTAGATGAACTACACACATCCAAAAATAGCACCTCTCCATGATGAAATTAACATTTCTTTAATATACTTTAAAACTTGGAACATAAACTGACATTTTACCCACAATATGGGAGAGATAGTAAATAATTTGATTCTTGTCCCCATTCATACCTTATAAATTGTTATAATTTTTAGTTTATCATTGGTGGTAAATCACAAGGATTTGTGATTCACAAAGAGAAAAAAACCTTTTGTGAGTACTAGCACATTTCAGCATGAAGTAGCAAGACTCATTTTTGGATAAACAAAGTCTCTAATTGCTTTGTATTATCTTTCTTTCTTTCTTTTCTTTTGAGAATGAGAGAGTGCCCGCATGCGGTGGGGGGTTGGGAGGGCACAGGGGGAGAGAGAGGATCTTAAGCAGGCTCCACACCCAGTGCAGAGCTCCACACAGGTGATCTCATAACCCTGAGATCATGACTTGAGTCAAAATCAAGAGTCAGAGCCTTGACCAACAGAACCACTGAAGTGCCCTGCCTTGTGTTATCTTTAAAGGATAGATATCATCTTGCAGTGAAAATTACTGAGGCAGGGCTCCTCAACCCTGGTGGGAAGACAGTCAAGAAGTCCATCACCTGTGGTACCTCTCCTCATGCTGCATTTCACACACGCTCAAGTGTTTCCTAAAAACTGATTTATGAAAACTGTTTTGGCATCCTGGATAAGACAAGCTAAAACCTACATTAATTAGAAATACGACACAAGAGTTGTGTATTCCCATAAACGCATAAAGAAGACAATTGATGAAAAAAGGTAGATGCCCTTAACATTTGGTAGATAATGCTCATTAAAAGGTTATTCCCATCTAAACCCAGGGCGGAACAGGGAATGGGAAATATCAGACACAGGGACAAGAAGACCAAGCACCTCAAAGAACAGTAGACCCTCCAATTTATTTAAAGTTCTGAATAAGATATTGGACATACAGGGAAGATTCCCTGTTAGAAGGGGGACCTCATTGGAGGGCCTGGGTGACTCAGTCAGTTAAGTATCCAACTCTTGATTTCGGCACAGGTCATGGGCTCAGGTCCTGAGATCGAGCCATGTTGTGTCAGGCTCTGCGCTCAGCGGGGAGTCTGCTTCTCTCCTTCTCTCTCTGCCCCTCTCCACCCCCTCTCTAAAATAAATAAACAAATCTTTAAAAAAAAAAAGGAGACCTCATCAAGGTAAAACTTAGAATATAAAAGAGAATTATGATGTGTTAAATGGAAATAGGACAGCAACAGAGAAAGATGAGCTGGTCCAAGGATCACGATGTAGTGGCAGATTCAGAGAGCGAGTTCCTGGGAGAGGGCGCAGTGTCTTTTTCAGCATTTCCTCCTAACCCAGTGGTGAACGGTGAGCAGAAGACTTGCACAGCCCTGACAAAACCCCATCACTGGTGATCATAGATGTACCCATGGTAAGGTACACATTAGAAAGTAGATGAAAGGTACACTAGGCAAGGGTTATGCAGAGAAGGGGCAGTACAGGGAGAAATGACAAATTCCCCAGAATGCCAGAAGTTAGCATCAATCTACTAAGGAGGGAAGTAACAAAAAATTATTTGAGGAATGTAAAGCACCAATTTATTTTCTATTTTACAACACTGAAGTCAACACCATTAACCATAAGAGATATGAAAGATACAGAGTATCTTGTTTACAAGTAAAGAAAAGTGAGAGTTTTAAAGAAGTTTGTTTCTTCCCAAAACAATTTATAGTGGTCACTAACTTATGCTCTCTAAAGAAATAAAAATTAGGGATTGTTCAGGATTGTTTTATTACTCTCTGCCATATTGTCTACAGATTTAAAATATCCTTCCTTCTCTCTCCCACCCAGGCTGGGCTAGGGTCTAGACCACCACCATTTGAGGTTTATTCCTTTAAATTCAGCACTGTCCTTGTTGTCCTCTCCTCTCTGTCTTCTAACTATGTGCCTCTAAGAAATGTATTAAGCCCTTAAGTGTGAGCCTTTAGGTAGAGGCTTTCAAACTTTTTACCACAATCCACAGTTAATTATATTTACATCTGGAGCCAGTGCACACACACAAAAAAACAAAACCCCCCCAAAAAAAAACAAAAACAAAAAACCTACAAAACCCACACAGAAGCTCCTCACAACTTGTAACCTTACTACTTATGATAAACTGAACTTTTCAATTCTACTCCACCTTTTTTTTTTTTTTTAATGCTGCTAACCCAGCTGTTAGGTCATAGTTCAGTTTGAAATATTTAGAGATAAGGTACACTGACACATCAAAATAACAACATGAGAAAGTAGGTAAGAGTTCCACATTCAGGCTGTCTGAATTCAAATACCAGCCTACCACTTGAAGATGTTAACCTCTCTGCCTCAGTTTCCTTGTCATGGGGTTAAAAGAACAGTGTTTACCTCAAACTAAGGATTAACCAAGACCTTCCGCATAAGGCAGTTAAAACATAAAAAGTATTCAGTTAACGGCTACTATAATTCTTAAATGGCCTGTGGACTCTTTTTATTGTGGTAAACTATACATAAAATTTATCATTTAAAAAATTCATTTTAGCCATTTTGAGGTGTACAATCCAGTGGCATTTAATATACTCACAGTGTTGTGCAAACACCACTATCACCACTCTCTAGTTCAGAACATTTTCACCACCCCAAAGGGAAACCCTTTAAGCAGCCACTCCCCATTCTACCCTCTTCCCCAGGGCCTGGCAACCCCTAATCTGCTTTCTGTATCTAGGCCCATGCACTTTTGAAGTAATAAGTTAACAGGTGTAAAACCATTTTCTAAGGTAGATTCAAGTGTTTTTTGGATTCATTAGCCCTATGGCTCATAAGACAAACGTATGCTCACCACTTATTTAAATAAACCTTGTGAACCACTTTAGGTAATTTTGTGACCTGTCTGAGAGTCAGAAATACCTCTCTCCTGTGAATTTGGTCAAGATTCCCAAAGTCTGACCCATGTTATGAAGGGGACTGCATTCAGTGTCCACAAGAGGCAGAATGAGTAAGTCCCTAAAAGAGGTTTCTTCATTACATTGTGGAATGTTACAAAATGATAGAATATTCACCAAATGAAGGCTGCTTATTCTTCAGTCTTTGCAGTTTGAAATTCGGATTTTCCGTCTCTGAACTGTTACCATCAAGAGGTAAAAAAGAGAACCTGGACACAGAACTAGGACTTTCTTGGCTTTAGTATGTAGTATTATTTCCTTTTGGGGCCCCACCCCTCTCACACTGATTTCCCACCCTTCCTCTGGGGTGTGGAAGACTGAGCAAAAATAACTTAGCTCTTCCCGGGATCTATTGGAGTCACCGGATAGGCCATCCAGAAAATAACGGGGGCAGGGAAGTTACCTTGCAAAGCAACACTGTTCTTCCTTGAGACACAATGAAGGTAGAGGCTTCTTAGGCCAAATAACTAAATGTCACCAAGAGGCACCAAAGATTTAAGCTGGAAAACAACATCCTTGGTCCCAGTCGCAGAAGTCAGAAGCTTTCCTTCTCTTTTTTGTAAAGAACAGCACCATTCGCCCAGCAAATAGGCACTAAAGTCCTCATTTTCCATTCTCCCTCCCCCATCCCCTACAGCTTTCCAACCTTCTGGGTGAAAGTCTGACCCCCCTCAGGCACGGATAACATTGGGCAAATCCAACTTAGAGGTACTCCGATTCGGGGTCCCAGAGCCCAGCGAAACTTCCCGACTCCCAGAGAGTCACTTTATTGATTTTGAGCTTTTAGAATGGGGACAGCAAAACGTCACGCCTCAAACTCTGGGCAAGTCCATGCCCTGAGCTGGGCCAAATCCTGGGAAAGTCCTGAGATGGGAGTTAACTTGCAGTGGACCAGAGAAAATTAGAACTTTCCCCAAAACTCCGGTGCCCTAGCAAGTCAATTGAGAGTGCGGGTCTCCGAGTTTGCCACAAAGAATCACCCCCGCGCTCCAAGCAGACCAAGCCAAAGCTTCACCCCAGACCTATCAAAAAATTAGACCTCGAGAAGAGGGACGACCTAGGAAGCCCTCCCTTCCACAAGCGCCAGGCGATCCTAATCCTGGCAAGTCTGGGTTCGGCAAGTGCTTCAAGCATCCGGCCCTGGGCGCTTGGGCGACAGGGGCTCCAGCCTCCCACCTGGCAGGTAGCTCAGTGACCGCGGTCCCCGCAACCCGAGGCTCAAGGAGAGGGTTGCGCGCGGGATCCGGAGGACCCCGCAAGGACCGCTGAGCCGGACGCCGGGCACAGGGCCCTCGCCTGGGCGGGAGAGCCGGGCCAGGTCCGAAGGTGGGGTTTGGAGGTGACAACACTCTATCT
The DNA here is from genome assembly GCF_922984935.1 of Meles meles. Lineage (NCBI taxonomy): Eukaryota > Metazoa > Chordata > Mammalia > Carnivora > Mustelidae > Meles > Meles meles. The sequence goes on from NC_060071.1 coordinate 106,852,524, forward strand.
TCTGCCAAGAGTGAGGCAACTCCGGAAACTTCCCCGAGCCGACGCGCGCCTCCCGCGGCCACCTACTCCGTGCCCGCAAGCCGGAGCAGCCCGCGCCCACGACGCCGGCGGGCGCACTGACCTGAGATGGTCTCCTGGTAGCCCTTGGTGAAGAACTGCATGGCTGTGGCCGCCCTCCAGGGCGTCTTGAGCAGTCCCTGCCGCTGGGGGTCCTCGCCCAGCGAGCGCAGGATAGACGAGTAGGCGGCCGCCAGGTTGGGGAGGTTCAGCTCATTATCCTCCTCGCTGCGCGGCCGTTCGCCCTTCCAGCCGTCCGCCGGCTGGACGCTCTTGGTCTCCGGCCGCGGCGGCTTCTCGGCCGGCCCGCTCGGCCCGGATCGCGGCGGCTCCCCCTCGGGGAACCCATTACTGCACCTGGCGCCCCGCGGCTTCGCCGGCGCCCGCACCGGACCCTTCTCCATGGACCCGCCCGCTGCCGCTCCGGAGGGACTCTGGGACGCTTCGAGGAGTGACAGTCAAGCGCGCGGCGGCCGCAGGCAATAAGCTGTGACCAGGATCACCTGAGGAAAGTAGGCGACCGGCCAGGGACACGTTCCTCCGCCAGGGACAGTGGCAGGCTGGAGAGCGCGGCCGTGCCTCCCTTTTATCTGCGGGAGGCTCGGCCGGCGCCGCGGGGCGTTCCCATTGGCCGAAGCCTCCGCGCGTCAGGCGCTCGCCCCGCCCCCTCGCCTGTCCTCCGCGGGGCTCCTCACTGGGGCGGCCCCGAGGGAGGGGCGCGCGGGGGAAATGGACCCGGCGAGCTCCGGAAAGACCCCCGCCGGGGGCGGTGAAGCGGCCTCGCAGAGGACACCTCCGGCGCCAGCCGGGAGGAAGGGGTGGACCACTCGGGCTGTTGCCGTGTGAACCGAATCCGAAAGGAGGCGGGCGTCGGGTGCTGGAACCTCGGCGACCGGGGGGCATGCTCTGCGCGCACGGTCCGCCCTCTCTTGGGCGAAGAAAACGCTGCTTCAGAAGTGCTCTGGTTCCCTCGCTCTGCAAAAGATGGCCCCAACAGGTGGCCTCGAGGGGAACAGACTGTGGATAAGGAAACCAACTCTTAAGCTTTTGGGCAAGAGAATAATATGACACGAAACTCCTGCGTTGGTTAGTTAAAAATTTTCCCACGCACCTGCCACCTAGGAGAACCCTCTCGCTGCTCCGAGGGAGAGTGTTACACCAAGTGGTCCTCCTGTGAGTCTCTGTATCTAGGACGGTGGTGTTTGTGAGGGCCTGGAGAAAAATTGATTTACAAGAGAAGAAAAGTTAGGACTTTGATTAAAAACCCATTTGTCGGGGCGCCTGGGTGGCTCAGTGGGTTAAGCCTCTGCCTTCGGCTCAGGTCATGATCCCAGGGTCCTGGGATCAAGCCCCACATCGGGTTCTCTGCTCAGCAGGGAGCCTGCTTCCCTTCCTCTCTCTCTGCTTGCCTCTCTGCCTGCTTGTGATTTCTCTCTGTCAAATAAATAAATAAAATCTTTAAAAAAAAAAACCATTTGGGGGCGCCTGGGTGGCTCAGTGGATTAAGCCGCTGCCTTCGGCACAGGTCATGATCTCAGGGTCCTGGGATCGAGCCCCGCATCAGGCTCTCTGCTCCGTGGGGAGCCTGCTTCCTCCTCCCTCTCTGCCTGCCTCTCTGCCTACTTGTGATCTCTCTCTGTCAAATAAATAAATAAAATCTTAAAAAAAAAAAAACCCATTTGTGCTCTGGGGAAATTTGGTACTGATCGGTTTAGAGTGACGTGCTAAGCTCTCTCCTTTCCCCCAGTGTTGGTACAAATTGTGAAACGTTATTGATCAGCTGGATTTGTAACCAGGGACATCTGCTTTGACTGTTTTCCTTAAGATTAAAAAAAATGGGCTTTTTTTTTAATTGGCTGTTTTCCTCACTTGAGGAATTATTTCATAATGCCAAAGGTAAGTTTTAAAACACGAATCAAATTAATAACGTATGATTTGCTGCAGAGGGTTTCTAATGCTGACTTTCTGACAAATATACAGATATTAAAAAGCTTCAGATCATACAAACCAGGAGAGAAGCCACTGAAATCGTTCCATACGAATACAGTGGCTCAGTCATTGTAATTACTAATTAGTATCTATTGGATATCTGCTCCAGACATAGCCCTGTTCTAAGCATCAAGGAAGGAATTACGGAAATTCCTTGGCCACCTTGGCACCTTTAGTCTAAAATAGAAGTTTTAGTCTAAAATAGAAGCCTCGGTGTCTCAGTAGGTTAAAGCCTCTGCCTTCAGCTCCGGTCATGATCCCAGGGTCCTGGGAGCCAGGCCCCATCAGGCTCTATGCTCAGCAGGGAACCTGCTTCCGCCTCTCTCTCTGCCTGCCTCTCTGCCTACTTGTGATCTCTGTCTGTCAAATAAATAAATAAATAATCTTTAAAAAATAAATAAATAAAATAGAAGTGTTCTTGCCAATGTGATTTTTAAAGATAGTTATTGGATTTCTATATGCATTAAATACCAAACTACATAAATCAAGAAATATGACCATCCCTTGAGCTCTTTGTTAGTCTGCTAACAGTTTTGTGAGTCCCCCCCCCCCCCCAGCAAGATCCTGCAACATTTTTTCCCTGTAACTGCACTGCCCACTGTCCTCTGGTATTCTGGTCAGAGTTATCCACTGGATCTCAAAGTGTTTCAGCATAGTTGGAGACAACATTACAGAATGGCCTTGTTTTAGCAAATGAAAACAAAGACACCAAGTGAGGTGCTTTTAAAAGCAGAAGGATTCCGTGGAGACATTTTCAATAAGATTTTTTAGTGGCAATCTTGTGCCTACCTTTAAAAGCACTTGTAAACATTAACCTAGTGTTCTCTAAAGACAATTTCTAATTAAATTTTTACCCTAAAAATTAAATTTCCTTATAAACACTGCCACTGAGGCATCAGCACTTTTGTTACCAAATAGTACAAAGTCTCTGGATTTGTTCTATGAAATATTTACTTGTTAAATGCAGGCAGTGCCTTTCAGCCAAATGCCCGAAGGTAATACAAGGAAGCTTTACAATCACCATTATAGACACAGTTTAACAGTGAAATGTAGGTTGTTGGTGAGGGTGGTTATAAGTAGAAATGAGAGAAGAAGGAGGAATAAACTAAAATAAGAGGGACATATTCCCCAGAATTTATTAGCACAAATTATTTCAACAGTAAAACTATGAGCTTTCTCAGCCAGAAATTGTAATGGCATGTAGGTTTTCTAATCCAGTAAGGGACCCATTTTCACCTTGGACCCAACCTGGGAATTGCTTTCTATCAAAAAACCAAGGAATTTTTTTTAATTCTCCCATTTTTAGGATAGTAGCAGAACAGAGAAGCAGATGAGTAAGATACACAGAGATTGAATACTGTAATGCTATATAAATATATAGTTACTTACCAAGGGTAACAGGTAAACTAACCTTAGGCATTCAGCAATGGTACCTGGAAAAAAGTAAAATTTCTTTAAATGCATTGGATGAAGATTTTATATTTGAGATTCAAACTTTAGAGGATTTTCTTGATTAATGTGGAGAGATGGACAAGAACAGTGTCATCATTCCACTCCTAACTTCCAGAAGTAGGACTGTGAAGTCAATACGATCCTGAAATGTCTCACTAAATCCCCCAAATGTCAGGGGAAGCAAACTAAATTGAGGCCCTTATCTTTTTTCTCCTCTGACTGAGGAGGAATGGAACAACATTTGGAGAGAAAAATGGAACATTGAGCTGATTCTCTGAGATGGAAAGGAATGATCAAGGGCTCTATACTGAGTTGAGGAAGGTGTCCACAGCCCAAAATTACCTCACAAGGGAAGGTTAGATGTATGCCAAATGTCACATGTCCCTGGCAGAGGATCTTAAATCACCTCAAAAGAACTAGCATGTGCTAAAAAGAGGGATACTAATAACGAGTGTGCTCTATGACAGATGAACACCATCCCAAACTTCACAGTCCCTTACAGAAGAAAACATATATCACGGTTACCTCAACCCCCAAACTGTAGCAGAGTCAGGATAGCAAATGAGCTTCCACAGTAATGTGAACACAAAGAAGTCATCCTCAATAATATTATGCATGAATGGAACAGAGAAACAGCATGGTAACCATAGCAAACATACAATAGCCAAACAAACAAAACTAAACAATGGTGGAAATAATGGACCATATAGAAGACACGAAGACAAAGAATGCAACTGAGTAGGAAATAAAGCTCCTGGAACAGAAGAAAATTCCTCACAAATGTTTTATGCTACAAAACAACTTTAAAAATATGAGTTCAGTATGATAAAAAATAACAGATAATAGAATAATAAAATTGAAAAAGGAGTTAAAGATCTAAGGAAATGAATTGAGGACCATCATTAGATGGAATTTCTTAAAAAGAACCATATATAAAATAGATAATGCAGAAAATGTAATTACTGACATTAAGAAAGCAGGTGAATGAATGCAGAATAAGAGAGAAAGATGAAAACTTTTAGAGAAGACAAAGATGATCCAGCATAAGAATAATTAGGGTTCCAAAGATAGAGAGCTCAACAAATGAGAGAGAATGTAGTCAAAGATATAATACAAGCATATTTCTGTACCAGAAAAAAATCCTTATATTTATATGCAGTTGATTTTCAACAAGAGTGTCAAGACAATTAAATGGGGTAAAGAGTCTTTTCAACAATTGGTACCAGGGCAAGTGGACATCCTCTTGTATGTAGTTTAAAAAAAAAGAACCTGGGGTGGGGATTGGTGAAATAGGTGAAGGGGATTAAAAGGTATAAACTTCCAGTTATAAAATAAATAAATGGGGTGCCTGGGTGGCTCAGTTGGTTAAGCGACTGCCTTCGGCTCAGGTCATGATCCTGGAGTCCTGGGATCGGGTCCTGCAAAGGGCTCCCTGCTCGGCAGGGAGTCTGCTTCTCCCTCTGACCCTCTCCCCTCTCATGCTCTCTCACTCTCTCTCTCTCCTCTCTCAAGTAAATAAATAAAATCTTAAAAAAAAAAGATTTAAAAAAATAAATAAATCATGAAGACAAAAAGTATAGCCCAGGGAATGTAGTCAGTTATATTCTAATAGCATATAGTGGCAAATGTGACTACACTTATTATGGTGAGTTCTCTATAATGAATAGAACTGTTAATTCACTATGTTATACACCTGCAGCTAATATAACATTGTATGTCAACTATAATTAAAAAAAAGAAAGAAGTTGGATCACTATCTCACATCATATACCTAAATTAAGTCAATTAGATCAAATACCTAAACATAAGAGCCAAAATTATAAAACTCTTAGACAAAAACATGGCATAAAACTTCATGTCCTTGGATCACCCAATTAGATTTCTTAGAAATGACACCCAAAACGGAAGTAACTAAGGAAAAAAGAAAAAATAAATTAGACTTCACCAAAATTTAAAACTTTTGTGCTTCAAAGGACACTGTCAAAAAAGGGAAAATATAACACAGAGTATGGAAGAAAATATTTACAAATCATGCATCTGATAAGGGACTAGTATCTAGAATATATAAAGAACTCTAGGGCGGCTGGGTAGCTCAGTAGGTTAAGCCTCTGCCTTTGGCTCAGGTCATGATCCCAGGGTCCTGGGATCAAAGCCCACATTGGGCTCTCTGTTCAGCAGGGAGCCTGCTTCCCCCCACTCCCTTCCTACCTCTCTGCGTACTGTGATCTCTCTCTCTCTTTTAAATAAATAAATAAAATATTAGGAAAAAAAAAAGAACTCTAACAACTCAGTAAAAAGACCAAGAACTGATAGGCAGTAATTCAGTGGACAGAAGAATTGAATGAATGTTTTCCCAAAGATATACATAGTCAAGAAGCACATGAAAAGATTCTCAATGCTATTAGCCTTCACAGAAATGCAAATTAGGGTATGAGTGAATACTGCCTCACAACCCAGGACAGCTGTATTCAAAAAGATGATAACAATTGTTTCTGAGAATGTGAAGAAATTGGAATTCTCATACACTGCTAGCGAGAATATGAAACATTGTAGCTGCTTTAGAATATGGTCTGCAGTTCCTCAAAAAGTTAAACATAGAATTGTCATATGACCCAGCAATTTCACAGCAAGTAGAAACCGAGGAGTTACAAAACCCACAAAACTTGCACATGAATCTTCATAGCACCATTATTCATGGCAATTATTCATTATTCATAATAGCCAAAAAGTGGAAATAATCCAAACGTCCATCAACTGATGAATAGATAAACAAAGTGTGATACTAAGTGTGATATACATGCACATTGGAATATTATTCAGCCATAAAAATGAAGTACTGATACATGCAATAGCATGGATGAACCTTGAAAATATTACACTGCGTAAAAAAAAATACATGCAAAATGTCACATATTGTGTAATTCTGTTGTACAAAATACCTAGAATAAGCAAATGCATCAAGACAGAAAGTAGATTAGTAGTTGCCATGCCACTAATCAGGTATGGTTTCTTTTGCGGTGGTGAAAATCTCCTGGAATTTGTGGTGATATTTGTACAACTTTGTGAATATATTAAAAACTATTGAACTGTATAGTTTAAAAGGATGAATTTTATGGTATCTGAATTATATCTCAATAAAAAGGATATTTCTCTTAAAAACTAAAAATAAAATTTGCAGAATATATCTATAATTTTCCTAGAACAATATGTTCTAGAAAAAATTTGAGACAGAATGCTTAATGCCAAGCTGGATAAACTTCAAGGATAAAGACAGTTTCAAGGATAGAATTTTTAAAGCATCCACAGAAAAACAAAACAACAAACTGCCTAAAAAGGTTTGGGAGTAAAGACACAAGCTATCCTCTGGTTTTTCCACAGCAACAGTCATTGCCAAAAAAGAAAAAAAAAAAATTTTTTTTTTTTTGGAGGAGACAGCTTTATAGCTTTAAGTAAGTTATACCTACTCAAGAGAGCATTTAAGTACAAGGGGACACTGTCTTAAACATGTATGAACTCAGGAAACACAGCTCATATAAGTTCTTTATTGAGAAAACCACTTGAGGGCGCCTGGGTGGCTCAGTGGGTTAAGCCGCTGCCTTCGGCTCAGGTCATGATCTCAGGGTCCTGGGATCGAGTCCCACATCAGGCTCTCTGCTCGGCGGCGAGCCTGCTTCCCTCTCTCTCTCTCTGCCTGCCTCTCTATCTACTTGTGGTCTCTCTCTGTCAAATAAATAAATAAATAATAAAAAAAAAAAAAAAAAAGAAAACCACTTGATATGACATCCTGCTAATTAAGAGATAGTCAAAATAAAGAACTCAAGAATAAAGAAGTTACAGTAAAAATTTAAATATAAAATCAATTTAAATTTGTTAAATATTAAAACAATTCTAAGTACAAAGCCAATTCTAAATCACTTTGAAATCATTGTTATAGAACAGAATATGAACAGTATGAAACCTGGACATTATAAGAATAATATGACTAACCAAAACCAAGATTTGGAGAAGGGAGATGGGTAGTCTTCACCCTTCATAAAAAGGAGTCAATAATATTATTTAAACTGAAAAATATTAGGGGTACCCGGGTGGCCCAATCAGTTAAGCATCTACCTTTGCCTCAGGTCGTGATCATGGGGTCCCGGAATCCAGGAGCCCTGTGTCTGGCTCCCTGCTCAGTGGGGACTCTGATATTCTCCCTCTGCCCCTCCCCCAGCTTGCATGCTCTCTCTCTCTCTCTCTCTCTCTATCGCTCTCGCTCTCTCTCAAATACATTTTTTTTAAAAATCTTTAAAAAAATAAAAATAGGCAGAAACATATTGGTAAAAAATCCAAAAATTTTTCATGGTTTTTATAATTTCTTTTTTTTAACTTTAAAGGAATTGTTAAAAGAAATACCACAAAGAAATTTTGTGTCAACTTGACTGGGTTAAGGGTTGCTCAGATACCTGGTAAAACACTTCTGGGTGCATCTGTGAGGTGTTTCCAGAAGAGAGTAGCTTTTGAATTGGTGAACTGAGTCTAGCCGATTGCCCTCCCCAAGGTGGGTGGGCACCATCCAATCTGTGGAAGGCCTGAATAGAACAAAAACCTGGAGGCAGGGCAAATTCACTCTCTCTGCTTGGGATGAGACATCCATCTTCTACCCTCAGCTGCTGGACATCAGTGCTCCTGGTTCTCAGGCTTTCTGACCCAGATGAGGACTTATACCACCAGCCCCCCTCATCCACCCTGTTCTCAGGCCCTGTGGACTCAGACTGAAAGTACAGCACAGGCTTTCCTGGCCCTCCAGCTTGCTGAAGGCGGATTGTGGGACTTCTTGGCCACATACCAAAATGAACCAATTCTTATAATAAATCTCCTCTTCTATATATCTATATATATTTTATTGGTTCTGTTTCTCTGGAGAAATCTAATACAGATTTTTCAACATATCTTCCTTCAGATTTGCTTCAGATCCCTTTTCTTCCTATTACATTAAAATAAAATGAATGTGTTTCTATTAAAAATAGAATTTCTGATAGGTTGCCATTTGGCAAAGGGTTTCAACCAGCTTTTAGTGAAGAGCTGAAAATTCATATTAGAATGCCACTGTATGGTATTCATAGTTACCACTCCAATAAACTGTATGTGGTTCGTATTCTGTAGGGTAGGCTCAGTTATAAATTCCATTAAAATCCCAAGTATGGAATAAGTCACATAGTACCCCAACTGAAGATTGGATCCCGATGCCCAGAGTGGGCAATCAGGTTAATGTCACTCTGGAAAGGCTGTTGTAGCTGTGTTTCTTCTCTGGATGAGCTACATGTTAATTGCAGCACAGGAAATACGGTTGGAGAATGCAAAATCTAAGTTCCTATTTCCTGAGTAGATATGAAAAAAGTCAGGCAACACATGCGTCACCACCCTAACTTGTGCTAACATTGTGGAATTCACAGGGAGAGCTAGATGTGAAGCATTCTTTAGTCTGCTTGACAATGGGGGGGGGGGGGTAAGAGTGGGGCTTCAGTCCTGGGATTCCTTCCTTTAGTTACTGCCTTGACTCAGGACGATCTGCACACTCACTGTAAAACGCAACAAACCTCTTTCCATCCATGTTCCATTTAACTTTGTTGATGTCAGTAGGCACCAACAGAAGACCCCTAGAGACAATATCCCCTATTCTGCATTGGATCCAAAACCAGATGTGGACCTTAAGGTTGAGAATCCCAAGCCAAGAAAGGGAAATGTAAAGTTTCATGAATCGTCCAAATGCTTTCACTTTGAGTTGATTCTCTCAGGATTTTAGTCAATTTCTAGGTATGTTTTGTGGGCCCTTTTTGGTCTGAAGCCTAGAATGTGCAAAATATTTGTGGTTTTGGAGATTACCAAAATTAAGCTTGCAATCTGCTCTAGCTGAGTCAATAAACTTCAGAAAGGGTTCCATTACTATGGCCCCATTAGTCCCATCATGTCATCAAGATCAGGTGTCACTCATTCATTCAACCAATATTTAGTGAACATGTACTCTACGTCAGACTCTGTGCAAGGGACAGGGAATGCAACAGTGAACAAAAAAGAAAACAAAAACTCTATGCGCTCAAGGAGCTTACATTCATTCATTCAACAAGTTCTTTGTTGTTTCTACCTCTACAACATATCTGCTTTTTTAAAATTATTGATTTCAGAAAAATCCTAGAGACCATTGCCACTTAAAAAGTAAAACTATGTATGGGGCACCAGGGTGGTTCAGTTGGTTAAGTGCCTGACTCCTGACTTCAGCTCAGTTTATGGTCCTAGAGCTCGGGGTGTGAGATAGAGTCCCACCTTAGGCTCTGCACTCAGTGGGGAGTCTGCTTGGGATTCTCTCTCTCTCTCCCCTCTGCCCCTCCCCCTATTCACACACATGATTTCTCTTTCTCTCTCAAGAATAAATAAATCTTTAAAAAAAAAAAAGTATCACTACTTAAGTTCACTAGCTAAAAAAGATAAGGGTCATGTCGTATAGTGGTTAAGAAAAAAACCTGCAGTGTCACACTTTCTGGGTTCATGCCTGGGCTCCAACAGTTTTCAACTTGGTAACTATGGCAAGTCTCCTAACTTTTTTTTTTTTTTTTTAAGATTTTATTTATTTATTTTTCAGAGAGAGAGAGCACAAGCACGGGTACAGCAGGCAGAGGGAGAGCAGACAGAGGGAGAAGCAAGCTCCCCACCAAGCAAGAAGCCTGATGCGGGACTTGATCCCAAGACCCTGAGATCATGACCTGAGCAGAAGGCAGCCGCTTAACCAACTGAGCCACCCAGGGGCCCCAAACTGAAGCTTCTTAAAGCTTCTGAAAGCTTCAGTTTCCTTATCTGGAAAATGGGCTGGTTTAATAATAGACCTTCTTCATAGATTTGTTTTGAGGGTGTGAGACAATCCATGTAGAGTTTTGCAATAGCACTAGACACATAACAATTGAGTGATAAATATTAGCCATTGTCAATGATAAAGGCGTTTAAAATGCAAAAAGAATATTTTAACTATCAAAAGATCCTTTTGACAAAGAGTATTTTTTTTTAAAGATTTTATTTATTTATTTGACAGAGAGAGATCACAAGTAGATAGAGAGGCAGGCAGAGAGAGAGAGAGAGAGAGAGGGAAGCAGGCTCCCTGCTGAGCAGAGAGCCTGATGCGGGACTCGATCCCAGGACCCCGAGATCATGACCTGAGCCGAAGGCAGCGGCTTAACCCACTGAGCCACCCAGGCACCCCTTGACAAGGAGTATTTAAGTGTTGATTTACCCAAGGAAATCTAAGTTCAGACCAGAAAAGCTTAATATTATCTCATGATTAACTGAAAATCAATCAGAAGTTAAAATAATGTAAGAATATTTGTTTTAAGTTTTTCAGTAATAGATTGTGAGGTAAAACTGTAAATACTGTAAGTTTGGTATCTTTCATATGCACTTTGTACAACCTCTGATCATGGAAGTACAGAATTATACCTATTCACTGAGAAACATGTCCCACTAAATGCCCATACTTTGAGCTCCCATCCAGACATTGTGAAACAGCAGGATTCAACATGAAAGTCTGGCAAACTCATGTATGATGGAAAGAATGAGGAAGTGCTCTGTCATCTGAGACAAAGTTGATCTGGACACTGACCCATATATATCTACAAAGAGCGCCATCCCCAACACAGCCATGTCTGAGGGTAAGGCTGCACATCTCATCCTAGAATTTCCACTTTTCCCAACCTCCTCTATCAATTAGCATGGCACTTATTTCTGGAGGATGCCAAGTTTACCCATAGTAGAGGATTTATTTTCTAGTCAGCAGATGCTTTCAAGTGGTAATTTAACTGTCAATGAAAAATAAATAAAAGGTGTTGCAAATTCTGTAAGATCTTAGCCATTCATGGAAGCTCTGTTGTTACTGAATGTATCTTCCTCTCAGTTGCCTGGGGAACTGCATTTTAATGCCACACATCAAGCAGTTCTTTCCTGAATGTAATTGTAGTTTTTCTGATGCTATGGTTAAAGCTGTTCAAATGTTTGGCTTCTGGCAAATATTTCCTAACATCATTCAAGACAGTGATGGATCTGAAGCAATTTTAATACATTTTTAAATTCCACTAACTTGTTAAATAACCAGAGAAAGAATCCTATATAAATTGAAAATATCTTTATTACCCGAAGAGGTGTCTGGGAAGATACATTCAAATTTGTAATGATCTGATGCTTTCAAGATTGTGGTTGATCCTTTGCAGAATCACATGTAGAGGGAAGCCATGATCTCTCATCAGAGAGGTGTCTTATGGCAAGAGGAAGCCCTGCACTGGCTTGACCATTGGTTTCTTGCAGTCACTGCTAGATGTCTACCCAGTATTCTCTCTTGCCTTGTTTTTTTACTGAGAGATCTCCAGCTTAGTTCAGAGAGACAATGTGGCTAGACTTGGCTAAAAACACGTATTTTCCAAGCTCTCTGCATTTTCAATGGTCTTATGACATCATTCTACCCAAAGAGTTACCAGTCACTGGGTGGCATTTCTGGGAAAGATCTTTCACGGCGTATGGATGGGTGCTCAGCTGATAGGCTCTTTATGTCCTTCACATTCTTTCTCTTAGCAGGAATGCAGAAGCCTTGCTAGAAGTGGATTAGTCATCTTTACCCAGGAAGCCACATACATGTTCAAGATGGCTGAGCAGAAAGATAGGAAGATACTAAGTCCCTGATAGCACCGCATAGCTTCCATTCGAGCCCCGGACCATGGCCCTCCAGTCTCCCCACTACTTGAGAAAAGTGAAACAATTTGTGCCACTAGTGTTTGGGTCCCTATCATTAAAAGCCAAAAGCTACAGGTAAAATTGGAAACTAAGTGTTTGGACAGAGGGGTTTAAAGATCCACCTGTGGGAAGCTGGAAAGCTAGTGGTCCCTGTTTTGGCAAGGCATTTGATCAAATTGTCTCTGTTATACCTTGCTTGCTGTGCCTCAGTCAGCAGTATGGTGGCAGATTAGGAAGACAGACGGAATCTTGTCCATTGAGAGTATTGCCAAGTCATTCTAGACGAGCTCTGCCACCCCCAGACTCCTTATTGGATAAGAAGAATGGTCCTCTATATTTTCTTTGCATTTTATATTATAGAATCCATTCTAGTTCAGGCACATAAAAGAAAGGAATGACTCCAAGTACTTTGCATGGTGCCTGGCATATGAAAACTAAAAGGAATTTGTTAAACAAATGGGACACTCTTACCATCTTTTTCTTGTCTCACTTGAGAATGTGCATCAAATAAGGACATTGCTTTTGTTGGTTTTACCATTATCTGTTTATCATCCTTCCTTCAAGAAAGTGAATAATTTAAAAATTGATTAAATGGGGGCGCCTGGGTGGCTCAGTGGGTTAATGCCTCTGCCTTCAGCTCAGGTCATGATCTCAGGGTCCTGAGATCGAGCCCCTCATCGGGCTCTCTGCTCAGCAGGGAGCCTGCTTCCCCCCCTCTCTCTTTGCCTGTCTCTCTGCCTCCTTGTGATTTGTCTGACAAATAAATAAATAAATAAATAATTTATTAAATGACTAGGTTGTAGAAGCACTTGGCTGGTTCAGTTGGTAGAGCATGTGACTCTGAATCTCAGGGTCATGAATTTGAGCCTCATGTTAGGCATAGGGTTTTCTTAAAAGATATACACACACACATGCATACATAAAGTTGGACTTTCTGATAGCCAGGCCTAGCCCAAATCATAAGACAATAATACTACCTAGCACTTTTTGAATGCTGTCATGTGTCAGACACTGTTCTAAGAACTTTATCATGTGATTTATTCTTCACTACAAGAGCATAACATAAGATTACTATTATGTTTGGGGATGCCTGGGTGGCTCAGTGGGTTAAAACCTCTGCCTTCGGCTTGGGTCATGATCCCAGGGTCCTGGGATTGAGTCCCGCATCGGGCTCTCTGCTCAGCAAGGAGCCTGCCTCCTCCTCTCTCTCTGCCTACCTCTCTGCCTACTTGTGATTTCTATCTGTCAAATAAATAAATAAAATCTTTAAAAAAAAAGATTACTATTATGTTCATTCTGTTAGTGGGAAACTATTAGTTTTGTAGGTACAGGGGGCACATGTAAGTTAGGCATCTTATCTGAGATCACGCAATTAGAATGAATGAATAGAATGAATAAAATGAATGAACCAGGATTAATCCAAGTGTTCTAGCTCTTGACTACCACACTTTAATATTACTTCAGTGTTAATTTTCTTCATTCTTTGTCATCATCCTCATTCTGATCTTGCCCTCTCATGGTTGTTATTACCTTATGAGTTTGGGATTTTAAAGTTTTTGGTTGACCTTGCTGTGTATTTCTCCTTCTACCTACCTGTGAGAAGGTGATTGGGTTGGGCATCATGGCCCCATGGAGGCAGGCTCTCTGTAGGAATGATTAATGTTTGTACTTAATGCTTTTAAAAAATTGTAAATTTGTTTTATTATAACAGTAAGGCATAAACATTTGCTGGTTACTATATTGACTGGGTAGCAGAGAATTCTAGATGTCTCTATCTCCATTCTCCCCTGCTTCTAAAGCAATAGAATCCTAATATTAATTGGGATACATGGCTACCCTCAGTGAAGATACTTTCCTGACACCTTCACACTTAGATGAGGACACTGATTTCTGGGGGTATGGATAGGTGCTCAGCTGGACAATGGGATGTTAAGAAAAAGAATGTATTCAACTTTCAGGTTGCATCTCACTTCTTGTAGCCTGGAATGGGAACATAGGGGCTTAATGGATTATGTAGACAAAGCAATCCCCTAGAGATAATGGAAAAACCAGATAGATGGAGCCTGGAGCCTTAGTGACTTTGTGGAGCAGAACCACTATATCAGTCCAGTCACATACTTGACAGAAAGATAAATTCCCCTCTTGTTTAAGTCACTGGTGTTTTGGAATTCCATTATTGGAAACAGAACATATGTTCTAATTAATACAACTGGGATATATAATTTAGACCTCAGAGCCAGACCAAAAATGATGGAAATGTCAATCATACGATGTTGGCATCCTGCATATTTATCTGATTTGTCAGTATTTAACGGACATCATTGTTGTAGAACTCTGTATTGATTAGAGAAAATCCGACATTTTAATAAAAACAACTCTGAATCTTTCCTGGAATTAGACCCTTCTCTGATGACTTCTAATCTCAAAGCCTCCAGATTCCTTTCTGTAGCTGTTAAGGACTGTTTACCACTATTAGAGAAATGATCTTGCCATTCCCTTTGACTTTCTAGTTTTTTCTTGTTTGATTCAGTGTATGAGTGTCTAGATTTGACAACCAGGGTCTACTGTAAGATGACACCCATCCCAGTTTGCCTGGTACATCCCTAGTTTTAGCACTGAAGGCATAGAAAACCCCTCATTCTTGAGAAACCAGGATGGTTGTTTACACTAGTTATGCTTTAAATATGATACCCTGTTACTTTTCCCAGAGCTTCTGAGTTTTTATCTACAACTACCTTTCTACTTTTTTTCCTTTCATTCTTGACTAACATTTGTTGATTGTCCATTGTATGCCAAATATAATGTTAGGTTTTGGAGAAGTACAAAGGATAATGGGAAAAGGACCTTTTCATCTACTAAAGGAAACAGATGTGTAAATCTAATTATAATAAAGTATAATAAATACAATTAAAGAGGTAAGTGTGAAATATTTGGGGAGTACAGGGGAAGCAGTAATTTGAAATAATATTTGAGTTAGGAAAGGGCTTTATAGAGAAGGAAGCATTTGCTATGCATCTTAAAGATGGTTAGGTACTCATCAAGCATGGAAGTTGTTTCTTACCACTTAGTCCTTCCTTTATAATGGAACTTTAATCTGAACAGAAGTTCAATACAAAACAAAAAAAAAATGGAAATAGATGCTCATTATTCATCATTTCTTTTTGTGAAATTTTTTATCTGAATTTTTCCCACCCAGAAACAAGTCATAGTAGTTCTGATTAAAGAAATGCAAACGGAAGTTGTTAGATAGATAGGAAGACTAATTAAAAGGGGCATACAGTTGATGGAAGCCCTTTTGACATTTCCCCTTACCATTCCTGGGAGCAAAGGTGATGACTGGGCTCTGACAGCCATCTTAAACCATGGACCATGAGGAAACTTTCAAAATGAGTGCACTAATGATAGCAGATTAGAAAAATAAGATGATACTTGGCTCCGGATAGTTGTGGAGCAACCATAGGGGTCCTGGACTATCTACCTCAGGACTTTTACAAGAAAGAAAATTAATCATTTATGTATTCATACCATTGGTATTTACAGGTTTTGGATTATATGAAGTTAAACCTAATCACAACAGATGTAAGTTACAAGTCAAATTTTTAGTGATTACTGTATTAGTAGTCTAACACCCACCACTACTATGACAGTTTAAGAATTCTCTGGCATACTATAGTACGTAGACATCACTCTAGATAATAGAAAAATATCAGACAACCTTTGGCCGTATCCCACTTCAGCCCTGCTTAAGCTCCCATCTCTCTTCAGATGCCAGGTCCCTCTCTTACCACTTCCCCTCTTTTCAGGTTTAGCTCTATTTGCCCACCATGGCAACCATTACATTCCTGTCCATTTATTTTGTTAATTAGTTCATCTATACTCTAGGTCTCAGCGTCACTAAGCCCTGATGATCCTGTACTTTCTACTCCCAAAAGATATTTTGCTTATCATGGACAACTTGCTTCCCTGGAAAGAATTCTATATTAACTCAAACTAACATTTTCCCCTCTACACATGTTATCTCAAAATCCCAAAGCGTCCTCAACAAACCCGTAGCCATTTGTAGCAGTTCTATATCATTTCATACCCATGGAAAAGTTTGGTCCACAAAGGAAACTCCTAACTGAAGATGTATGGATTGAGTTTATACTGTTACATGATAAACTGAAGCATATTAAATTTTCAGGATTTTGAGCAAAAATTGATTCCAGTCAGGCAGCACCAAACTGGAAGTAGTTAGGAAGCCTCCACCAAAAGGAGCCAGGGAAAAGACTTTTATAGAGAAGATATGGAACCAAAGCAAGGAAATGATTTGGTTGGCGAGAGCTTAAACAGTTACCTTATTTGGGAAAGTGTAGTTGGCTGTTTGTGATTGATTGTCCTTGGGTTTTGATTTCTTTCCCTTGAGTCATTTACAAGCTTGAGTTTTGGTTTGCTTGCTCAGGCCACAAAGACATTAAAGTTACCTCAATCTAATGGCCTCCTTGTTTAATTAACCTAACAATCTAAAGCCCTAACAATTTCTTCATACTCCGACTATAGAGTACAAATTGCTTTTCTAAATCTAAGGAATGTGATCATTAATACCAATGTTATATATGTTTGTTTATACCCATCAGATCCCCCTAAAAAATTCTGAGTTACCAATGTTATATATGTTTGTTTATACCCATCAGATCCCCCTAAAAAATTCTGAGTTAATGTACTGTCCTGTTCAGGTCTCAGACTTACATTTTCGTGAGAAAGCCTAGAGACAAAAACTGTTACAATTTAGGCTGGTAGGGAGGTATTCTTAAGCAGGAAAGCCTCAGTGCCCATCAGTTTCCGATGAATAAGAAACTCCCACTCCCAATCTTCAGCCTCTAAATAGAGCTGTCTTTGGCTTTCAGGT
This sequence comes from Meles meles, assembly GCF_922984935.1. Classification (NCBI taxonomy): domain Eukaryota; kingdom Metazoa; phylum Chordata; class Mammalia; order Carnivora; family Mustelidae; genus Meles; species Meles meles. Next base: position 106,869,658 of record NC_060071.1, read on the forward strand.
GCTACGAGGTATGAGGGAGATGAGACAGGCTTAAGCAATGGAATTAGAAAAAGGGATATATCCCAGCAACCATAGTTAAGTCCTGGGTCTTGGGAAATAGCATCACGTGGGTCTGTAGGTCTGCAAAGTTGTGAAGAATCTATAAGGAGAGCTGTATCAACTTTCCTCTGAGGGCTAAGTCAATTTCCTTTTCTTGACTCCCTGGTTTTACTTGACCCGTTTCTTTCCTCTTCTTTTGGCTTCTTCCACATCTGCCAAACTCTGCCCTCTCGCTTTTGTTATCAGCTAATATTAATGATTATTTAAAGAAATGAAATGTACTTCCAACTGAGTGTGTTTGTGTGTAACAATAATATATACATATATCTTCTTATTGAAATCTACACAATTTTAAAAGACTAGGCAGATGTAACATTTGTGAGTGAGTTTGGGAAACATAGTTTACTTAGAACAGTGAAACCTTTCAGAATGCTAACACAATAGGAGTATGTGTTTAAACAGTATATCCCAAGCTCCAGTCATTCAAGTAGCATCTGGCTCTCATGATTGTCCTTATTTCTGAGGATATTTTAAAAGCTCCATGAGCCACCGCATACAACCAAAAACTTGGAGGGGTGTACAGAGATATTCCCAACTTTGTATGTTGTAATCACCTACCTTAAATATGATTCAAACCATAAAAGAGAACAGGCCCTTTAGTCGCTAGGCCAGGAATGGTGTCCAACTAAATAAGGATCAAACACAAATCAAGAAATGACCACGGGGCGCCTGGGTGGCTCAGTCGTTAAGCATCCGCCTTCGGTTCAGGTCATGATCTCAAGGTTCTGGGATTGAGCCCCACATCAGGCTCCCTGCTCAGTGGGAAGCCTGCTTCTCCTTCTCCCATTCCTTCTGTTGGTGTTCCCTCTCTCGCTTTGTCTCTCTCTGTCAAACAAATAAAATCTTAAAAAAAAAAAAAGCTTTAAAATAAAAAGAAAGAAATGACCAGAAGGCAGAGAAACTCAACCCTCACCCCATATCCCCGAGCCACACTGCCTCAAAGTGTGAGAAAGTCTCACTTTTCTCAAAGGAGAAAGTCTAGCTACACTCTAGGCTAATAGATCCTTTACACGGAAACCTGTGAGCAGTGGCAGAGATTGAGAAGAAGAGCCTCCAAAAGCCATTCATCCTGATTTGGGCAATTGTGTAGAGAGAGAAAACAGTTTGGCATTCAGACAAGCTTGAGGAATTACAATTTAGCCACTTATTCGAAGCTCTGTGCCTTGGGCAGATCCCTTAACCACTCTACTTCATTTTCATTTTCTGGAAAATGGGACTAACAATATCCTCCTTATAAAGTTACTGAAATAACTTTTTAAAATATAACCTACATAATATGATCCCATTGATATTAATTCTACAAACAGGGAGAACTCATCTGAGATGTTAGAAGTTAAGGTATTGGCTATCTTTGAGAGAGGGGAGGGTCTTCGTTGAGAGACGGGAGCAGTGATAACTGACTCAGCTTTCCGCTTATGTTTTGGGCACGTTTCCGTATGTAAGTATATTTGATTTTTGTGAAAATTGAAAGAAATGACCTACGGAAGAGTCCAGTACTGTGCCTGAGAGATTCTAGGCCCTTTGTGAATGGCAGTTGTTATTTGTTGTCTGTTTTAGATGTTAAAGCCTGTTGAAAGGCATGCAGTTGAGAAATCAGTAAGACTGAAGCCAGATTTTAAGATTCCAATAGTTTGTGCAGAAGCACAACATGTCATTAACAGCCCACATGGGCATTTGAGAAATACTGTTATTAGTGCCAGAGGAGGAACTAACTGCAAGGTGTGAAAAACTGTGTTTCATATAACTGAAGAGGATCCATTGTACTGTTACACGGCACTTGGCCTAGTTCCCTTGTCCAACTAGAGATACCCTGAAATCTTTCCCTCTACTCTGATCCATTCACCATTTAGGCCTGCTTATGTCCATTTTAAATGAAAATTCAGTTTCTGCTAGTTAAACACACAATTTTTTCCATTGAAAAACTGCGGCGAGCCTTGTTCTAATCAAAGGGGTTGATCTAATCAAGCTTTGATTGGCAGCCCTTCTTGCAACATAACAGAAGGCATTTAAAATGAAATCTTCAGGGATACCTAGTTGGCTCAGTCAGTTAAGCAGCTGCCTTCAGCTCAGGTCATGATCCCAGTGTCTAGGGATCAAGTCCCACATCAAGCTCCTTGCTTGACAGGGAGCCTGCTTTTCCCTCTGCCTCTGCCTGCCACTCTGCCTGTCTGTGCTCGCTCGCTCTCTCTCTCTCTGACAAATAAATAAATTTAAAAATAAAATGAAATCTTCATTTTCATCATTTTCTTTCACTATCACAATTTACCCATCAGTTTGGATACAGGATCTTATGGATTTGAGCCTGTGTTTATTTGGATGTCAGCAGTTGGAGAACCCCATAAAATGGAGTAGGGAATAACAGCCCTGAGTTACTTCCCCTTGACTCCTAATGCCCTCTTTCCCCTACCCCACAATCCAAGTTTCCCGGATAGTCACCCTTTAATGTGCCAAAATTAAACTGAAACATTAAGTATTGCCAAAAAAAAAAAAAAAAAGACACCTATAGAGGAGCCAAATGTACCTTTAAACAAGATATGAAAGTTCACTTAATTGGGCTTAGCCTGGACCCCGGGGAAAATTAGGATCAGATCTCTGTTATCAGCTGAAAAGAACAGATCAACATGAGTTGCCAAGTTTCAATAAACGAACAGGGGTAATTGTTAGGAAAGAGGCCAGAGAAATTTAGCAGGAAGCAACATTTCAGAGGTAAGGATTGTTATTCCCATTTTACAGAGGAAGAAACTGGGTTTTATTTGCTGAATGTTACTAATTTGTTCCACTGGTGAGTATCATGAAGCCCCAGCTGGACCAACCCACATTTGAGCCCCTGTGGAGAAAAAAGGCAGGCCAAACGATCAGCAGTCTCTCTTCCAGACACAGTGCCTGTCCTAGGAGAAAAAGAATGGAAGACTTCCCTCCTGTCTCCAATGTCACCCAGGACTGACAACCAAGAACCTAGATTGTCACTGGGACACTTTCTTCCACACACCATTTGTCTTCCATCTGTTGCCTTGCCCTAAGACCAAATTCCAGTGGGATGCTTGGCCATTTCCATATCATTGATGTCCCTCAGTCCTTGGATATCAGCCTGTGGCAGTTTTTTTGTCCCACTTGCCCTTCATGACCCCTGTCTGACTTTCTCAAGAGAATGTAACCCTCCTCAGGCATCGCAATATTTATCTATGATACGCTGCAAAGAGGCAGTTAAGAAGGTTGACATCTGTATGATGAGAATGAGTAACTCTAATGACATGCAAGTTAAATGGTTCTCACTTGTTTTCCTCTAGTATGTATTAGGAAAACATCAGAAACACTTTTCACTGGTAAACATATATCCAATTCCCACAAACAGAATCTAAAGCCATGTCCAATATCCTCTGAGTCCATAGAGAAGTTCTTATTATTTTATTTTAGTATTTTCCTCTAACCACAAGGAAGATGATCACTTGGCAGCTATGATGAAAGGAGTCCAGGCCGAAGTCTGACAGACCTAGATTCCAAATCTTCTAACTCTTCTCTATATTGTGTGACCTTGAGAAAATACTTAACCTCTCCTCTTTGGGTGATATTTTCCTCACGTGCAAAAAGGGACAATTTCTTTTGAAAATAATGAATGCAAAATGCCTTATTAATAATTATTACGATTATAGCAAATATTTTTTTTAAAGATTTTATTTATTTATTTGACAGAGAGAGACCACAAGTAGACAGAGAGGCAGGCAGAGAGAGAGAGAGGGAAGCAGGCTCCCTGACAAGCAGAGAGCCTGATGCGGGACTCGATCCTAGGACCCTGAGATCATGACCTGAGCTGAAGGCAGCGGCTTAACCCACTGAGCCACCCAGGCGCCCGCAAATATTTTTTTAAGATTTTATTTATTCATTTGTGAGAGAGAGAGAGAGAGAGAACAAGCAGGGGGAGCAGCAGGCAGAGAGGGAGAAGCAGGCTCCCCGCTGAGCGGTGACCGGACGCAGGTTTTGATTCCAGGGTCCTGGGATCATGACGTGAGCCAAAGGCAGACGTTTAAACAACGGTGCCACCCAGGCACCCAGTAGCAAATAATTCTTTATTCTTTTTTTCCCTTAAAATCTTCCATCACCTTTAAACAAAATAAGAGCAAAATAATTGTATTTCATATAATCTCTCATCTCTCTAAGAACAAAAAGCCTAACTGTGAGCGTGCGGCTGCACCTGTCTGTTCACTTGCATAGTGTCACCATTTCCCAGGAATCAATACAATTATTTGCCCCTAGACATAGTTTCCCAGCAACACACATCTTGAACCAATTCAGCTGAATTTCCTTTGTCATTTATTGCCACCTGGCTCCTGCATCAAGTGACTCTGTAACCTTCCACAAACATTAGGATTATGCCTACTTAAGGGAAATGAGTAAATGTTATGTTTATACACTGTCTTTCTCTTGGGATTTTACGATACAGAGCAAAGAGCCATAGCCAAGGCCACCATAGTCTCTGCGAAAGCAGCTGGGTAGGTATTTTGGTGCCATGCAAACAGAGCAGAACAGATTCCCTCCCAGGATTTTCTGACCGGGAGGAAAGGCAAGACTTGCAACAGCTATTGATGACCAAGAGAGACCCAGGAAATAATCTGATTTTTCTGCACAAGAGTCTACCTTGACATTTTCTCTTTCTTTCCACTGGGAACAGGCTGACAAGTACCTTTAAGGCAAAACAACAGTCAAGTTATTGCCAAACCATTTAGCAAATAGTATATAAATTTTCCATGTTTTAAGTGTAAATATCCTTCACTTTAAATTCTCTTTATCCTTCCAAATCAAATTTTTAAAACTTCATTTTGTTTGGATTCTTGTAAGAAAGATGTTTACCTTCGTATTCGCTGTATGATTGCTAAGCAAATTAATCATTTTAAAATAATAATGTACAGCTTTTTTATTTGAAAAATAATGATAGATGTTTTTGATAGGGTTAAAATCTCCTATAACTTCACCACAATTGTTATCAATTTGCTATATTTCTTTTTAATCTTTTTATTTTCCTGTATATAGATGGTTATTTTTATTTCATATTGTTATATTCCATTGGCAACCTGCTTTGTATTCTATGAATTTTTCCATGTTGCAACAAAATTTTTGTAGCCACTTTAAAAAAAATAGCTTACTATCCAGTTACTTTGATAAATCTCTTATTAACAATAGAGTACATCATTATCCACTATCACTCAAGGATACGAGACCAGTGCTCTAACCCCTGAGCTACGGAGGCTCACTCAAGGATAATCACTCTCAAATGACCTTTGCCAGGGTCTTAAATTTGTACCAGGCATAGATAAGTAAATTACTCTTTACTTTTAAGGTACTTTTCCTTAGCTTGTACTTGAAAAAAACCTATATTACGAATGATGTGAACTTGCATAAGTTATTTAGCTTCTAAACTCAGCCCTTTTATGTGTAAAAAACGAGGATGAGAATAGAACCACGTTCAAGATGATGTAAGATCAGTTCCTCTCATATACTAAGTAATCACTGAATGCTACTGATAAATGAATGGTATGGGTTTTGTTGTTTTTTGTTTTGTTTTGTTTTTAAAGATTTTATTTATTTGAGATCAATTCCTCTCATATACTAAGCAATCACTGAATGCTACTGATAAATGCATGGTATGGATTTTTGTTGTTTTTTGTTTTGTTTTGTTTTTAAAGATTTTATTTATTTGACAGAGACACAGCGAGAGAGGGAACACAAGCAAGGGGAGTGGGAGAGGGAGAAGCAGTCTCCCCACTGAGCAGAAAGCCCTATGCGGGGCTCCATCCCAGGACACTGGGATCATGCCCTGAGCCAAAGGCAGACGCTTAACGACTGAGCCACACAGGTGCTCTGAATGATATGTTTTAAGAGAGATTCATTTCCGGTCAAAACAAATGGAAAAAGAACTGTTGGATTTTTAGTAACAGACATTAAATTAGGTTATGATCTTGCCCCAAGTGTAGGGGACAGCCTAAAGAAAAGTAAGTCATACAAGAAATGGAAAATGTTAACTTCTGATCCAGCTGTGTCCAGCTTGCCTTCGTCAGGCACTGCCAGCCTGTCTCCTTGGCTGTCACAGACCACAAGACAGAGGAACAGTGGCTCTCTGCACTGGCCAGCTCAGTGCCTCCAGGCAAGCTAAGGCCAGCTCCTCTCAATCGTCAAGCAAATCTTGAAGCTCTACCAGACAACAAGATGCTTTCCTGCAAAGAGCAGGATGTATTATTTTTCTTTAGCCTTTAAATGTCTAGTTGTTATTCCAAACAAAATTTTATAATGGGACCCACATTTGGAATTTACTATAAGGTATTTTCCAAAGATTCTAAAATGCCTTGTATGGGGTTGAGGAAGAAAAACTACTAGATTTTTCAGGTTTTTAACAAAGTTGAATTTAAATTAAAAAAATTTTTAATTAAAAAAAATTAACCATCTGGGTGGCTCAGATGGTTAATTAAGCGTCTGCCTTTGGCTCAGGTCATGATCCCAGGGTCCTGGGATGGAGTCCCACATCAGGCTCCCTGCTCAGCAGGGAGTCTGCTTCTCACTCCCCCTCTGTTCCCCCTGCTTAGGCTCTCTCACTCTCTCTGTCAAATAAATAAATAAAAATAAACTCTTTAAAAAAATAAAAATAAAAATGAAGTTTTTAGGGGCGCTTGGGTGGCTCAGTGGGTTAAAGCCTCTGCCTTCAGCTCAGGTCATGATCCCCGGGTCCTGGGATCGAGCCCCGCACCGGGCTCTCTTCTCCGCAGGGAGCCTGCTTCCTCCTCTCTCTCTGCCTGCCTCTCTGCCTAGTTGTGATTTCTCTCTGTCAAATAAATAAAATATTTTTAAAAAAAAATTTAAAAAAATGAATTTTTTAAAAAGATGAGAAAAAAAGAAAAATTAAAAGAAACATTTTATTTTGAAATAATTTTAAAGAAAATTTGCAAAAACCGCACAAAGAATTCCCATATACCTTTCTACGGGATCCCTTAAATGTAAGTGTTTTGTTGTGCTTGCTTCATCATCCCTCTCTGCTGTTTTAAGTCACTGAATACTGTGTATGAGTTCAATGTGTGTTCTTCCTTTTTTTAAAGTAAGCTCTGTGCTCAATGTGGGGCTCAAACTCATGACCCCAAGATCAAGAGTCACATACTCTACCAAGTGATCCAGCCGGTGGCCCCTCAATGTGTTTTCTTTACCATCACTTCCTTCATGTGAACTGGTACTTGTTTCCTATAATTTACAAGTCAGCATATGCTTTTAACATGTATATAAAAGTATACACACACAGATACATACATTCATATTTTTTCAAAGTGATCAACACATATGGCCAAACAGTCAAATGGAAAAGATGGCTTTATGGAAGGCTGTAGTTCTGCACTCAGTTCTGCTCCTCAGAGGCAATAAATCTTTTAACCAGTCCTTTTTACTTTGGGTTCTTCCCCAGCCTACCCATCTCTAAATCATACACTTCTACTGTTATTTTTTACTCATCAACTTTGGACATTTCCTTTTAACTTTCTACTTTGAAAACCAAGAATTTAGGGGCACCTGGGTGGCTCAGTTGGGTTAAGCCTCTGTCTTCGGCTCAGGTTATGATCTCAGGGTCCCGGGATCAAGCCCCACATCGGGCTCTCTGCTCAGCAGGGAGCCTGCTTCCCCGCCCCACCCCCCACTACTTGTGATTTCTGTCTGTCAAATAAATAAATAAAATCTTTAAAAAGAAAGAAAGAAAGAAAACCAAGAATTTAGCCTACTTCCTCCCTCCCTCCCATAGAGGTATCACTATTCTTATTCTTCTACTGGTCACCTCTGTATCCTCAACTAACATACTAAATCTCCACTTTTGTTCCACAGAAAGACAACTGCTCTCCCACTTTGTAATCAGAGGATATTAGCATTTTAATTATTTACCCTCTCCCCTTCATCTAAAGACTGCCCCTTTACTTTTTTTTTTTTTTAAGATTTTGTCCATTTATTTGTCAGAGAGACAGAGAAAGCACAAACAGAGGGAGCTGCGGGCAGAGGGAGAAGCAGACTCTCTGCTGAGCAAAGAGCCTGACGCGGGACTTGATCCCAGGACCCTGTGATCATGACCTGAGCTGAAGTCGGGTGCTTAACCAACTTGGCCATCCAGGCACTTACACTGTCAATTTATAACATTTTCATCTTGTTCCATAACCGCCACTCAAATTTCCATTATTTGTCTAAGTTCATCTTATGAAATGGAAAACTAATATGAATTTACATTTCCATGATGATGTAAACATGAGTCACTGCAGAGCAAGTAGCAGGCTAAGAGCCCTTTTCCACAAGGCTAAGATCATGACCCCCTGTCACTTAGTGGAGAAGGTTCCCCATGTCAAACTGAAATGGAGATTCTACCTTTCACCTCCACCAAATTCCTTAATGGAATCTTCATGTTTTTCCAACTTTTCACTATTACCTGATCAGTTGCTGTCTGGGTATCTTTGGGCTTACCCCTTCCTTCTCAGGTTTTGTGAGCACAAAGGAACCCCTAAAATTCCAGAATGTGCTTCTCTGGTTCTCCGTGGATAATTTTCTTTCATTCTTTAGAGCAGCCTTCCATTTTAATTGGTTGCCAAGAATGAAACCAATTCGGAAGATTTCACATAAATTCTAGATTTCTGTCTTCTATTGAAAAATTATAAGATTAGTTAAGTGGACTCAAATTCTACAGTAATGTGCAACAGCACTGTTTCCTTCCCTTTCCTTGTCTGGCCCCTGAGGTCATGGTTTTTCAACTCTTGAAATACAGACTTCCACTTAATCTCTTTGGCTCCAGCCCCACATCTCACTCCTGCCTCTCTCAGGTTCCAGAGGGCAGGCCATGCCTTTCTGGGACTGTAACGCCTCCTTATCTATTCCCCCTAACTTACTGTGTGGTCCACAAACCAGAGCATTTTCAGTGGCATCAGATGCAGAAGTTCATGTCCCTTCCTAGACCTACTGAATATAATCTGCAGGTTAGCGACATTCCCTTGGTGACTCTTGGGCAGATTAAGAAAAGAACTGGTCTGGACTGTAGTTTCCCTGCCCTTGCTTCCTTGGACATTCCCTCCCCACCCCCTTTTGCCTTCCTAGGTTTATTCAATTATCTCATACTTGGATGTTCCCCACTGCTTCCATTTCATCATCAATTTTGTAGATGTACTTTTAATTTTCATTTATTTTCCATTATTTAATAGGATCTCTAGAGACAAGGGGAAAAAATCTGTGTGGTCAGTAATTCAGTAATTTGATAGCTCTTAAAACACTAGATCTAGCAATAGAAAATTTTGCCATGCCCTGTTTTTTGTTTTATCTGCTTGCTAATGTTTTTCACCTCTCCTCTCAATACGAGCACAGATGGGAGAGGTGATGGCAGATGTTTATGATCTTGATGGAACAGGTTCTCATGCAGGAGTCTCCTGATGCCCTCTGGTTGATTACTTTACACCTGAAAAACTCAGAGACGCTGCTTTCTGCAAGACCGGTGGCCACCATTCTGCCAGAAGTACTGGCATTAAAAAAAAAAAAAAAAGCAAACAAAGGGAACAGCTTAGCAGAGACGTGCAAAACCATGTTTCTTTGTTGTTCTGGGTGTATTTTTATTTTTAGCCTCACAACTGCTACTGTACATTTGTCCCAGCCAGTCATCCAAGTATTTGTGGAAATTAACTGCAATGTTATGAATGTTTCACAGATGGATGAACCAAAGCTGATGAGAAAACAAACTGGTTCTGATCTTTTCACCATTTTGGGGATCTGAGTTTTATCTGGCTGAAAATAAATGTTTTCAATCAGAAACTGTACGAGAATGCGTGAGTGGCACAGTCAGTTGAGCCTCGGACTCTCGGTTTCGGCTCAGGTCTGATCTCGGGGTAGTGGGGTCAAGCCCCACATTGAGCCCTGCGCTCCGTGCAGAATCGGCTTGGGTTTGCTCTCCCTCCGAGCCCTCTGCCCCTCCCCACCCTGTGCACTCTCTCTCTTTTTCAAATAAATACAACTTTTAAAAAGAGAGAAAAAAGAAACTGTACCACGTAGAGATGTTTTTATTCCTGCCGGAAACTGAATATCCTACTAAAAGTGGCTTGAATTAGTGTCTTTCAAAATTGGCTGCACATTGGAATTAACTGGGAAATCTGGCTCCCACTGGCGGAGGTCTGATCTCATCAGTCCGGGTGGGTGTGACGGAGGCATCGAGAATGATTCCCAGGTGCAACCACGGTTGAGAACCGCAGACTGAAACGATGCAGACACTTACTGTTTCATTTAACCGGAAGTCTGGAGATGGCACTGTAGGCAAGGCCCAGGGATTCCGTAATGTCCTCAAGGACCCAGGATCCTCCCAACTTTCTCCTTAGTCATTCTCAGGGTCTCCACCCTGATACTGATGGCTGCTGTAGCTCCAAATACAGAGTGGCCAAACACAGCAGGAAAAAGGGAGGTCAAAACCACCCGCCTCTCACTTGTCCCTCTAGAAAAACTGTCCAGGGAAAGCCCACCCTGACCCCTTTGCCTCAGGAGATTTCTCCCTGTTTCATTAGCTAGAAGGCTCTTAGACCAACGGCCAGTGAAGGAGAATTCTATCCATTACCCTATTGCTTTTACAAAACAAAATGAGGGTTCCTTTAAACTAAGTAAAAAGAAGGGGGTGACTATTGGGTGGGCAACTGACAGTGTCTGTCTCTGTAACCTTGTTATCCCAAACAAACGGGCAGTAACTCATCATTAACCTAGGATGCCATCAGGCTCTGTTGGACCCCGTGTTAATCTTTATTTTCTTTTTGGAACAGTTCTAATTATTTATAAGAAGTAATATTCCGTGACTTTTAATTCTTTCTTAGAGGTCTTCCAAAGAACAAAGAGAAATTTAATTTAAAAATAAATAGAATAAGGGGCGCCTGGGTGGCTCAGTGGGTTAAAGCCTCTGCCTTCGGCTCGGGTCATGATCTCAGGGTCCTGGGATCGAGCCCCACATCAGGCTCTCTGCTCCGCGGGGAGCCTGCATCCTCCTCTCTCTCTGCCTGCCTCTCTGCCTAGTTGTGATTTCTCTCTGTCAAATAAATAAAATATTTTAATAAATAAATAAATAAAAATAAATGGAATAAAATTATTCAATCTTAGTGATTACCATATGGGCTCATTGACACCTTTTTTTTTTTTTTTTAAGATTTTATTTATTTAGGGATGCCTGGGTGACTCAGTTGGTTAAGTGGCTGCCTTCGGCTCAGGTCATGATCCCAGCATCCTCGGATTGAGTCCCATATCGGGCTCCTTGCTTGGCAGGGAGCCTGCTTCTCTCTCTGCCTCTGCCTGCCACTCTGTCTGCCTGTGCTCACTCTCTCTGACAAATAAATAAATAAAATCTTTAAAAAAAAAAAGTAAAAACAAAAAAAGATTTTATTTGTTTATTTGAAAGACAGAGATCATAGGTAGGCAGAGAGAGAGAAAGGGAAGCAGGCCCCCTGTTGAGCAGAGAGCCTGATGCTGGGCTCAATCCCAGAACCCTGAGGTCATGATCTGAGCCGACAGCAGAGGCCTTAACCCACTGAGCTACCCAGGCGCCCCTCATTGACACCTCTTATAAATTTAAGATACATTATGGGATTTTATTGATCTTATTTTTGTTAGTTCATGTTTTGCCATTTCGTCATTTAGGGAATTCTCTTTTCATACCCTTCAATTTTTCCTAGCTATATTTTAAAAAGCAAATAAAATTATAAAAAAAGGATAAAATGATGGAATCACCTAAAAGGATGATACAAATCAGTGGTTTAAAAAAAAAAAAAGAGTTGGGGCTTCTGGGTGGCTCAGTAGGTTAAGCCTCTGCTTTCCACTCAGGTCATGATCTTGGGGTCCTGGGATCGAGCCCGCATCAGGCTCTCTGCCCAGGGGGGAGCCTGCTTCCTCCTCTCTCTCTCTGCCTGCCTCTCTGCCTACTTGTGATCTCTGTCTGTCAAATAAATAAATAAAATCTTAAAAAAAAAAATAAAAGGTTATCCTTCAGTTTTCTTATTGTGTTGCCCAAAGTATTGCATCAGTTTTCCAGGAGGAATAAAAGAAGACTGGAGGAACTATTTTATAGTTTGCTTTAGGATTTCACAGAACAAGGTGAGATTTCAGAATTGCTCATTCTCCAACCATAGCAGCAAACAAAAAATTGACAAGAGGAGATGTTTCAAAATTGTTAGATGAATCAGAAGATAAATGCAAAGACACAGATAGCAGCACTCTAGACTCTAATGATGGTGGAATTGATCATATAAATGAAACCACAGATTATGAATTTTCAGATGATGGTGTTACCGATGAATTTTCTCAAACTCAAAAATCAATACGTGACCTGTATTATTTCTTAGGACAAAAAGGGAATGTGGCATTTTCATCCAGTTGGCCATTCATTCGACAAGAAGCGTGTTATTACTACACAATATTTTGTGACAAAAATCTGGACTCTCTTTTGCTAAAAGGACATATGATGGCATTCTTTATATTTTTCCTATTGTTTGTGCACCAATATTCATTTGAAGTGGTTGGTTCTTGTGAACTTTCCTAATAAAGTTTTTTTTTCTTACTATCCCTTTATTTTTCTACAAATTAATCATGACTTTAAAGTGGTATAATGAATATCATTCTTGGTGTGTTGACAAAGATCATTCAGATTACCAAGTTGTGGGCTCAGAATCCTTTAGCTGTGTCAATGAGGAAAACATAGTTTAGGAGAGGTACTGTGCCAGGCTTTGAAGATACTCAAAAATAGGTCTGCTCTCAAAGAGTTATAACCACTGCTGTATGTCAGGAATATAAATTCTCTCCCGTTAGCTACAAATACCATGTAGCATTTTTCATTGTCAACTGTAGGATATCCTCAGTATTTTCCCCTACTTCTCCCAATGTTAACAACTTAAACAACTATAGTAGAATATCAAAACCAAGAAACTGACACTGAAACAATCCATACAACTTATTCAGATTTTACCAGTACAGATTTGTGTGTGTGTGTGTAGCTCTATGCAATTTTAACATGTATAAAGCCTCGTGAAACCATCACCACGATGAAGATACTCAACTGTACCATCACCACAAGACTTGCTTTATAGACATATCCCTCCCTCTCCATCTTTAACTCTGGCAACCACTAATCCATTCCCCAACTCTATATTATTTTAAGAATAGTATATAAATGGAATCACATGGTAGAACAGAAACAAAGTATCTTTTGAGACCGACTTTTTTTCAGTCAACATAATTTCCTTGAGTTTAATCCAAACTGTTGTATGTATCAGTATTTTGTCCCTTTTTGTTGTTGAATACTGTACTCTAATGTGAATACACCTTTTGTTTTACCATTTAGCCATGGAGGGTTATTTGCATAATTTCCAGTGCGAGGCTATTAAGAGCAAATCTGCTATGAACAGAGATATTCCTGTCTTAAGTAAATTTTCATTTCTCTGGATAAGTGACTAAGAGAGCAATTGCTGGTCATACAGAAAGTCCGTTTTCCTTTTGAAAGAAATTGCCAAATTATTTTCTAGAGTGGTGGTACCATTTTACGTTCCCACCAGCAATACACGAATGATCTGTGTCCTACCTTGCATTTGGTGTTGCCACTATTTTTCATTTTAGCTGCTCTGATATGTGTGTGATGGTGTCTTATTGTAGTTTTAATTTGCATTTCTCTAATGGCTGATGAGACTCAACATTTTATCCTGTGTTTATTTGCCATCTGTAAATCCTCTTAGTGAAATGTCTGTTGATGTCTTTTGCTCATTTTCTAGTTGGACTGTATGTTTTGTTTCGTTTTTAATGCTGAGCTTAAGAGTTCTTTATATATTCTAGATACACCCAGCTACTATTTTTAATCAGCTGCTGTAGCATTTAATTTGAGGGAGAAATGATGTCACGAAGAGTCTCTATCTCATTGAACCACACGAATACTCCTCCCTCTTTAGAAAAACCATCTATATCAATTCCAATCCAGCTGTCTTCATCGAGGACACTCTTGGGGATGAGGGGTAGGTTCCAACAGTAGGCAAAACATTTCATTTGCTATTAATTTGCTCCATACTCTAAAAATCGAGTGCCAGCTCTTCATCCTTCTTTCTCGAGGGTTTTTCTTATCAGAGTCCCAAAGCAGTTGAGATAATACCGACACAGCAATTTTTCTCTTTGTTTTTAATACCACCACCACCACCACCCCCCCGCCGCCAGCTTTTCCACTTTCATTAGATGGGTTTCTTCTGCCCATTCATTTCTCTGCTTCCGTATAAGTTTAGCTTTCCCCTGCTATGGCAATGGCACTCACTTCTACCCACTCTACTGAACCTTTGCAGCTCAGTTCCTCAGCTTACCTGATTCTGCTTCTGTATCCAAATTCCAGGTTTCTGGGAGAGAGACTGGACCCCTGAATATTGGGGCCATTTGTGCACTTTCAGCACAGCTGTGGCCTGGGGAAGTGAAGTCAAGTGGCAAGTGATAGGTTTGTTTCTAAATTCATCTAGCCTGGGATGCCTGGATGGCTAAGTCAGTTAAGCACAGGACTCATGATTTTGGCTCAAGTCATGATCTCAGGGTCATGATCTCAGAGTCATGGAGTAGAGCCCCAGGTCTAGCCCTGCTTTGCATTGGGCTCTGTGCTCAGCAGGGAGTCCGCTAGAGATTCTTCCTCTCCCTCTGCCCTTACCCCACCCCATGCTCTCTCTCTCTCTAAAATAAATAAATAAATCTTTAAAAAAAAAGTTCATCTAGCCTGGTATTTTGAAACAAATTTTAAATATAGACTAAATTTCTAAAATTGGTTAGACTATTCAGATATTTCTTTCTTCAAATCAGTTTTTTAAATAACTTCATAGAAGACATCCCATATAGTCATCCACTTAAAGTATACAGTTCAGTGGTTTTTAGTAAATCAGAGTTGTGCAATCACTGCCACTACCCAATTCCAGAACATTTTCATCACTCCAGAAAGAAACCTTGTACCCATTAGCAGTCACTCATCCTTTCCTCTTAATCCGTACCCTTAGGCAAACACCCAAACACTTTGTCTCTATAGATTTGCCTATTCTGGACATTTCATATAAATGGAATCATAGGGTACATGGTCTTTGTGACTGGCTTCTTTCACTTACCATCTTTTCATATTTTATCCATGTTATAACATGTACCAGGACTCCCATTTCTTTTTATTGCCAAATATTCCATTGCGTGGATATACCAAAAGTTTAACCATGCATCACATGATGGACATTTAGGTTGTTTTTACTTTCTAGGTGTATAAATAATGGTGCTCTGAACATTCATGAACAAATTTTTGTGTATACATGTTCTCATCACTCTTGGATTTATACCTAGTTGTGGAAATGCTGGGTCATATGATAACTCTAACCTTTTGAGGAACCACAAATCTGTCATGTTCAATTCCTACATTCCAGTATCTGAGGATTCCAGTTTCTCCATATCCTCCATACCAAGACTTGTTATTGTCCATCTTTTCATTATAGCCAACTTAGTGGGTGTGATAGGTCTCTTCGGGGTTTTTATTTGCATTTTCCTGCTGGCTAGATACTGAGCACTTTTTCATCTGTTTATAGGACATTTGTTTATTGTCATTGGAGAAATGTCTGTTCAAGTCCTTTGACCATTTTTAAATTGGGTTGTCCTTTAATTATTGAGTTTTAAGAGTTATTTATATATTCTAGATGCAAGTCCCTTAGCAGATATTATTGGAAAAAAAAAATGTTCCCATTGTATGGCTTTCTCTTTTCACTTTCTTGATGGTGTTTTTGAAGCACATTTTAAATTTTGGTGTTGACTTCACCTTATTTTTTCTTTTAATTCCAGTTAATTTGCATACAGTGTAATATTAGTTTCAGGTATACAAGACAGTGACTCAACAATTCTGTACACATCACTTCGTCCTCATCATGACTAGTGCATTCCTTAATCCCTATCACCTATTTCACCCATCCTCCCACCCACATATTTTTTCTGTTACTTGGGTTTCTTTCTCATGTTATATCTAAGAAACCATTGTTTAATCCAACGTCACAAAGATTTACACTTGTTTTCTTCTAAAAATTGTTTGTAGCTTACATTTAGGTCTTAATCCATTTGGAGTTAATTTTTTTTTTTTTTTAAAGTAAAAATGTATGGTGATGCCTGGGTGGCTCAGTCAGTCAAGCACCTGCCTTTAGCTCAGGTCATGATCCCGGAGTCCTGGGATTGAGTCCTACATTAGACTCCTTGCTCAGCTGGGAACCTGCTTCTCCCTCCACCTGCTGCTCCCCATGCTTGTATGCATGCTCTCTCTCTGACAAATAAAATCTTTTTTAAAAAATATGCATGTGTTTACAAGTATCCAGTTGTCCTGGCACCATTTGTGGAAAAGACTAACATTTTCCCATTGAATTGCTCCACCAACCTTGTGAAAAATCAATTGACAGTAAATGTGAGAGTTTATTTCTAGACTCTCAACTCCATTTCATTGATCTATAGGTCTATTCTCATGCCAGAACCACATCATCTTCATTGTTATAGTTTCATAAAGTTTTGAAATTATGAAGTGTGAATCCTCCAACTTGTTCTTTCTTTTTTAAGACTATTTTGGCTATTCTGGGTTCCTTAAATTTCTATATGAATTTTAGGATGGACTTGTCATTTTTTGCAAAAAACAAACAAAAACCAAACCCAGCTGGGGTTTTGATCAAGAATGCATTGAATCTGTAGATCAGTTTGGGGAGTATGGCCATTTTAATAATGCAGTGTTAAGTCTTCTAGTCCATAAATACAGGGTGTCTTTGCATTTATTTAGGTCTTCTTTTATGTCTTTCAACAATGTTTTGTAGGTCAGAGTATAAAAAGTTTTGCTTATTTGTCAAATGTATTCCTAAGTATTTTAGTCTTTCGATGTCTTGAGTCATTTTTACTAAGCTCTGCTTTTGTAGGTACTTATTTCATCAAAATTTTCCAACTTACTGTCATAAAGTTATTTATAATCGTCCTGAATTTGTCAGCATTCAACCAGAGAAATAGAACTAGCAGGAGAAATATATTAGAAGATTTCTTGCAGGAATTCATTCACACAGTTGTGGAGACTAGAAGGCAAGTCTGAAACCCTAGATACACAGTGTAGACCTCTAGGAAGGGCAGGCAGGAAATCTGGCTTGAGCTGAAACTGCTGTCTACAGGTTTATTTCTTCTCCCTCAGGAGAGCCTCAGTTCTGCTCTTTAAAGTCTTTCACCTGATTGAATCAGGCTAACCCAGATTATCAGGATTATCTCACTTACTTAAAGTCACCTGATTATAATATAATCTGTAAAATACCTTCATAGCAGTACACAGGTTAGTGTTTCACTGAATAACTGGCAGATGTGGCCTAGGCAATTGACGGACAAACTGATCATGATAGGCCTCTTTCAAAAATCTGTACCATTTGTAGTTAATACATTCCTTTCTATTCCTAGTATCACTTATCACTCTTTTTCTATTATGATTAATCTTGCCAGATATTTTCCAAATTTGTCTTTCAAAGAACAAACTTTTGGCTTTCTGATCCCATTATGTTTATTTTCAATTCCATCACTTTTTACTCTTTATGATACGGTTCCAGAGAAGGTAGAAAATGGCATCAACAACAGGACCATCACCAGCAAAAGGCAACACTTCAAATTTTAGGCTTGAGTTGTTTGGTTTTCTTTTGGATTTTTTGGGTCCTTTTTTTATACCTCTTGGGACCATGAATTTGGACAGCATATCTATGTGAAAGAAAAAACACATGCACAGAAGAAAGCCTAATGACATATACCAAAATACTAACAGTGGTTACCTCCAGATATTAGGATTGGAGGGGATATTCCTCCTTATTCTTCCCGTATTAAAAAGTTGTACTTCTGGGGCCTCTAGGTGGCCGTTGGTTAAGTGTCCAATTTCAGCTCAGGTCATGATCCCAGGGTCCTGGGATCAAGCTCTGCGTCCCTCCGTTGGTCTCCCTGTTCAGCAGGGAGTCTGCTTCTCCCTCTCCCCCTGCTTGTATTCTCTCAAATAAATTAATAAAATCTTTTAAAAATTATGTACTTCTATTACAATGTATATATGTTGAAAACTAATAATTAATATAAATTAATATAAAACTAATAGAATACTGTATGTCAACTAGAAATAAAAAAATGTATAGGGGCGCCTGGGTGGCTCAGTGGGTTAAGCCGCTGCCTTCAGCTCAGGTCATGGTCTCGGGGTCCTGGGATCAAGTCCCACATCGGGTTCTCTGCTCAGCGGAGAGCCTGCTTTCCTTCCTCTCTCTCTTCCTGCCTCTCTTGTGATTTCTCTCTGTCAAATAAATAAATCTTTAAAAAAAAAAAAAAAAAAAATGTATACACTTCTAATTAAATGAAATGCAGGATTTTTTAAAAGATTTTTTCAATGCAGGATTCTTGATTGATCCTAGATTGGGTGGTTGGCAGGGAGGAAAGGCTAAAGGATGCTTTAGGGGAAATTTTAATTTATAATGCATCTTAGATAATAATACTCTTCTGTTAGATTTCTTTGATATAATATATTGTGGTTATGTAAAAAAGAATGTCTTTGTTCTTAGGGGACACAGCTTGAGTCACTGAGGGGTGAAATATCATGATGCATATTTCAAATGGCTTGGGAAAAACCCTACTTATAAAGCATATATTGCAAAATGTCAACAGTAAGTCAATCTTCAGATAAAGGGTGTATTATGTTCACTGCACTACTTGAAATTTTCCTTAGGTGTGAAAATTTTCAAAATAGAAACCTGAGGAAAAATTACATACTTCTATAATAAAGCAATTGGAAAACAAGAAAGACCCATAAGACAACCAGTCACTGATTAAGATACTTTCTACATGGATGGGTCGCATCTTTTTGTCTACGGGGATCTGTTTCCTGTTGGTGACAGTGGCTCACCACAGGCTACTGCACTGATTCGATAGGCTGTAGATTACCACAGCCCCCAGAGGTGGCAGGCATAACTCAGTGCCCACTCACTTGCTCTCTCGAATAATCAGATGATGCTCTTTTGATGAATATAAAGAACCTCCTTTTTGAGAAGTTTTTACTATTTCATACAAAGAATGAAATTAAGCAAACGGCTATATTCTACAGCACATAACAAGCTCAGAATGGGCAACATTATTGATATAATGATGATGGTTAATATATTCATTCATTTCCATTTCCATTTCCCCACTCTTAAGTCCCAACTCTCTGAAAAAAATTCTTTTTAAAGGTTTAATCTTATATAGCAAAGGAATAAAGGCAATGTTTCTTGGTTTTCAAGTTCTGATTTAAAATTTAAACCAAGTCAATACAAAAATGTTTCTTCAACCAAATAAAAGCCCTTTTTGGGACGCCTGGGTGGCTCAGTTGGTTAAGCCTCTGCCTTCAGCTCAGGTCATGATCCTGGGGTCCTCGGATCAAGTTCCACATCAGGCTCCTTGCTCGGCAGAGAGCCTGCTTCTCTCTCTGCCTCTGCCTGCCACTCTGCCTGCTTGTGCTCTCTCACACGTGCTCTCTCTCTGACAAATAAATAAAATCTTAAAAAAAAAATAAAATAAAAACACCTTTTTCTTTTTCTTCAAATCCTTAGTATTATCAGGTTCCCGTGGAACTGTAATAACTGAAGGACTATATCCTATGTACAACAAATAAGTTGAGGAAATAAAAATAAATATATGTCTACAACCATGTTTTCCAAAGTACTACAAACTTTTACCTCAGGTTCTTGAAATAAAAATTCATACAGTACTCAGAACAAAATCAAATGATGAAGCAATATCAAATACCCAATAGCATAACTAATAATAGCCAACATCTATATAAAACATTACTATTAGGAATTAAGTGTTTTTATCTCATTTAATTCCCATAACTCTAAAGTAGGTACTATTATTATACCCATTTTACAGATGAGTGATCAAAGGCTAGAAACTTGTCCAAGGTTTATTTGGCTGGTAGGTATTACAGGGAGTTTTCAGACCCAGGCTGTTTGACTTTGAAATCTGTGCTCCTAACCACTGCACCATAATGTCTCTTTGTACGAGCTATTCCTTCCTAACCTTAGTCATCATGATGTATTCCTTCCTAACCTTAGTCATCATGATAAAGAGTACCTTTGGCTTCTACATATCTGAATTTTCAACATATTATATTCCTTCCAACATATAATACATCCTCAATTCTGAGCCACCTGATTTATTTTTACTACAACCCCCCCCATCCCCACCCCCGTGTATTCTGCTCTCATTAAATGGCTGCATTTATATTAAACTCTGCTTAGAATAATAACCAAAAACATATGAAATAATTAAATCTTGTTTGTTCAAAATTAAAGAGGAGTTCAACACTTTCCCTAACTCTTCAACTACTCTCTTATCAAGGTTTCAAAGACTTGCTCAGGAAAGTACTGCTGATGATAACCAGAGTATCTTACCAAGAACACATTATGACCCGAAATACTGAAATACTATCAAAACAGTATCCTCAATCTTCTTTTCCATGTGTATGATGCTTAGCAGGATGGGTGTGATGGTGGAAATTATGGCAATAAATATAAACTGTATTTTCTAGAAACATTTTCATTTCATGGAAATACAATGTTAAGACCACAGCAAGCTAAATATGGAAACGTGAAAGTCATTTATTTTTTAAAAACCAGGCAATACAAAGACAACTGAAACCCATATATGAAGAAATTTCTGAAACAAACAAAAGAAAAAAATCTCATCTACAAAATTATTTACATGTTTAGGGTTCATATTAAAAAACATGGTCTATAGACATAGAGAAGAGTCTATGGTAACAAACCTGGAGCATGACTTCTGTAGTACTTCTCCGTACATGACATAAACCAAACAAGGAAACCCCTTGAAGGTACTTCCATGTTCAGAGGTTTTAAGACCTTGGCTTTGATGATTTTAAAGGTAAGAAACAACATCAAACTGGCATCCACTAGGACATGCCAGTGGCTTCACATCAGTGACTAATCACAGTGTTTTTCAATGTACCTCCATTTGGGAGCAGAGCAATCTGCAGAGATGACAGTTTTTACACATGCCCTGTTACCTACACCAACATAATCACTACATTATCTTATGAAGACAGATAGTTGTCACTAAACTCTCAAAAATATATAATGAGTTTTCTAAAAAAAATTTTTTTTAAAAGTCCAGGTTCATCAGTGATGAATAAAAAAATCCATTACCTACTTTCCTACTTTCTTTAACTCTATTCCTGCTTAAATGCAAAAGCTGACAGTTTCTGATTGGTAGAAAGATCTAAAGGTTTTTGCTTTTTAGGCAAATTCAGATTCTCCTTTGCTTTGTCCTTCTCATTTTCAGTTTCATAACTTTCATCAACCACATGTTTTCGCTTCTTTGCTTCCGCTCCATCACTTGTAGTTCCTCCTTTGGCCTTGGAAGCCCACGCCTTTATAAAAATATGGGAGGAGAAAAGATTTTTAGGCAGTAACAAAGAAACAGGAAGGAAATGATTTCCTTTCTTTTCCAGGTAAAAATCCATATATAAAAGAGCAGTATTTTTTTTAAAAAGCAGCATAATTAGCACTTGAATTGTTAAGCTAATCATTAAGGGTTCTCATTGTTAACAGATCTTTTACTTAATTGCAGAGCACGTTAAAAAATTTACATCCTACCTCTAATATTTCAATCTAAACTCTGCTTGTATTTAACCTATACTAAGTGCAAAATACTGTAACAGCAGTTACTTTTTTAAAAATGAAACTTTTTGAGATTATTCACAAGCAGTTGTAGGCAACAATATAGAAGGATCTCGTGTACCAGTTTCCCGGTTTACCCCAATAGGAGCATCTTGCAAAACAAATGTAGTATCACAATCAGGGTACTGACATCAATACAATCCTCTTTTTTTTATTTCTACTCCTATGTGTGTTGTGTATATTTAACTCCAATGTAGATTCCACGTTCAAGATACAAAACAGTTCCATCATTATAAGGATCCCTCATGTTGCCCCCAAAACCTACACTTGCCACACAGGTCCCCACTCCTGGTAATTAGTGCTCTGTACTTCATCCCTATCACTTTGTCATTTCAGGAATGACATTTCAGATATTCTTTTTGGACTGGCTTCTATTCACTAAGCAAGAACCTTACGAAGTTCAGTCGTTTCCATTTGTCTCTTATTGACTGACTGAATGACTGATTTTTTTTTTTTTAAGATTTTATTTATTTATTTGACAGAGATCACAAGTAGGCAGAGAGGCAGGCAGAGAGAGAGGAGGAAACAGGCTCCCTGCAGAGCAGAGAGCCTGATGCGGGGCTCAATCCCAGGACCCTGGGATCATGACCTGAGCCGAAGGCAGAGGCTTTAACCCATTGAGCCACCCAGGTGCCCCTGAATGACTGATTTTTTAAGTAGGCTCCACACCCAGCATGGAGACCAACGAAGGGCTTGAACTCACAACCTTGAGATCAAGAACTGAGCCGAGATCAAGAGTCAGATGCTTAACTGATTGAGGCACCCAAGCGCCCCTCCTCAGTCTCTTAAATCTATTTTAATATATAATAGTTCCTCCTTCTTCCACTTTGCTTCTTTTCCCGTTTCTTTACTATAGAAAAGGAACCCTCTGATGCTGCAGAATTTCTCACATTAACAGACCGGATTTAAGAAAACGTTTAAGGTTTACCTTAACAATACTGATTACATTATTAAATATTCAAATACACAATCACAACCTTTACCAAGTCTCTTCCTCTTCTGCTGCATAAGACCATTCAAATGCCATTTTATCTAATTCTTTAGAATTTCTATCCTCTTATAAATTCTTATAAAAATGAGAAGCATGATGTTGTCAGTGAAATTCTAACAAGGCTAGAGGTGGTTAAACCAGTTTCTAGCCTCCTCATTTTGTAATACACTTTACTCCTAAAACCCAGTTTATCGAGGCAGGTATCTATTTCACCAGGTGCCTATGCTGTGTACTGTCAGCCCTGGGGAAGTGAAATCTGAGGATTTAACTGATATACCGCAAACATTCCTTCCCCTTGCACCAGAAAGCTGCTCCTAGCCCTCCCTCACATGGCAGAAATTACATGAGGAGCAATAGGTACCAGCTACCTGTCCTAATTTCCAAGTGAAAGGCTATAATAGAACCCTACCTTTTCTCCCCAAAAGCAGTATTCTCATTTTGGGTTGTTTTTTTTTTTTTTTTTTTTTTCCTTAAAGTAAGCCCTATACCCATAGTGGGACTTAAACTCACAATTCCAAGATCAAGAGTCATATGCTCTACTGACTGAGCCAGCCAGGCAGTCCAGTATTCTCACTTTGTATTCAGTGTGGAAGTATACAGCATTTTAAAAAATTCTTCTTAAATTACAAGAACCTTAAAATCCAAACATGTGAATTTCATTTTTACTTATTCACTTAGTTGGCTTTTGATTTAGAAGCAATGTACTTTTTCTTGGAGTAGCCTAACTTGCATTATATAGGAACTTATATACAGATATAAACAGCATATCTGCCCCAAATTTAACCCCTGGCACTAAATAATAATAATAATAATATCAAAGCTGACATTTCAGTTATTTAATTCCCTCTCAACCAAGAGTTTACCAGAATATCTGCAATTTCCAAAAACAGAAAAAGGGAATTTTCTGTAAGAATTTTTAAAACCTGGGGATTTAGTAAGATCTCAATCTCAGCAAAATTATCCTTACCTTCCTTTCTTCAGCTGACAATACTCTAAATCGCATCATTCCTTCTTTTATTATGTCTGCTTCATCTGAAAAGTCAGGATTGTCAGACAAAATACTACTTCTGTTTTCTTCCAGCCACATCTGGAACCCAGTCTTTGGCCTAAAATAGCAATTATGTGAAAAAAATTTTATACTTAAAATGCAGTTTAAAGTGCTTTATGATTTTTCAGGTTAGTAATGAACCATTAGTCTTTGCATACCTATATAAAGTAAGAGAGACACAATTAAATTTTTTTTAAGATTTTTTTTTTTTTTTTTTTTTTTTTTGACAGAGCACAAGCAGGGGGAACAGGAGAGGGAGAAGCAGGGAGCCTGATGCCGGCTTGATCCCAGGACTCTGGGATCATGACCTGAGCCAAAGGCAGACACTTAACCTACTGAGTCACCCAGGTGCCCCGAGAGACACAATTAATTACATCTGTTAATATTCATACTACATATTACCCTGGAGACCATGGGAATAATGAACTGAAAAATCCCTTGTAAGATCAATTCAAAGATTTTACTTATATTTGTATTTTCCAAGGGGAACTCCACACTTTCAGCTCTTTTTAGAATACTTATAAGCTCAAGATCTCCAATTCCCCTCAGCCCTGCTGGGCCAGTAAAATTTTTCCAAGTATCCTTGGTGGGTTCTCTTTCCATTTCCCAAACCAGCTATTTGAAATTTTTATTTCTCTCAAGATCCTTACCCAACCCCTCTCTGCTCTCATAGCTGACCTGGGAGTGGGGGTCCTTTCTTGTGCAACTATTATGTAAAGCATAAACACAGCACACTTGTCAATTTCATTAGACTTTACTTCTGACACAACTGTCTTTAGGTCATAAGCAAAGGTTTAATGTAAACATTTAATATTTACTGAGCACTTACTATGAGCTAGGCATTGTTCTAAAAGCCATGTATTACCTCATTTCACCCTATGAGGTAGGTGCAATTACTATCTCCATTCCATAGATGAGGAAATTGAGGCTCAGAAATGTGAAATAACTTATTCCAGATTACACAGATAGCAGAAATCAGACCTGGGATCGAATAACTTGGCAGTCTGTTAAGCAGCGTCCCCATGCTTAACACATCAGCTCTACTACTGCCCCACACTACTCTGTAACCAAATGGAGCCTGAATAATAAATTTAAGGACACGGCAAAAATTAGATGCAAAAATACCACGGAAAAATGTTTATGATAAAATTTTAAATGGAACCAGAAAGACAGGATATAACATTATAGCTCTAATACAAATCTCATTAAATATAACATCTTAATTTTACTAAAAAAAGATTAGGAGAGAAGAATTACCTTTATGAGTAATTGCGGAATTTTGCCTAAACTTTTTAATTTTTAGAAAAACAAGCTATTAAAAAATATTATACTTGCCCAATTTCTGGAAAAAACCTAATATAATTCTACTTTCAGAAAAATAATAGAGCAAATAAAAACAAATAGCAACACTAAACAAAGGTTCTTGAATTTCTAGAAAGTAATATTCATTTTAATCAAACTTGGGGCAAGTCTAGCTAACAGCATACAGTCTCCCCCCAAACAGCTGTGTTCAAGAGAAAAACAAAATTGAACATTTCTCTTCTGATTAAGTATATCAACATTTGTGACAAAATATTTAGTTAAGCAGTGATAATTCTTTAATGAAATTTCAAGTAAGTTAGTTTTCTGTATAGCTCAGATAATAAAAAAAAATGGAATCTTCTTAAATAAAATCATCATTTAATATCTGATTTGAATTCAGGACAAAAATGGGAAAAATTAAAACCAAAGCTACTCCTCAAATTAAATTGGTTAACATGAGTGGCACCTGGCTGGCTCAGTTGGTAGAGCATGCAGTGTTTGAACTTGGGGTCATGAGTCTGAGCCCTACGTTGGGTATAGAGATTACTTAAAAAATAAAACCTTAAGGGGCACCTGGGTGGCTCAGTGGGTTAGTATCTGCCTTTGGCTCAGGTCATGATCTCAGGGATTCTGGGACTGAGCCCCATGTCGGGCTCCCTCCTCAGCGGGGAGTCGTCTTCTCCTTCTCCCTCTGCCCCTCCTCCCTGCTTGCGCTTGAGCTCTCTCTCACAAGAAAATAAATAAAAATCTTTAAAAAAAAAAAAGAGAGACCCCAAGAAGTGTGGTAACATATTGCACTGGCAGACAAATAGGATACAGGCAAATAGGAACTCTCATATTACAGGAGGCATAGAAAATGATACAACATCAAAGGAGAAAAATTTGGCATATCTACTGAAATTACAAGTGCACATTAACTTGAAGCATACAGGAATCCATCTTATAGCTATAGGTATATGTGAGAAATGACATTCATATGAAGTTATTCTTTGTGCTACTATTTGTACTAGCAAAAGACCAGCAACCACTTTCTGTCCACCAGTAGAGAACTGAATAAATTATGGTATATCCATTCAGTGTATGTGAAAAGATTAAAGAAACTCTTTATGTAGTAATATGTTCTATAAAAAATGTTAAGTGAAAAAAAGCAAGGTATAGAATAACATGTACGCTACCATTTCTGTAAAAATAAAAAAATAGATAAATCTAAGTGTTTGAACATGCACAAAAAATATTGGAGGGCTATGTGAGAAATCTGCTATAGTGACTGTGCAAGAGGGGAACTGGGTGGACAGGAAAGATGTTTACTCTTTATCACACTTTTTTGGGGTAACTTTTCATTGTTTCTCCCATGTAACTATCTATTTTAACAAAAAAAATTATAAAATATGTACAATTTAAAACACATAATTTATCAGGGTGTATCTTATTAAGTAACATAAATAAACATTAATCAATATTTATGGCTTCCTTTCCTTAAAGTTATGTGTTCAGAATGTCCACTACCAGTGTCAATGTATTACTTGTAATAATGAACAAGAGAGTTGAGTAATTTTGTATTGTTTCTGTATGCCTTTTATTGGGATATTATATCTTAAGAATAATAAATTTGTTGGGGTGCCTGGGTGGCTCAGTGGGTTAAGCCGCTGCCTTCGGCTCAGGTCATGATCTCAGGGTCCTGGGATTGAGTCCCGCATCGGGCTCTCTGCTCGGCAGGAAGCCTGCTTCCCTCTCTCTCTCTCTCTCTGCCTGCCTCTCTGCCTAGTTGTGATTTCTCTCTGTCAAATAAATAAATAAAATCTTAAAAAAAAAAAAAAGAATAATAAATTTGTTTATGTACTGACCTTTGATTTTCAGTGTTTTGAGGAGACATAGCTGGTGTTTCAGATGATAACTTTTTAGGATGTTCTTCTTTTACATCCTCAGTCTTATCAGTTTGGGAAGTTCTTTTCTGGAAATAGGATGCTGCAGATGCCTGTAAAAACAAACATAATGGGGCGCCTGGGTAGCTCAGTGGGTTAAAGCCTCTGCCTTCAGCTCAGGTCATGATCCCAGGGTCCTGGGATTGAGACCCGCATCGGGCTCTCTGCTCAGCAGGAAGCCCGCTTCCTCCTCTCTCTCTGCCTGCCTCTCTGCCTACTTGTGATCTCTATCTGTCAAATAAATAAAATCTTAAAAAAAAAAACAAAAAAAAACAAACCTAATGAATACTGCAACAAAATCTAGTAAGATTTTATATACTACAATCAACTTTTGAAAAGTGTGGGAAAATATATGTAGAATTCTTAAACCAACATGTGAAGAAGCCCCCTGAGATTCTCAGCTGAACATAAACATGACTACAGACACAAAATCCCCTAAAACTACAAATTCTGTATTTTCTAAATGCTGAATTTTATTATATGAAATGGAAAAGAAAAAAGATCTATTGTACTAATGACAAATCTGGGATGAAATACAAAATCTGGGCTGAAACCAGAAGGCAAAATAAGAATACAGAACAAGACTGGGGGGCGCCTGGGTGGCTCAGTTGTTAAGCAACTGCCTTCAGCTCAGGTCATGATCCCAGGGTCCTGGGACCAAGCCCCACATCAGGTTCCCTGGCTCAGCGGTAAGCCTGCTTCTCCCTCTCCACTCCCCCTGCTTGTATTCCCTCTCTCGCCGTCTCTCTCTCTTTGCCAAATAAATAAATAGAATCTTCAAAAAAAAAAAATAAATAATAAGATTGGGGCCAGCTACTACAGCATCATCTTGAAACAAAGATATGCATCAGAATCATCTGGGAATTTTTTTTAAAGACCAGATAGGTGCCTGAGTCCCTGGGCCCTGAATGTATATGAATATGTATATGTATATATGTATGTATGTATGTATGTATGTAATATATATATATTTCCCCCCAAAAAAGTGATTCTGAAGCAAAATCAGATTGGAAAACCACCACCCTTGCTAGACAATCAATCATAAACAACTGGAGCCTCCTGTCCCATACCTGAAAGAGTAAAC
Source organism: Meles meles (assembly GCF_922984935.1). Taxonomy (NCBI): domain Eukaryota; kingdom Metazoa; phylum Chordata; class Mammalia; order Carnivora; family Mustelidae; genus Meles; species Meles meles. Next base: position 106,897,859 of record NC_060071.1, read on the forward strand.
AAAACAAACAGAATATGTGCTGCTTATTGTTAATGTGTGTAGTTGAAACTGTACCTGCTTCGACTTTGGTTTTGGAACTAGAGGCTTTATAACTGGAGACTTTTCATTATTTGTAGCTCGATTAAGTGCAGTAGATTTCTTGGATGATTTGTTCATATTGTCTAAAATATTACTTGAACGTGTTGAATTCACTGAAGTGGATGGTTCTTTGGAATTGGCTGATACCTAAAGAACAAACTATTAGCATTTTATATTTAAAGAAGAAAAAAAAATCCCAAGAGATTCATTTTTCCTTAAAATATGTCAGGTCTATATTGTGGTCTCACATTTGGAATTGAACACATTTTGTACAATACAAATTAAGACTGATACACATACTAAGTATACCACATCCCCAAGGAAAAGAGGGAATAATCTTTCAAAACTATCAGTATTTAGGGGCACCTGGGTGGCTCAGTTGGTTAAACAACTGCCTTCGGCTCAGGTCATGATCGCGGAGTCCCGGGATCAAGTCCCACATCAGGATCCCAGCTCTACGGGGTCTGCTTCTCCCTCTGACCTTCTCCCCTCTCATGCTCTCTCTCACTCTCTCTCTCTCAAGTAAATAAATAAAATCTTAAAAAAAACAAATCAGTATTTAGAAGGTAAGGAGAACATATAACTCTTAGCCCAAGTGTGAACTAGTGCTGCTTTCATCTGTTTTCATGAAGATGTGCTTCAGTCTTTAATGCCTCCAAGTCTGGAGAGTGTCATCTGGAGGTTTGGAAATATTTCTTTGTATAAAAATGTATTGAAATACATTTTAAATATCACTGAAAGAGTTTACCTTGAAGGGGTTTACTCGTCCTTGGTTGCTACAGGTAACTGCACCTTTTGTAAGAAAGAAACCCTCACTTAATAGTGGCAAAACATAGAAGACTTCTGACTTCTCTAATAATAGATGGAATATTTTAATCTGTATCATACAAAAACAAATGTACTTTGCAGCTTTAAAATCATTAACAACTATATATGACCTCCTACCTCTTTCCAAGCTAAAATACAAGCTAGTAAATGGGACCTATTCCAACTTGTTACTATGAAATATAACAACCCAATATTTATATAGATCTATCCTTTTCTCCTATTACCATGGAAGAACAGTGACTCGTTTTAGCTAAGGTTAATAATTCCTCTACTTGTGCCCTAGATCCCAATCCCTCCTGCTTTGTCAGGAAACTTGCCCTATCAGTGCCTACACCATCTTTGGATGTATACTACTTTTCCTCTTTACTGGCTACTCAAGTTTCCTAACTTAAACCCCATAGAGCCAAATTCAAGAGCTGTCGACAAAGCTATTCCCAGTTCCTCAAGGTTCATACATTCCCACATCCAATGGCTTCCAGCCCTACTATCCTATAGAATCTGCTCTTGCTAAGGACCCAATAAAGTCCGTGTGGCCAAATCTGGTGGGTAGTTTTCAGTCATCATCATTTTGACCCACTCAACAGCATTCTACATAGCTGAGTGTTCGTTTCTTTTTGAAACTGTCTCCTACCCTTGAGTTCTGAGATTCCATGTTCCTATCTCCTTCCTCTCTTACCTCATTTTCTTTTGATGGTTCCTCCTCCGCCTAATGTTTAAATGTTGGGGATTCTCCACCCCCTAAGCTCACTTTTCTTCTCACTTTATATCCTCCTCCAATGCTCAATCACCCATGCTCATGATTTAAATTGCTATAGTTATGCCAACAATTTTCACTTTATATCTCCCTTCCAGACTACTTCCCTGAGTTCCTAACCCAAACATTCAATAGTAATTCATCCTCCTCCTATTTAAACCTGAGTTTCCCTAGTGTTTTCTAACCAGTAAATGGTACCATCATTCATTCAAATATTCAAGCTGGGAAACTAAGTCATTCTTTATACCTGAACTTTCATACTCTCTACATTTTCTTCAGAAACACTTTATCAATTCTTCTCATTCTTTCTCCCATTAGTCACCACCACCCGAGTCTAAGACACTATTCAACGTCACTTGGGCTGTCTCCTTATGTGCATTCCTCCTCTGCCAGTGTGCATGCTCTGCCTCTGCTTTAAACCTACAACAGCCTCCCAGTGACCTCAGAATAAAGATCAAAATCCTTACTGTGGCCAAGATGGATCTGCATGATTTAGCTCCCGCCCTTCCCTCCAAAACCACTCGGTGTCACTTTTCTCTGCCTCTGTGCTCTTCATACTACTCTTACAGTCTTCGCAAATGCTATTCCTTAAGTCACACACCTTTACCTTGCTTCTGCTCTCACCCACATCAGCCTAGCTGATTCTTATTCATCTCCGCTTTAAACATTCCATGAGGCCTCCCTTGGGGTCCCGACAAAGCCCTTACCTCTGACTAGATTACAGCACAGTGTTATATGCTCTTATAATACTCTGTACATGTGTTTACAGGTAATTTTTTAAAATCAAAGGACTATATACACATGGTTTAAAAATTCAGTTCATATGCTGTGAAGTGTGTAAACCTGGCAATTCACAGACTGTACCCCTGGGGATAAAAATACATTATATGTTTATAAAAAAATAAAAAATAAATAATTTTTAAAAAATTCAGTTCATACTCTGTAAGATTTACATAGGACTCAACCATGCATGTCTGCCCAACTTCTGTATGTCCCACCTAGTCAAATACCTGACACACAATAGGCATTTAATAAATATTTGCAAAATTAGCAGTTTCACAAATAATATTTCTGATAAAAACAAACCAAGGGCAGAAGAGTGGAGGTGGGGGTGGGCAAAAGGGGTGTATTTGAATAGATATATCACTTTAAAGACTACTTGCACAATTTTCTTGATATTACAGAATCACAAATATTTCTTACCTAACTTAATAGCTGGCACATCAGCAGAATTTGTACTTTTGGAAAATGGATTCTGTCCTATAAAATTTAAAACAATACAATATAAATGGGGAGATAAAGTTACTCTCTATAATCAACAATCAGCATAGATATCTTAACAAAGCACTAGTATTCAATTTTCCTCAGCTAAGTAAAATGGGGAAAGCCATATAAATGACATTTCTCATCCTTAAATTGCCTTAAAAATGTATCTTATGGGGCACTAGGGTGGCTCAGTTAGTTAAGCATCCAACTCTTGATTTCAGCTTAAGTCATAATCTCCAGGTTGTGAGATTGAGACCCATCTGGCTACTTGCTTGGTGGGCAGTCTGCTTCTGTCCCTACCTCTCCCTCTGTCCCTTCCCCAACTCACACACATAATCTCTAAAATAAGTAAATAAATCTTTAAAAAAAAATCTTGCCATGGTTATGTAATTCTGGTTCTTCTTCTTTATCATCAGATTCTCTGGTGTCCTCTGCATCTTCTTCAACTTGGTTTCTAAGCCTTGGCTGGCTCCACTCTGCAGCAGTATTACTGTAACTAAAAGACAACATATTATTCAATAAAGAGCTATACAAAGACCAATTTAATATTCAGAATGGTAAAGAAAAATTTAAGCAACTGATTATTTCTTACCCAGCATTCAGTTCTTTTCTGAAATCTTCCTCTTCTTCTTCTTCTACCTGGGTTGTTGCCAATTCAGTTGCCTTCTCTACAGCCAGTTCACTAAGTCTTTGGGCCAATATTAATCTCCGGGAACGAGAAGCATATTTAATGGCTAAATTCACAGCATTTTGAGTCATTAAATCAGCTAGTTCCACACAACGGAATTCCCGATCCAGTTTACAAGAAAGCTAACCCAGAGTGGAAAAAAATAAAACCATGTCAAGAGAAACTTTTTATTTAAAAAATTTTTAAATTTATTATTATGTTCAATTAGCCAGCATATAGTACATTAGTTTTTGATGTAGCGCTCAATGATTCATTAGTTGCATATAACACCCAACAGAAACTTTTTAAAAATAAGAGAATGATACCAGTAGTAAAACTGAGAAATCAGTTTTCTAGATAATACATCTCACTGATTCTAAGAACCATATTTTTATACATTTTTATTTAACATCTCTGAAAGTGGGAGCATCTCACAACTGATGGTGGGTCAGAGTTTAATTTGTAGCATTTTGGGGGGGGCTTAAATAATGCTGCATTTTACAATCAATAGTAGCTTAGATTCAATGAAATAAGGCTTAGGATTTCAGGCTATTAATTGCAAGGGAAGTAAAGATACTCCTTTACAATTCAAATGTGGTTTTCTTAAACTTGTTTCACTGCCCACCCACCCTCACCCCACCCTCGCCAAATAAGGCAGCAAGTTCAAAGAAGGAATAGATAGTAAATGATTTATTTGCTATTACTTTGCCCAGAATTGGTACACAAATACTACTAAGTGAGTTTGGGTGGGGGGAGGTAGATTGAGCCATTCATTTAAAGTGTGATTGTCTAAGATCTCCAACTACCAGAAATAGTTACACAACTTCTAATTAACAATTCCCTTTTTCTTGCTCTATTTTTTTATATGTAACAATACAAAACAAAGGGCATTCATTTAACATCTTAGAAAACACTTGACTACTTTTCTTTTGGTATGAATTTTTACAACTCAAAGTGAGCAACTCAAGTACAATGTAAGGAAAATTAGTACTTCACAGACTACAAATAGTTTCCTAATTCATAGGGCAGAAGGATTATTTTGTTACTTAGACATCCCACATCTCATGCTTCAGCACAGAAGGTTTAGACAGTCACCTGCATGTCCTTTTCAGGGTTTCTACTATCACTCATCTATAAATAGTAATTCTTAATCAGGGTAGTACTCTGCCTCTGGGGACATTTGGAAATGAAAAGTAGTATGATTCTCATAGTAATGAGGCTGAAGTTCCAGCATTTGCCAGGGGGACAGGAATGCTAAAGAACTGACCAGTCCTTAAGCTACTGATACTCTGTTCAGAAACTCTGTTCCAGAGGAAATACTCCTCCAATACTACATGGTAAATAAACCAAACGGATATTCTTACGTGTGCTGTGGGAAATAAAAAGGTTACTAGTTCCTACACCACAAATGACATTTTTATAAAAGGAACAAAACTTAACTCTACAATAAGCTAATTAAATTTCTTTAATACTGGGGGGCACTCAGATTGGTTAAGTGACTGCCTTCAGCTCAGGTCATGATCAGAGTCCCAGAATCAGGTCTCACATCCGGCTCCCTGCTCAGCAGGGAGTCTGCCTCTCCCTCTGAACCTCCCCCCTTCACACTCTCTCATTCTCTCTCTCTCAAATAAATAAATAAATAAATAAATAAAATCTTTAGAAAAAAATTTCTTTAATACTATACTCAAAACAGTGTCACATAGTGGTGACAACAGTGAATATCACATTTTTCCAACAACATGATGGCTCTAGAGAGTGTAAGGCTAAGTGAAATTAGTCAGAGAAAGATAAATACCATATGATTTCACTCATATGTATAATTTAAGAAACAAAACTAACATAGAAAAAAGGAAAAACAAAAAAACTAGACTCTTAACTATAGAGAACTGGTGGTTACCATAGGAGACATCAATAGGCAGATGGGTGAAATAGGAGAAGGAGGTTAAAAGTACACATATCTGCCCATGATCTTAGTTACAAGGTAATGTCTAAAATGTTTTACTTATTTATTTTTTAAAATATTTTAACTGCAACATCCACTGGGAAACAATTGAGTAATGTACAGAATTGTTGAATCACTGTATTGTACACCTGAAATTAACATAACACTGTAAATTATACTAGAATTAAAATTTAAAAAAAAAAGTTTCTGAGGTTGTGGAACTTGGTGCTAATTCACATACTTTTAAGAAATCCAATCTATAGAAAAGTGCAACTTTAATTTTTCCAGCATATTTATTATACTCACCGCAAGCATTTTCATTAAAAGCTCCTGTTGTTCTTTTATTGCTTGATTTTTAGTGCTTTCCTCATACTCATAACCATTTTTAGCTAAATAATCTAGGTAATTGTGAAACATGATGGAACGCCAAAACTGTTCCTACAAAAGTGAAAAAAAACAGTTTAGAGAAAACTACCAGCTTAATACCAGGCAATTATTAAATATTTATCTTAAGATAACAGATTCTGAATTAAAATAATTTTTGAAATACTTTTTCTATAGTTTATTTTGTAATTCAAATATTAACATGATACCAAACCTTAACTTCATCTTTTGTACTTAAAAAAAAAAAAGGAAATACAGCATTTTAAACAGTATCTTAGCTATCATTAATGCTCAGAGAAGGTGGTATACTACTTTTTAAGAGGCTGGTTTACTTCCTATTTAGAGTAACTAATTACAAGATTTCAAATGACTTTTGATGGTACAGGGCTATGCCTAGAGTGAAGCAAGCCTGGTCTAAGACCCAATATTTATGGAGGCCCACCCTCTCAGGCACTCACCCAACTCTGAGAGTGAGTGAGAGCCCTTACCCTGATGTTCCTACCCTTTACCTCACAGACAAAATCCCTGGAAGCAGAGATGGCAATCAGGTACCCTTGTGATCATAAGCAGTCATCCCCACCCTGTTACCACTATTTATTTAATCATAAAGTAGTGAGTATTCAACACTGTTTATCAGGGAAATTTTTAAATGTCTACATCACAGGCAATGTATTATCAAAATCAGAGTGTCAAGTTAAGATTTCCACATACCTCCATTTGTCCTTTCTCTGTTGCAATCTGACAATAAGGAAGGTTAAAGGATAGTATAGCTACAGCAGGTCGAGGAAGGGTGGGAGGAAACCGAGAACCTTTGCAAGGAATGCACCTGTCAATAAAAAAAAAAAAGTCTCACTACAAAAACTCCCTCCCAAATCATAAAAACTGTTAAAATATAAAATTTCCAAAATTCAGTAACTTGGAATATTATTCCTATAGCTAGCTTAATAATATACAATAAATTACTTTTTTTTTTTAACTTTACACCTGATTAGGTTTAAAAACTATCCCTCCCCATGCATTTTAAGAATTTCAACAAGCCCTCCTCACATCAGTTTTTCCTTCAGAAACTGTCCACTTTTAAAATACGGCAGCTATGCCATAAATAGTTGTCAAGGGATCCATGTTATAAAACAGATCACCCAAGATGAAATGCTAATGAAGCATTTCCTTTTATTTATCAGTTTGGGAACACTTGGTACTGCTGGTAGAAAGTGTCAAATAAGAGAAAAAGACGGTGATATGTCCAATAGAGATTAAGTATCTACTACTAGATATTGGTAAAAAGTGAAGCAGAAAATCCAGTATACACCTGGTTATAATATATAACTGCTCTGCTAAATCAATGGTTGCCTTATGTGATAATAAATAGCTCAGTGGGCGAGAGCTTTGTCTAAACCTTTTCTGATTATGATATGATAGTATTTAAAGATGCCCATCAGAATGAATGGTAATGCAATTCATTAATTAAAAAGCATTCATTAATCACAGAGTGACATATGCATGTAGAATACCCTTTCAACTTATGTACTCCAAATTATTTATAAGAAACCACTGGAAAACCATGTTCACACACGAAGTACCTTGGGTGAATTTTCTAATTTCTCTAGTCATTTAAAAATACAGTACAATGTTCAATGCCTATTAATAACCACCCATTTAATTTATAGTACAGCCTTTTAGTCATGGCTTAAAGTCATGGCTTTCTTAAAGGGAAATACTAAGTAGAAATCAGATCCTCAGGTGTAAATTTTTTTCATAAATGTCTTCTAATATTATCAAATGCCCACTAGAATAGTTAAAAATTAAATAAGTGGCAATACTCAGCAATCTTTTAAACTAGAGAGGCCCCCCTTCCTAGTAAAATTTGAATACACTTTCTTCTTTTTGTGACCCTACAATAAAAATACAAACATGTTTTTAGCGTTCCAATACTTTTGAACATATAATCTCATTTCTTCTTCTTCCTCTCCTTTTACAATTTCATATAAATCAGTGGTTATCACCATACCAGGTGGCAGTTTGAATACCTGAAAAAAAATCTCTTGTAGCAATTCTGTCATTCACAGAAGCTAGTGATTTATTAGTCATGCAAAATGAAAAAGCACATGTGCATTCAGAAAGGAACAAGTCTAATTATACATATATATGTATATTAACATAATCAGAAGGAACATTGGGAATAATCTTAATTGCCTTAACATTTATTTTTTTCTATAAGAAGACTTACACTCTCTTGTTTAAAAACATTTTATACCTCAAATACTCCACTGACTTATCACAGTAAGCAATTATCACAAAGAAAAATTAGGACTTTATTAATGGTTTTTTAAAGCTACATTTACATCAAAGCAGGGTACTAATTCACATTTCTTATACTTTTAGCTTTAAAGACTTGAAGTAAAAAGACCTGTTCTCCATTAAATACCCCTTTCATGAAAGAAGAGGAAGAACAAACTCATTTGATTGCTAATTTGGTGGGTTTTGCCTGTAATGAATGAGCCTCCAGGAAATTGTGTGGCTAAACCATCTGGAGAAGAAAATGCAAAAAATAAACTATGGGTTACTAAGAAAACAAAATTACTTCAATTCCTTTTCAAATAAATAATAAAACTTATTCTTGTATTAAGGGAAGAGTTGAAAAAATATTAGACTAGTGAAAATTGGGGCCAATGTCCAGACTAAGCTTCCCCCGGGGAACGAGTTTTGCTTTGTGTTCTGGGTTGCACGGAGAAGACTTTGTTCACAACTTGTTTAGAGCACGTACTCAGGAGTAGATAATGATTTTAGCAGCCAACTCTTCCAGGCTGCTGGCCTCATTTACATTTACGTAGTACAGCACATATAGTCAGTACTGTAACAAATGCTTGTTAAACAAAACTCAAAAAAAGAATTTGTTTGCAAGCACGCTCAAAACTCTTAAGAGCTTTTAAAAGCTACAGAGAAAAGGAAGGTTGTTGGTAGAGAGCAAACTGGACTGTAGCATGCAAAATCAGGAAACTCAGTTATATATCAACCAGTAGCGATTATGAAAAATAATCTTCAGTGGAAACAATAAAGATAGTTTTTGCTAAACTGAAGTGTCATTCGAATGGAGGTAGGAGTGATAGCTTCTACAGATTAGTAATTACTCATATCCATGACTAAAGGCAGGTATTTTGTATGGACTCAAATGACATGTTTTTAATTCCTTTATTTATATCCCTAAGGAGGTGAACGGTTAAATCATATACTAACTCTATGCTTAACTGTTTGAGGAAATGCCAAACTGTACCAAGTTTCTATCCCCACCTAGCACTGTTTAGGGTTCCGCATGCTCAACAGCACTAATTATTGTCCATCTTTCAGATAATAACCGTCCTGGTGAGTATGAAGTGGTATCTCTGTGATTTTGATTTGCATAATGATGCTTAATAACTAATGAATACTTTTGCATGCATTATAGGCCGTGCGTGTTTTCTTTCGAGAAATGTCAATTCAAATACTCTGCCTAGTTTTTAATTGAGTTACCTTTTCTTAGGTTACAAGAATTCTTTATATATTCTGATACACATCCCTTATCACCTAAATGATGTGTTTCACCTTTTTTTTTTTAATATTTTATTTATTTATTTGACAGAGAGAGATCACAAGTAGGCAGAGAGGTAGGCAGAGAGAGAGGAAGGGAAGCAGGCCCCCCGCCGAGCAGAGAGCCCAACGTGGGGTCCGATCCCAGGACCCTGAGATCATGACCCGAGCCCAAGGCAGAGGCTTAACCCACTGAGCCACCAGGTGCCCCCGTGTTTCACCTTTTAAATCTACATGGTACTCTAGTGTGCACTCGTACCTAACATTACCTATTCTACTAATAGAAATTTAGGGTTCCAATCTTTTGCTAATATTAACAATCCTACAATGTAGGGTATCTTTTCCATGTGTCATTCCCACATGTGCTAGCAGCAGTATTTCCTAAACTTTAATGCACACACGAATCACCTGAGGATCTTGTTAAAATGCAGGTTCTGATTCAGTAAGTCTGAAGTGATGCCTGAGATCTGGCGTTTCTTTTCTTTGAAAGATTTTATTTATTTATTTGAGAGAAAGTGCACGCATATGCGTGCGAGAAAGAGAGCATGAGGGGCAGGGGAGCCACATGTGGCTCCATCCCAAGACCCTGGGATCATGATCTGAGAGGAAAGCAGATGTTTAACCGAATGAGCCACCTGGTGATGCTGATGCTGCTGGTCCATGGATCACACTTTAAACAGCAAGTACTAGTACATGTGCAGGAAAAATCCTAAGGCAGATAAAAGAGCACATGCATTTCTAATTCTGGTAGTTCTTGACAACTGCCTTCCATAGGGATTATAACCAATTATAACCTATTATACTATTATAACCAATTATACTCCTATCAGCAATTATAAGCTTGATTATTTCCCCCCAGCCTCACCAAATTTGATAAGAGCATTATCAAATTTTCAAATTCTCCTCACTTGATAAGTAAAAAGAGAGTTTTTATACGTTTTGATTTTTTTTCTTATTTTGATATCAATCATCTTTTCACATATCCAAGAGCCATTTTTATTTTTTCTAACTAGTGCCTTTCTTGAAATAGTCTCTACTTACAGCTTCTGTGATATGATGTTCTTCAAGTGATTTTTCTCTTATTTGCTTAGCCAATATTCCTTTTCCTCATTCAAAAGCTCAGTCTCCCAAACCTGACCTCTAAAGGTTGGAATTTCTAAGGGGTGGATTCTGTGACCTTTTTTGTTTCTTTCTTCTAAGTGATCTCATTTATTACGATGACTTTATTTTTTTTAAGTGTTTTATTTATTTTTCAGAGAGAGAGAACACGTGAGCGAGGGGTGGGGGAGGCAGAGAGAGAAGCAGGCTCCCCACTGAGCAGGGAGCCCAATGTGGGGCTCAATCCCAGACCCTGAGATCATGACGTGAGCCAAAGGCAGCCACTTCACTGACTGAGCCACCCAGGTGCCCCCTGTTTATTACTATGACTTTAAATACCTTCTATATTCTGGTGATTCACAAATTTATATTTTACAGTCATGTATTATAATACCTTCTTGATATCGCCACTTGGATATTCTGCAGGCATTTCAACAATATACCCAAGAGAGAATTTGTTTTCATCTCTCTTATTTCTATAAATGGTATGACTATCCATCTAGTTGTTTTAATTGGAGACATGGGTGTCATTATTGAGTCTTCTCTCTCACTCCCAATACCCCATCTATCAGAAAATCCTACTTGTTTCTTTTTTTTTTTTTAAGATTTTATTTATTTATTTATTTGACAGCAAGAGAGAGAGAGAGAGAGAGATCATAAGTAGACAGAGAGGCAGGCAGAGAGAGAGAGAGAGGGAAGCAGGCTCCCTGCCGAGCAGAGGGCCCGATGTGGGACTCGATCCCAGGACCCCTGAGATCATGACCTGAGCCGAAGGCAGTGGCTCAACCCGCTGAGTCACCCAGGCGCCCATCTTTTTTTTTTTTAATTTAATTTTATTTATTTGACAGACAGAGATCACAAGTAGGCAGAGAGGCAGGCAGAGAGAGAAGAGGAAGCAGGCGCCCCACTGAGCAGAGAGCCCGATGCGGGACTCAATCCCAGGACCCTGAGATCATGACCTGAGCCAAAGGCAGAGGCTTAACCCACTAAGCCACCCAGGTACCCCTACTTGTTTCTATCTCAAATCTAGTTCCCTTAATTTCTACTGCTGCCACCCTAGTTCCAGCTACACTAATAGCTCTGCTGGATGACTGCAAAATCTTCCTCAATGTTTCTCAATGGGGGCACTGATAGCACTTGGGAAGGACGATCTGTAGTTCAATAGGACCATCCTGCACATTCTAAGATGTTCAACAGCCCTGGCCACAGCTCTCTAAATGCCAGGTAACCCCTGATCATTCTGATGGCTAAAAATAAGACCCTATGTCTCCAAACACTCTCAGAAAGCAGGATAAATCCCCTGACTGAAAACTGGGCTCCCTAATTTCATTCTTACCTCTGCCAATATATTTAGCACATGTATTTTTCTTTTTATAGTATAAATCAGATTACGTCATTCCCCAGATAAAACTGCATAATGGCTTCACGATACAACTTCAAATGAAATATTAACTTCTCTATATGGTCTATAACGCAGCCTGTGTCTAACTTTCCGATATCAGCATGGATTTATGTTTCCCATCAATCCTCAACTTCTTATATGCTAGCCATTTTTGCATTCTTTCAATTCTTTAAACACAACTAGCTCTTTCTGACCTGAGGACTTTTAAACATGCTGTCTATTCTGCATGGATCATTTTTCACTCCACTTTTGCCTCATAGACTCCTTGGCCTTGGGTCTCATTTTAATTCTATCTCTACTAAGAGTCCTATGTGATCGTGCTACCTAGAATGTGCCCTTTTGTTATGCTCCATCATGGGTCTGCTCAGATTAATTTGTGGCATTTATCCCAAGTAGTAATTAACATTTACTTATTTCTGTTATCTGTCTCCCCAGTCTATAAGCTCCATGAAAGCAAAGACCTCTTTGTTCACCAAGTACCAACATAATGTCACTGCCAGTTGCTTAGACCAAGAAGATATCAAGGGTCAAAAAAAGAAGAAAATATTTAATATTGAATAGAGACTAAATGGATTGAGAGTTATTCACCTGCAGTTAGCTACTAAATTTCTATTAGCCCTCTCTCTGGTTACAATTACTGAGCCCTTTAAAATTCTCAAAAAGCTACTGAATTACTCAATTCTAAATCACAGTTTAAAATAAAAGGCTGTAATAAAAGATGAAATGCCACATTTAGCTCTCCCTTCCCTCTGGCTGAAATAATACTAAAGTCTCACCAATAAATGTAATTTCTATTTTGTTCAGTAAGTTCTAAGTCAAGCAATCAGTTGAAAACTTCAAAATGAATATAAACAAATTTCTAAGCTAGTAAATATGGAAAGCAAATATATGAACGAAGGTGAAGGACAAAAAAAATTTTAAATACCTTTAAAGTGTATAAAACAAAAAATTTCACAGTACTTTTTAGAAAGAAACAATCAAGCATGTTCTAATAGCCTACCTGAGTTGCTGGGGATTTTCATGGATACCAACCACCCAGTAGTGATCAGATTTTCCTTTGCAGTGTTCTCTTGTGTTACAGATTGGAGTCCATGTGTTACCAAGCCCTCTGTTAAGCATTCGAACAATGCCTTCTGAATCCACATAACAGGGAGTACCTACATACCAATTGAAAAAGAAATCACTTGGAGAAATAGCTACATATTTGTGAAATAAATCCTATTTCAAAAATATATACCAATGATTCAAATGTCAGTTCAAAAGCAAAAAGGTGAATAATTAAAAATCATTTCCCACAAAACTTCATTAACCACACAGAGTAAGACCTAACTGAATAAAAGAAAAAAAAAATGCATGACTAAAATTTACCCAAGGGAAAAACTGATAGTTTCAGTGAGAACTATGCCACCTACTGGAATATAGCAGTATTTTTAAAAGCCAATTTCAGTTTAAAAAAAAAAAAAAAAAAAAAAGTTAAACCTGAATCCGAAGTTTCACTACTTAAGAGAGACTTGGAAAAATGAACGGAACCTGACACACAGTGATGATCTAGAGAAATTTGTCTTTAGTACTCTTCTTCTTGCTTTCTTGGCCTTGTCACTGTTGTATTCCTCAACTCCTACCTAAGCAATTCTTAACCCGAAAACAAGTCAGCATCTCTGTTTCCCACTTACTCTGCTCCCAGGTCAGGAGGTACATAGCATATTTGCTAATTACCCCTTTCATTATCTGTGACTTCATATACCTCTCACACTGCAAACAGCATGTTCCTCAAGTCTAGATCTAACTGGTAACTGGGGAAAAAAATAAAGCTATATGAATGGAAGTTATTAATGGTCACATTAGAACATAAATAACGAATAAGGGGCACCTGGGTGGCTCAGTGGGTTAAAGCCTCTACCTTCGGCTCAGGTCATGATCCCAGGGTCCTGGGATTGAGTCCTGCATCAGGCTTTCTACTCAGCGGGGAGCCTGCTTCCCCCTCTCTCTCTGCCTGCCTCTCTGCCTACTTGTGATCTCTATCAAATAAATAAAATCTTTAAAAAAAAAACAACAATAAAATCCCACTAGAAAACATCTAGAAATGGTTGTTTTTTTAAAGACAAACTAGAGTTTCCAAAGATATAAGTGAAAGACATGAATCTCCAATGGAAATATCTGAGTTAGAGAATAGGTACCTTAAACAGGTACCTTAAAATAAGGTACTTCAAATCATCATCAGTCATAAGCCATTATTAAATGAGTCTACAAATGTAATTTTTAATTTCTTGTGCCACATGAGGAAAGGGGGAAAAGAGGCGCCTGGATGGCTCAGTGGGTTAAGCTTCTGCCTTCGGCTCAGGTCATGATCTCAGTGTCCTGGGATCGAGCCCTGAATCAGGCTTTCTGCTCAACAGGGAGCCTGCTTCCCTCTCTCTCTCTGCTCGCCTCTCTGCCTACTTGTGATCTCTCTCTCTCTCTCTGTCAAATAAATAAATAATAAAATCTTAAAAAAAAAAAAAAACTAAAAAAAGGAAAGAGAGGGAAAAGTGAAGCTAATTTGAATAGTATATTTTATTAAATCTAATATATCCAAAATATTATCATTTTAACATGTAACCAATATAAAATAATTACTGAGATTCTTTTTTTTTGTACTAAACTTTCAAAGTTCGGAGTATTTTATACTTACCACCATCCCAATCTGGATTAGCCAGATTTCAAGTGCTCAATAGCCACACGTGGCTACTGCAGTAGACAGTGCAGCTATTGAAATTTCCTATTTTTTTTTGCATAGAATCTCCTGGAAAAGCCACAACTTTACCACTGACTTGTATCTCCTCGTTATCTACAACAAACTTTTAGAGAAATATATTTTTCTCTTTGTATGTTTTCTAAACAGAATTCACATGAACATCAGATCTTATACATAAAAGAATGGCTATCTTGCCTAACAATTCCAGTTTCCCCAATGCCAACATAGTAAAGAAATTTACACATATAATATAGATAATTCACCTTAAAAAAATAATTAAGAATAAAACAATGGAAAAATTTCTACTTGAAAAAATGTCTTTAATATAAATAAGTTAATTTATCTTGCCTTCAGCTGAAAATCCAACCCACACTAGGTAGGATTTCCTCGTAAGAGGAAGAGGATCACCATGTAAAATTTGTTTTTTCTTTTTCCCCAGCTCTAGCAGTTGAACTCCAAGGCACTGATCACCATCAAATCCTGCACCTAGTGAGAATATATAAATAGAAATCAGGTATCAAAGGCTATTTAGCTATAATGCAGTCTAGAGTACCTTCTGTGAACTGAACTGATTTTGTGATAAACTCTGTATTAACTAGCACTACTTTTTATGGATAACCCACCTGACTGAGGTACCATTCCGGTATTAAAGCAGAATACTATGTTACAGGGACTATTTATATAAAGTGGTATTAAGTGGTAATTTATTCACCCAAGAAATATTTACAAAGAGCTTACTATGTGCCTGGTACTAAGGCTACAATAGTAAAGAAGACATATCCTCAGGAAATTTATATTCAGGTATGAGAAGACTAATTTTGGAAAAAAAAATGATAAGTGTTATCAAAGAATTAAAATAATAATGTGATACAGAGTGTCAGACTGAGTGATTACTTTAGACTGGACAGTTAGAGGTGGCCTGTATGAGAAAGTAAAATTTAGCTGAGATATAAACTGCAAGTTAGTTAGGGGAAAGAGCTGTAATATAGTAAACAGAAGGAACAGCTAATGAAAAGATCCTAAGATGAGAATAAGCTTGGTAAATTTGAAGAACACAAAGAAGCTAGCATGACTAGAATGAATGATAAGAAAAAGTGGCAAGAGATGAGGTTGAAGAGGCAGGCAAAGGTCAGATCATGGGGGCGCCTGGGTGGCTCAGTGGTTTGGGCCGCTGCCTTCGGCTCGGGTCATGATCTCAGGGTCCTGGGATCGAGCCCCGCGTCGGGCTCTCTGCTCGGCGGGGAGCCTGCTTCCCTCTCACTCTCTCTGCCTGCCTCTCTGCCTACTTGTGATCTCTCTCTGTCAAATAAATAAATAAATCTTAAAAAAAAAAAAAAAAAAAAGGTCAGATCATGTAGGACCCTGCTAGCTGTGATTAAAGGTTTGATTTTTATTCTAAAGCAATGGGAAGTCATCAGAGGAATTTGAGCAGAAGAGGGACATGTTCTGATTTATGTTTTTAAAAGATCACTCAGGGGGCACCTGGGTGGCTCAGCGGGTTGAGCCTCTGGCCTTCGGCTCAGGTCATGATCTCAGGGTCCTGGGATCGGGCCCCGCATCGGGCTCTCTGCTCAGCGGGAGCCTGCTTCCTCCTCTCTCTCTGTCTGCTTCTCTGCCTACTTGTGATCTGTCTGTCAAATAAATAAATAAAATCTTAAAAAAAAAAAAATTTAAAAGATCACTCAGGTTGTTATATGGAGAATGGACTATGGAAGGCAAGGGTTGAAGCTAACAAGCCAGTTACAGGGCTACTAGTCCAGGAGAAGAGGGGTTTTAGTGAAGGAGATGAAAAGACAGTTTGGAATGTTTTACTCAATAGAACTGACATGGTGATATGACTTCACTGATAGGGTTGATGTGGGGGGGTGAGGGAAAGAGAAGAATTCATGATTCATTTCTGACTTGACTGGCTGGGTTAAGAGTATGCCATTTACTCAGATGGGGAAAACTAAGTAAAAGGCAAGGCAGAAGAGGCAAGAAAAAACAAAAACGCAAGTTTTATTATGACCAAATTTGAAATGAGTATCAAAATTGTACAAAGAGATTGCAAGTGGCCACTAGATATATAAGTCTGTAGATACAAGGAGAGGATAGGGTTGGTGATACTAATTTATAGGTCATGGACACACACATCTATATAAAGCCACAGGCCCTGGGGTATCTGGATGGCTCAGTTGGTTGAGTGTCTGCCTTTGGCTCGGGTGGTCCTGGGATCAAGCCCACTTTGGGCTCCCTACTCAGGGGGGAGCCTGCTACTCCCTCTCCCTCTGTCTATCACTCTGCCTACTTGTGCTCTCTCTTAAATGAATAAATAAAATCTTAAAAAGTAAAATAATAAAGCCACAGGCCTTAAGGAGATATCCCAGGGTAGTTTCTCAAGCTGTACTTTTGAGCTATGAGTCAAGAAATCAATTTAAAGTTGCAAATAGTATTTAAAGAAAATTGAAACCAGGGGCGCCTGCATGGCTAAGTTGGTTAAGCATCTTCCAGGGTCCTGGGATCTAGACCCACACTGGGCTTCTTGCTCAGCGGGGAGCCTGCTTCTCCTCTCCTCTGCCTGCTGCTCCCGCTGCTTGTGCTCTTTCTGTCAAATAAATAATATCTTTAAAGAAAACTGAAATCAAGGAGTAAATACTGTCCATGAGACTTTTATTTCAGTTACATTTACAGATATGTATAGAATAGCAACGTAGAATGTAGTTCTTATTAGGGCTAAGAGTCAAAAGACTGAAAGTTCCTCATCTGGAGAGGGTACTAGAGAAGCGGGGCTGTGATAGAGTCCTGGAGCACTCCAGCCAAGAGGCTGGCATAGGAGGTACAGCCAGATGAATAGCCAAATGAGTTATCAGTAAAAAAACATCCAGAGTGATGTTACAGAATCCAAGAAAGGAAAATGCTAGGTGGGGGATAGGTAAAATAGGTGGTGGGGTTTAAGGAATGCACCTGTTGTGATGAGCACTGGTGATGTATGGAATTGCTGAATCACTATATTGTACACCTGGAACTAATATAACAGTGTATTTTAACTAAGTTGGAATCAAAATTTAAAAATAGAAAGATGGAACTAGAGTGTACTATGCTAAGCAAAATAAGTCAGTCAAAGAAAGACAAATATCACATGATTTCACTCATATGTGGAATTTAAGAAACCCAACAGATGAAGATAGGGGAAGGGAAAGAAAAATAAAATAAGATAAAAATAGAGAGCAAGGAAAAGCATAAGAGACTCAGTAGTTAAGAGAACAGACTGAGGGTTGAGGGAGGGGAGGTGGGGAGGGGGATGGGTTAAATGCATGATGGGTATTAAAGAGGGCACGTGCTGGGATGAGTACTGGGTGTTATATGTAAATGATGAATCACTAAATTCTACTCCTGAAACCAATACTACACTATTTATGTTAACTTGAATTTAAAAATATTATTTAAAAAATAGAAAAAGTATTTCTAATGGAATTATCAAAAAAATAAGCATAAAACGGTTATCAGTAATCTTCCTTCTTTTCTTAAGTAAGCTCTAGGCCCAACATGGGGCTTGAACTCATGGCCCTGAGATGAAGGTTGCCTGCCCCCTATCAATAATCTTGATAAAAATCAGTCTTGACACATAGTGGTGGGTACTGAAGACAGAATATGAAGTGAAGGAAGCAGCAACTTTTTAAGTCATATTCAAACTGTCTTGGTCCTCCTGTACACTAGAAGTTAGTTTATTTTTTGAGGCATTTAAACTCTGAAAATTCAAAAAAAAAAAAAAACAAAACTCTGAAAATTCTTAAAAGATTTAGACATGGAAGTAACTAAACTTGGAATTCTTTCTAGAATACAGTTTTCCTACAAATAAAATATTTTCCTTTTCATTGCTATTAGTGAATACAACAAAATTCTGTAAATTTGAAGACTACACTGATTCAAATACAAAATGAATGCAAAAGCAGGTATATAACCCAAAACAA
The DNA here is from genome assembly GCF_922984935.1 of Meles meles. NCBI lineage: Eukaryota > Metazoa > Chordata > Mammalia > Carnivora > Mustelidae > Meles > Meles meles. Next base: position 106,916,526 of record NC_060071.1, read on the forward strand.
AATAAGAGAAAGAAAAATTCTCAAGTAATTTTCATTTTACTTCAGGTCTTGGTAAAATTATAAAAGACTAGGAAAAAACCTACCTCTATGATAAACAATGAAAAGCTGTTCTCCATGTCCTGCCATTGATACGATAGGGCCAGGAAGACTGAAGATCTCTTTCTGAACACCTCCAATAGTGAACAGTCGAAGGAGCATGGCACTGGTGGCAGCAGCTGCCCATCCCAAACCAAGACATATGGCTTCAATATCTTCATTCTGAGGCATGTCTACTAACCACTCTTTGCTTGAATCCCAAGAACTAAAGTGCAGACAGTGAAGCTTGCTAAAAATTAAAACAAGATAGAAACAAACTTTCATATTTGATATTTTATATCTATAAAATAATCATGATACCCCAGTGACAAAACCAAATAGCTAATTTTTCTATTAAACATAAATAGTCCAAAAATAGCTTTGAAAAATAATTATGAAATATCCTTAAAATGGACTATATTAAAGCCATTTCACAGTCATGTTAACGGAAAGTGCTCTAACTTAATGTTAAATGAAAACAGGCAGACTAAAATCTGCAGAATATGACCTTAGGTTGTAAATATACAGAAAAAGATGACTAAATTTTTAAAAAGAGATGAAGCATCAAAATGTTAAAGAGTTCTTTCACTGCCAAAAAAATTTAATACAGGAAAACAAAAGAAAAAATGAAAAACAATCACACCATCCCACCAGCAAGACCACCAACCACTGCAAACAATTTGATGTTTCCAGTCTTTTTTCTTAGCATACATACAGACAGGTTATTAAAGTTAAGTTTGGGAATGCAGATACTATAGTATTTGGAAACAGAGGTAGTACTGATTTTCTGAAGAGTAATTTAAAATTCAATTTTATTTTTTTTAAAGATTTATTTATATGAGAAAGAGAGAGCAAGTGCATGAGTGGGTGGAAGTGGCAAAGGGAGAGGATGAAGCAGACTCTCTACTCAGCAGAGAGCCTGATGCCGGGCTCAAACCCAGGACGCTGGGATCATGACCTGAGCCAAAGGCAGACACTTAACCAACTGAGCCACCCAGGCACCCCTAAATTCAATTTTAAAACGAAAAGTCACATTGTATATAGCTATGAAATAACATATCTAGGAAAACAGAGAAAGATACCTGAAATCAAAATTGCAGATGGAAACAAATGTTCTAATTATGTTAAGACTCTGAGTTGGAGACAGAGTCAACAGTGGTTTATTTTAGTGTACTAATTTAATTCAATAATGAAGTATTGAAAAAAAATGAAGTATTGAGTGGATTTTACAATGTGTAAATTAGGAAAGCAATTAAAATGTTAAGATGTGTTTCTCACACTTTAACGCAAATTCAATCACCTATAGATCTCATTAAAATGCAGATTCTGATTTAGGTCTGGGGTGGAGTCTGAGATTCTGTTTTCAACAAGCTTCCGAATGACCCATGCTCCTAGTTTGTGGACCACACTTAGAGCAGCAAGAAGCTAATGTATCAGGTGCCTGGTGGCTCAGTTGGTTGAGCCACTGCCTTCAGCTCAGGTCATGGTCCCAGGGTCCTGGGATCAAGTCCTGCATCGGGCTCTCTGCTCAGCAGGGAGCCTGCTTCTCCCCCTCCCCTCTTTGCCTGTCTCTGCCTACTTCTGATCTGTCTGTCAAATAAATAAATAAAATCTTTAAAAAAAAAAAAAAAAAAAGAAGAAGAAGCTAATGTATCCAATCAGGATTTTAATTTCGAATCACCTCAGAGTTGGTAAAACCTATAATCAAGTGTATAAGCATTAAAATCAGCTGAAAAATCAGGAAAAGGCAATCTGGCTGAAATAAGAGAAAGATGAATAAAAACATTTTTTCTTGGGGCACCTGGGTGGCTCAGTGGGTTAAAGCCTCTGCCTTCATCTCAGGTCATGATCTCAGGGTTCTGGGATCGAGCCCCACATTGGGCTCTTTGCTCAGCAGGGAGCCTGCTTCCTCCTCTCTCCCTCTGCCTGCCTCTCTGCCTACTTGTCATCTCTGTCTGTCAAATAAATAAATAAAATCTTAAAAAAATATATTTTTTCTTCTTTAAAAAAATATGGATGGATTCAGCACTCCACTGCTTTTCCATCATAATTTTGTCTATGTATCTACTTACCAAATATCATTCTGCCCTCTCCCTTTTTAAAAAGAAGTTTCAATTCTAATTTATAATGACAAGAAAACCCAAAAAAACAGAAAAAAATCCAGGTCAGTAGTTGTCCAAGGCTGGTATTAACTGCAAAGGGATACAGGGAACATTTTTGAGTGACAAAAAATATTTTCAGGAGCACCTGGCTGGCTCAGTCCGTACAACAAGTGACTCTTGGTCTTGGGATTATGGGTTTGAGCCCTACACTGCTGTAGGGATTACTTAAAAATATAGCAGCAATGTCCACAACAGCCAAACTATGGGAAGAGCGGAGCTATCCATTGACAGATGAATGGATGAAGGAGATGTGGTATCAGGACACCTGAGTGGCTCAGTTGGTTAAGCATCTGCCATCGGCTCAGGTCATAATCCCACGGTCCCGGAATCAAGTTCCGCACTGGGCTCCTTGCTCAGTGGGGAGCCTGCTTCGCCTCTGCCTGTTGCTCCCCCTGCTTGTGTTCTCTCCTTCTCTTTCTCTCTGACAAATACATAAATTTAAAAAAAAAAAAAATGTAGAGACACACACACACAGAGGAGTATTATGCAGTCATCAAAAAATGAAATCTTGCCATTTGCAATGACAAGGAAATGGAACCAGAGTGTATTATGCTAAGCGGAATAAGTCAATCAGAGAAAGACAATTATCATGATTTCACTGAAATGTGGAATTTAAGGGGCACCTGGGTGGCTCACTGGGTTAAGCCTCTGTCTTGGGCTCAGGTCATGATCTCAGGGTCCTGGGATCGAGGCTCTGATTTTCTGAGCTCACATCAGGCTCTCTGCTCAGCAGGGAGACTGCTTCCCCTTCTCTCTCTGCCTGCCCCTCTGCCTACTTGTGATCTCTGTCTGTCAAATAAATAAATAGAATCTTAAAAAAATTATTTAAAAATGTGGAATTTAAGAAACAAAACAGAGGATCATAGGGGAAGAGAGGAAAAAATAAAACAAGGCGAAACCAAAGAGGGAGACAAACCATGAGACTCTTAATAATAGGAAACAAATTGAGGGCTGCTGGAGGGTATGGGGTTGGGGGCATAGGTAACTGGGTGATGGACACTAAGAAGGGCATGTGATATAATGAGTACTGGGTATAAGACTGAGGAATCACAGGTCTGTACCTCTGAAACCAAAAACATATATGTTAATTAAATGAATTTGAATTATAAACTTTTTTAAAAATTTAAAAAAATTTTTTTGATTGTGACAGTTGATACATACACATTCGTTAAACTCACTAAACTGTATACCTAAGAAGTACATTTTATTATATATGAATTACACTAATAAAGTAAATTTAAAAAGGGGGCAGGGGTTTGTGCAAAAAGAAATCTAGAAAGGATACATACCAAATTGTTAACAGTGGTTATATCTGAAAGTAGAATTCTGGGGGGAATTTTTATTTCCTAAATAACCTGTACTGCTTGTTTGTTTATAATATATATAATAAATATTATGTAATTATGTCTATAATACATAAGCAATTATAGAGATAATTATATAACTATAATTATATAATATACCATATTATATACATCTATATATTATATATATCTTACAATAGTAATGAAACAGAGTAACAATGTTTTATCTAACTCTTTAATTTCTCTTGCAATTATAAATTGTTAATTGTATCATGTCATCTCCCCTGCCCCCCAACAATGCAGGGCTTGAACTCACAACCCTGAGATCAAGAGCTAAGCTGAGATTAAGAGTCAGATGCCTAAACCGAATGAGTCACCCACATGCCCCATGTCATCCTGATTTGTAGTCAGAGACTGTAAAGAACAGGACAATGAGGCAAAAAGAGACATGTTCTGAGGTATTATGTATGGAACTCTTCTGTATCTAGCAATTCAGCAACGACAAATTCTTCCTAATAATCTGGAATTTACCTTGCTAGTTCATCAGTACTTTCACATGCCAACAAAATAGCTTCATAAGATAGATCTGCTACTGTGTAATTCAGAGTGTTTGATAAGTGTGTTGCGTGGTGTATGGAGGTATCATGGAACTCCACATCTATGGCATTGTCTTGCTCATCATTATAGCAGCGAATAATTCCAACAGAGTTCCACACCTACAAACATTAAGGTTAAATACAAGTCTGAGATAAATTAAAGGTCATAGACTCAGTGGACTAAAGTAGTACAAATTAATATATATTATAATTTAGTCTGTAGTGAAATTGAAGTTATAGGGGCAAACACAGCTTACCTACCTTTAAATAGTTTCAAGTAAGAGTAGTGACATCAGAACTACAGTTACTACCTACTCTTTTCATGAGAAGAAGGCACATAAATATTTAGTAACAAGTGGAGTATTTCATTTAGTATTTTAAAAATTACATGACTGCCATAAAGAAATACAATTCTGAACAACCAAACCATTAAATTCCCCAATAGAAATATTTCAAAAATTTATTTACTTATAAATATGGATATAAATGACTGCATATTTTCCTGTTCCAACAAACTGCTTTATATTGCAGGAATAAATATATACATTTTAAGGCAACATAAACCAATACCATTAAACATAAACCAATACAATTTAGAAAACTTATCTTCCACACATATATACTACAGGCTCACACTTTCCTCTACTACAAATAACTATAAATAAAATATGTAACAACAAGAAATTAAGACCTATTACTTGATAATGACTACGGACACCAATAAAAAGTTTTATTAAAATAAAACATCACTTTTAATATTTACATACAAATTTATGCCAGGCCTATCCTTTCAAAAAGGACAAGAGGAAAAGTCCTCAGTGGAAAGCCTCAAATAAACAAAAATATTAAACTTTTTAGTTCTCAGAACAAAAAGCTAATATATTCATTCATCCATTTAGGAAATATATTCTTAATGCCTACTGTGCCATACCTTGTTCTAAGTGCTATCAGTAAATAAAACAAAAACAATTTCTTATCTTTCTGGAGTTTATATTCCAGTGGGATGGGGTGGGGAAAAGAGGCAGATATTTTGTTTTCCATAGTACTTATCACCTTCTAATATATTATATTAGGAGCTGCCTTCAAAAAACACCTTCTAACCAGTGTTTTGGAATCAGTATAAACTTCTATATAAAAATATGAGAAATAAAGTTTGGAAGTACAATCAAGAGATATTGCAAGATATATAGTAGTCGCATTATGTTCATTATGTCACTTTGCAAAGCAGAATTTTTTTTTTTTGCAAAGCAGAATTTTATTTAACATAATTTCCAATATAAGGCTGAAATAAGGTTAAAACTGTAAGTTAACCATAAAATAAATCAACCACAAAATTATAATGAACCCAAGTGCTTTTGGCCAGTAAATCAAGGTTTTCAAAATATTTTGTACTGAACAAAATTAACTATAGTGAGATAAAACACTTACAGTTAAAGAGTTAAATAAAACTATTTTAAAGTTAAGTGTAGATCCAAGGCTTACCATGAACCTATGTGTGAGATGCATGGGAGTAGAACCTGACTGGAATGACTTTTGCCGGGGAGTTGGCATTGGCCCATCATAAAATGGCCTTTGGGATGTTACAAGTGGTAGATTATGAATGCTGTTGGCCTGATCATCTTCCTCCTCCTCTTTGGAAAGACTAGAACCAGCTTTTAACATGGTAACATCTAGAAAACAAAAAATCATACTTAGAGAATCATAAATACCAATGATCTAGAAAAAGGAAAGCATTATGTAATCTAAATAAACTTTTCCATTCATATTTAATAATACTAACATGCTATCTGCCTCTTCTACTATGTTAACATTTATAGTGATGGTACAAAACAATACAGGGTAAAACTGTTGGTGTGGCAGTGGCACCAATCTGTATTAGTAGTCAATTCATTGTTAACCACCACTCAATTGCAGTAAAAATATTAATTCTGTTGGATCTTGATCCAACATAGATTTTTTTTTTAATGTTCTTTTTGCTAAAATGGGAAGTGTGCATAAAGTGTGATGTCCGTCTCAAAAAAAAAAAGCATTTGTGCAATTGAGTTGTAAGCTGAACTAGTTGATTTTTTCACAGAACACCATTTATACTTGAAAGAATGCCAGATAAACTATGGCTAATGCAGTCTTTGGTATTTGGTAAACATTTTCTTTAAATAAATGAAGTTGATCATTTAAGAAAAATAACTGACAGAATTTGTTGTCAATGATAAAATTTGAGTTTTCAAGCAAAAATCAGAATATTAGAAAATGGGGCGGCTGGGTGGCTCAGTGGGTTAAGCCTCGGCCTTCAGCTTGGGTCATGATCTCAGGATCCTGGGATTGAGCCCCACATCGGGCTCTCTGCTTGGCAGGGAGCCTGCTTCCCCCTCTCTCTGCCTGACTCTCTGCCTACTTGTGATCTTTCTCTCTCAAATAAATAAATAAAATCTTTAAAAAAAAAAATTAGAAAACTTGTACCTGCCACCATGAGCTTGACTGCTTCCTAATATTTAAAAACTTCTGATGAGATTGGTGATGATACTGATACTGGATAATAGTGTCAAAATTAAAAGACCTGCAGACCTACAGTGAACCAGTATTTTCCAAATTACCAATGCATATATTTCAAAATCAAACATGGTAAATTAAAAGATTCATTCAAGTCAGACCAATGGATTTGAATGTAATACAGCTGGAATATTCACTGGAGTTTCTGGATTCCACATTGCAAGTAAGTTGAGTTTTTGGTACAGTAGCAAAGAAGACTATCTAGAAGTATTTCAACAGGCTGTTAAAATATTCCCTTTTCAAACTACATGTTCATGTGAGCCTGAATACTCTACACATAACGTCAAGTAAATACAACATACATGTCAACAGACTGAACTCTGAGGCATATGAGAGAATTCAAGTCCTCTTCTATGTTAGACATTAAAGAAATTTTCGAAAGGATAAAATAATGCCAATTTTCTTATGAAATTTTTTCATCTGAAACATTATGTATACATAAATGAGTTTATTGTTATTTAAAAGTAAATATTTTAAAAACTTCTTAGTTTTAGTTTCTACCATGGTAAATAATGATATAACTCCACAAATAATTTTGAGATCCTCAAAAGTTTTTAAGAATGTAATGAGCTCCTGAGATCAAACATTTGAGGACTTCTGTAGTATAAAACCCGTATGATTTAAATGTAGCACAATTTACCACCATAAAATGGTATTTGGCATTTATTTGATAATGCCATTTATTTGATAATGATACATTTATTGGATCATGTTGAAATGTGCTATTTTAGCATGTAAGTTGTTGCAACAGGCACTTTAAAGATTTGGGTTTGTTTTTTTTTTAATTTTATTTATTTATTTGACAGAGAAAGAGACAGCGAGAGAGGGAACGCAAGCAGGAGAAGTGGGAGAGGGAGAAGCAGGCTTCCTACTGAGCAGGAAGCCTGATGTGGGGCTCGATCCCAGGACTCTGGGATCATGACGGGAGCCAAAGGCAGATGCTTAACAACTGAACCACCCAGGCATCCCTAAAGGGTTCTTTTAATTGTTATCTCTATTTCTTTAACAGATACTATACTATTCGGGTTACATATTTCTTGGGTTAGCTTGGTAGCTTATATCAAAGAATCATCCATTTTATCAAAGTTGTTACATTTATGGGCACAAAGGTGTTCATAACATTCTCCTTTATTCTGCTGTTATTAATAGCAGTGTTGTCTTACAAAAATGAATTATATATATAATTTTAAATTTTCTAGTAGCCATATTTTAAATAGTAAAAAAAAAACCCAGGTCTAATTAATTTTAATATTATTCTATATTAAAATATTATAATTTCAACATGTACTCATGTAAAAAAGGACTAAAATATTTTACACTCTTCTCATACTCTCTTCAAAATCTGGTTGTGTTTCACACTTACAACACATCTCATTTTAAACTAGCCACATTTCAAATGCTCAGTAGCCCCAGGCAGTTAGTGGTTACCATACCGGATAGTATAGGTCTATAGGATCTATGGTGATGAGACCCCTTTCATCACTTATATTAGTCATTTGGGTCTTCTTTTTCTTTCTGGTCAGTGAGGATAGAGATTCAACAACTTTACCAATCTTTTTAAAGAACTAGCTTTTGGTTTCACTGAATTTCTTTATAGTTTTTTGGTTGTCGATATCATTGAATTGTTTATTTTCTTCCTTCTGCTAGTATGGAGTTTAATTTCCTCTTAATTTTCTAATTTGCTAAAGCAGAAGCTTAGATCATTGATTTGAAACCTTTCTAACAAGTATTTAATATTATACATTTCCCTCTGTACACTGCGTTAACTACATTCTGTAAATTTAATAATGACTTCAAATAAAAAAATCTTTTCAATAAAAAATTGAAAAGATCAATCACTGGGATGCACAATCATATCCACAAAATCAACACATACCAACTGAATTATCATCATCTTCTAGGATGTGACTTCGTTGTCTAGGACGACCTGAGGCCAGCATGAGGTCGTCATCCTCTTCCTCATCATTTATAATCATCTTTGAAAAAGAGGGGGTCTCAACTGCATTGTCATTTAGAAAATCACCAGCATTATTTGTATCATCTCCATCAAAAAGATCATTGTAATCCTTTTCCACTTTGCTAGATACCTTGAACAAATTAACACAAATTACAAAATATCAGTGAACTATTTAGATAGACTCCTTTACTCAAAAGGCAATTCTGTAATACACACCTATACATTCTACCATGTAAGCAAATATACCTGACAAGAATAATAAATGTACTTACGAGGACTGTATTTATATTTATGTGAGAACTAGTCGTTACTTCAAGTGCCTTACAGACTAAGGATGGGACAGGGGTGCAGGACAGATATGTAAAGAACTACTGTATATACCCAAATACAAGGCAAGATTTTACTCCTCAAAGGTCATTCTCCAGAGAAGTCACCTAAAGTCCCTATAAAATCTCTTATTATTATAAGATTCTCTCATTCACTTTTATTAAATTGATTTTATACTGCTTAGGTAGGATATGTTTGCTTTCAATGATCTCAGTTAAAGCTAATTTTTTTGTGGGCTTTTTTTTTTTTTGGATGCTTATAAAAGTAAATGGATAGAACCAAAAGACAAAGGAAGCAAGGAAATTCAACACTAATCCCTGATTCCTATGAATATGAACATTGTAGATGTAGAATCTACCTTTGTAGATCCCAGATGACTGTAAACAGTTTTTTAGATCACATTATTATATTTGTTGGGTAATCTCCATGCCCAATGAGGGGCTTGAACTCACAACCCTGAGATCAAGAGATGCATGCCCTACTGACTCAGAAAGACAATGAGATCACTTTAAAAAGTGAATAGTGGGCACCTGGGTGGCTCAGTTGGTTGAGTGTCTGTCTTCAGCTCAGGTCATGAACCCAGGGTCCTGGGATCAAGCCCCACGTCTGGCTCCTTACTCAGCAGGGAGTCTGCTTTTTCCTCTGTCCTTCCCTCTGCTCATGCTCTCACACTCAAATAAATAAAATCTTAAAAAAAAAAAAAGAATACTAAGCAGATATACTGTAGAGCTCACAGGTGACTCCCATAGTATAAATGAATGTACAAATGTTCAATACATTTGTTATTGTATAACAATTTTTTTTACAACTGTGTAACTGTACAAATGTTAAGCCAATGGAAACATAGTTTGGTAAAAATTCTTTTTTTTTTTAAAGATTTTATTTATTTATTTGACAGAGTGAGAGAGGGAATACAAGCAGAGGAAGCCAGAGAGAGAGAAGCAGGCTTCCCGCCAAGCATGGAGCCCAAAGTGGGGCTCGATCCCAGGATGCTGGATTCATGACCTGAGCCGAAGGCAGACATTTATGACTGAGCCACCCAGGTGCCCCTGGTATAAAATTCTAATGAAAGCACCATCAACAGATTCAAAAAGACTTTATCACAAACCTTTTAGATGGAAATACATAAAACTGTATTCTAGAAAACTAAGAACAGAAATAAAAAATGCTTCTAAATTCCTGTACTTAAACATATGATCTGAATGTAATAATTAAGAACTAAATGCTCTAGGAAGGTTTTTTTTTGTTTTTTTTTTAAATATTTAACTATTTTATCTTTAGTCCTAGAAGTTTACGTACTCACTTGGGTTAAAAACCTTTTATGGATTTTCTTTTTAAAAAATGAGGAATTTGGGGGCGCCTGGGTGGCTCAGTGGGTTGGGGCCTCTGCCTTCAGCTCAGGTCATGATCCCAGGGTCCTGGGCCCCACATCGGGCTCTCTGCTCAACAGGGAGCCTGCTTCCTCCTCTCTCTCTGCCTGCCTCTCTGCCTACTTGTGATCTCTGTCTGTCAAATAAATAAAATCTTAAAAAAAAAAATGAGGAATTTTATCAGAGAAATTAAAATCAAAACCTCATTGAGATACAACCTTATACCAGTTAGAATGGCCAAAATTATCAGGACAGGAAACAACAAGTGTTGGAGAGGATGTGGAGAAAGGGGAACCCTCTTACACTGTTGGTGGGAATGCAAGTTGGTGCAGCCACTTTGGAAAACAGTGTGGAGATTCCTCAAAAAATTAAAAACAGAGCTACCCTATGACCCTGCAATTGCACTACTGGGTATTTATCCCAAAGATACAGATGTAGTGAAAAGAAGGGCCATCTGTACCCCAATGTTCATAGCAGCAATAGCCACAGTCGCCAAACTGTGGAAAGAGCCAAGATGCCCTTCAACAGATGAATGGATAAAGAAGATATGGTCCATACATACAATGGAGTATTATGCCTCCATCAGAAAGGATGAATACCCAACTTCTGTATCAACATGAACAGGACTGGAGGAGATTATGCGGAGGGAAATAAGTCAAGCAGAGAAAGTCAATTATCATATGGTTTCACTTACTTGTGGAGCATAAGGAATAACATGGAGGACATTAGGAGAATGAAAGGAAAAGTGAATTGGAGTAATTCGGAGGGGGAGATGAAGCATGAAAGACAATGGACTCTGAGAAACAAACTGAGGGTTTTGGAAGGGAGTGGTGGGAAGGATGGGTTAGCCTGGTGGTAGGTATTAAGGAAGGCAGGTATTGCGTGGAGCACTGGGTACAGTGCATAAACAATGAATCTTGGAACACTGGAAAAAAAAAAAGGACTTTTGCTTTATACTTATGATGAGGTCCATAAAGTATCAGGGGTATTATGATAGGAATATGTACTGTGAAGAATAAAAGCAAAAAAGAAAAGAGTGAGCAGTTCTGGATATAAGGGTTAAGGTTTTATAAGAGGTGACCTTTGAACTAAAAACTGTTTTACAGTTTACTTCATTTTTATCAATGTTATACATGCTTATAAATCAGTCAGCTAAAAGGTTTATTATAAAAAAGAAAACAGTCCTCCTGCACAGCCTCCAATTTACTTTTCTATTCTTTTAGACAATTCTTTTGATAACTTCCTCCATAGTTTTAAATAATATTCTAGTGCTATTTTTTTTGCTTTTCAGTTTTAATCATTATCTATTAAATAGATTCTATTAACTTCTGTATATTAGGAAACATGAGGATTTGGTGTAATTTTCAACCACCCCTACTCTCTTGCATGTATGTACATTATTCTCCTACTCCAATCCTCCCAATATAGAGATTATTATGACCATATAGATGATATTCATGGCTGAATAAAAATACTAACAGCTATTCATGGTTGACTATAACTTATAAAGTGTTATGTTAGAGACTTTCTAATTCTATACATAATTCATATAATCCTCACAATAAAACCTACATGGTAGACATTATTCCCATCCTCATTTTATAAATGTGGCATATTATGATCACTTTTCCTTCCTTTTGTAATTTCTTTTTCCTGGAGTTAAGAATCCTCTAAGTCTTTTTTCTTGGACAGATTCCCCAAAGACAATTCTTCCAATCTCTTGCCTGAAAAGCCTAAGTAAGACCAGCTGACAATGCCATAGGAGCCAACTATGAAAAATAGGCTGGGAATTTTAACATCCAAGTATACACACTTTCATTTAATCCTTTTCAGTACAGTATTCCTCCTCCACCCAATGCTGCTCAACTGTACCCAGTGCACCAACCAAAGACCCCTGTTTTACCTTTTCAAGAGAAAAAATTTCCAGCATTCTGCCAGAATATACATGGCAGTAAGGGAAGGCAGTTACTTAGCTGTGCACATTAATGTTGAGATTGGAGATATCTACTTTGTATTAAACCAACCTTCTGTTTTTAGCCCCACTTTTAGATGTGTCTAGCGCTACAAGTTCTGAATTATTGGGGGATTCAATCAGGCAGTGAAATACTATTTCAGGCAGGCAGTCTGAATTGCATCTCTGCTTTCCCCCAACTACGGTCTTAGGAGTCAATTTTTTGACTTTTTGAGAAACTAAACTTACGTTTGCCATCACGCTTCTATTTTCCAGGGGTTCCAGTATCAGTATCCGAGTATACATAAATGGGGGGGTGTTAAGTAAATGATCTTTAACTGGAACCCTAAACCAAGACTTAAAATAAGACTGGGAGGGTGCCTGGGTGGCTCAGTGGGTTAAGCCGCTGCCTTCGGCTCAGGTCATGATCTCAGGGTCCTGGGATTGAGTCCCGCATCAGGCTCTCTGCTCAGCAGGGAGCCTGCTTCTCTCTCTCTCTCTCTCTCTCTGCCTGCCTCTCTGCCAACTTGTGATGTCTCTCTGCCAAATAAATAAATAAAATCTTTAAAAAAAAAAAATAAGACTGGGTATATTTGCCATGTAGGAGGAATAACAAACAAAAATAAGGAGTTGTATAAAACAAGGTAGCCTGTTTAAAGCAGTTCAGTAAGGCCAGATGGCTAAGCATTAAGAGATATAAGGGTAGCTCTAAGTGTTAAAGCTAATTCAGAGCAGAAAAGGTTTACAGGGTAAACTAAGTTATACTTATTAACCCTAATTTTTATCTATATTTATTTAAATAACAATCTCCAGAAAACCAGGATACTAAAATAATATTTCACAGTGGTATTTTTTATAAAGCCAAGGAATATTAATAGGCATTCTATGGAGGGGTAAAGTTTCTCAGTAAAATATATTTAGGAAGCATTAGGTCAAACAAGTTTAAACAGTTTTCTTTATAACAGGTAATTACTGAACATCTAATATAACATGAATTGTGATTTTCCAAGAAAGTAATGTATTTTGTGGTGTTTTCCAAACCCATATGACAATAAAAGACTTTGAAGAAACTATTCCACCATCTATTACTTGTTACCTTACTGCTTGATGTCTTTCCACTGGGTTCACAAACATTCTCCAAAAGCCCTAGATTTCCTTCTGCATCAGTATAAGCTATTCGACCACAAGTAGGATGCCATGCCAGGCCACAAATTGCATAACCCTTCTCATGTTTCACCCTAAAAATTAAAAAGTGAGTCTTTAAAACAGTACCAAAGTATATAAACTATACATTGCTTTAGGTTAATTTGAATTAGAAAGGTGAAATGACTTCTGACAAACTAATAACTATATACTATATGTTTGTATTCTGACAGTTTAATAATTGCAAAAATTTGAAATGCTTCATAATAAAACAAAAAATAGAAATGAGCAAAAAAACAAAAACAAAAACAAAAAATAACCAAAAAAAGGGGGGGGGGGGTGCCTTGTTGGCTCAGTCAGTAGAGCATCCAACTCTTGATCTCAGGGTCTTGAGTTTGAGCCCCACACTGGGTATAGAGATTAGTTGGGGAGGGGGGGAGGACAAAAGATATGTTGAATCATACCTTTCCATGCAATCTTTGGTTTCCACATTCCAAACTATAATTAAACCATTAATACTGCCTGCAGCTAAATATTGCCCACAGGGAGACCAGGTTACTATATTTAGGGCCTATGAGGAAAAACAATGAATAAATAACAATCTGCACAATTCGAAACTAAACACTTATTTTTATTACCAAATTCAAATTTTTATAACCCATATTCTGTGTAACTTCTAATTAAACTGATTCATAAAGGCAGGATAGTTTGGCAAGACTTTCTAAATTTCTTTTTCAGTAATATTTAACTATCACTAGCAGCTATTATTTTGTTTACCATGAGAAAATTATATTGACACAATTTTAAGATTTTATTTATCCATTTGACAGGCAGAGATCACAAGCAGGCAGAGAGGCAGGCAGAGAGAGAGGAGGAAACAGGCTCCCCACTGAGCAGAGGGCCCGACGCGGGGCTCGATCCCAGGACCCTGGGATCATGACGTGAGCTGAAGGCAGAGGCTTTAACCCACTGAGCCACCCAGGCGCCCCTATTGACACAATTTTAAAAGCAAAATCTAAAAACTGTTATTATCCTAGAAAACAGATCATAGAAAGTACAAAGTACCCTCGCAACCGTCCCTATCAAGATGAAGAAAACCACAGTAAGTGAAGTGAACCATATTAAGCCATTGCTGACTTACTGGGCCTCTTGTTTCCTTGAGAGCCAAACGGGAATGTATAACAGAAAAAGAGAGCGAGAATACAGAACAACAAACTTTCCTGCCATTTCAGAAACATTTCCTAACATTTCAGAGTCTATGATCACAAGTCTCAATGAAACTCACTAAACAATAAAGGCTAATTAATTACTGATAATGTGAAAATAACATGTTCTAATATTATGTTAGGGTTAAATATGACTTCTTATAAATTAAGAGATTTTCTTATCAAATATCACAACGAGGGACGCTTGGGTGGCTCAGTCAGTTAAGCAGCTGCCTTCGGTTCAGGTAATGATCCCAAGGTCCTGGGATTGAGTCTTGCGTCGGGCTCTTTGCTCAACGGGGAGCCTGCTTCTCCCTCTGCCTCTGCCTGCCACTCTGCCTGTTTGTGCTCTCTCTCTCTCTGACAAATAAATAAAAATAAAATCTTAATTTTTTTTTTCCATAAGGAAAGAGTTCACACAGGACCCAACAAAGACCTATTTACTGTCCGGTTACCGGCTAAATGAAGAGAGGCTGAGGGGGCAAAAGGTGGACACATGCACAATAATCTGGAGTTGTTCTCCATGTCCAACAGTACTTCACTACAACTATATTTAGGCAAAGTGTGCATGAAATACTCCTGCTAACCTAACGAAAGTTTCACTTATAAAACCTACCTGAGGGAGGAAAAAAAAACAAACCTACCTGAGAGATGAAATCGTCTGAAAGATCATATTGATTATTCCACGTTTCTCTTCTATATAGCTTAACAGACTTTTCCACAGGAACTGCCAGAAACTATTAGGAAAGACAAATGATTTAAACAAAAGTTTACATTAAATTAGAGAGAAAAAAAGCAAAAAAAAAATCATCCAAATAAGACTACAAAACATAAAAACAAAATTGTACTTTATTTGGCAACTAACAAAATTCTGAAAATTACTTAAAATTTTGATAAGCAAAGAATGAGTGATCACTCTATTGCTTGCACTGACAACCAGAGCACTTATAGTTACATATTTTTGATACTACTTCTCAGGAATCTAAGCCCTTTGGATCTAAACATCCACCTCATTTGCCAAAAGGAAAGAAACAGATCCAGAATGCTTTAAATATATTGAGAAAAAGGAAGCTGATTTTCTTAGACATTCTTCCAAAGAACAGACTAATAGAATAAAAACCATATATTCTTTCCATGTTTATACAAAAAAGAGAAAACTATATATTATTTATGAACAGAAAAACTATGTTAATTGTATTGATTTTTTTTTTAAGATTTTATTTATTTATTTGACAGAGAGAGAGATCACAAGTAGGCAGAGAGAGAGGGAGAGAGGAAAGCAGGCTCCCTGCTGCGCAGAGAGCCCGATGCGGGGCTCGATCCCAGGACCCTGGGATCATGACCTGAGCTGAAGGCAGAGGCCTTAACCCACTGAGCCACCCAGGCGCCCCAATTGTATTGATTTTTAATTAGATTAATGTTTCATGAGCAAAAAAAAAAAATACACACAAAATTCCTCAACTATCACTTTAACGCAGAATGTAGTAGTCTTAAGAGTTCACATGCTACAAAGGGCATACATTAAAAGAAAGTCTCCCTCCCATCCTTAAATCCTATTTCTACTTCCCAAAGGTGCACATAAGCATAGACTGCACCAGAATGCATAAAAACAGGGGTGGTTGGGTGGCTCAGTATGTTATGTGTCGGCCTTCAGCTGAGGTCATGATCCCAGAATCCTGGGATCGAGCCCCCTATCAGGTTCCCTGCTCAGCCAGGAGTCTGCTTCTCCCTCTCTCAACTACTCCCCCTTACTTGTGCTTGCTCTCTCTTTTCTCTGTGTCAAATAAATAGAATCTTAAAAAAAAAAAAAGGCATATACACACATACATACATACATACACAATAAACAGTAGCATTCTATTTATACACCTTCTGCTCTACAGCTTAATGTTTTTTATTTCACAATGTATCACAATGTAATTCACAATGTAATGTATCACAATAGTCAGAAGACTATTCCCAGTGAGCACATACAGATCTACCTAACTTTACCAATTGCAGAATACCCTACTTTGAGGAATACCAGGCTTAAAGATACAAATGTAGTGATCCAAAGGGGCACATGCACCTCAATGTTCACAGCAGCAATGTCCACAATAGCCAAACTATGGAAAGAGTCTAGATGTCCATCAACAGATGAATGGATAAAGATGTGGTGTGTGTGTATACACACACACACACACACACACACACACACACACACACACAGGAATATTATGCAGCCATCAAAAAATAAAATCTTGCCATTTGCAATGACATGGATGGAACTAGAGGATATCATGCTAAGTGAAATAAGTCAATCAGAAAAAGCCAATTTTCATATGATCTCACTGATATGAGGAATCTGAGAAACAAGACAGAGGATCATAGGGGAAAGGAGGAGAAAATGAAACAAGACAACCAGAGAGGGAGAGAAACCATAAGAGAATCTTAGTTTCAGGAAACAAACTGAGAGTTACTGGAGGGGAGAGGGTGGGAAGAATGGAGTGGCCAGATGATGGACATTGGGGAGGGTATCTGCTATGGTGAGTGCTGTGAGTTGTGTAAGACTGATGAATCACAGACCTATACCCCTGAAACAAATATACATTATATTTTAATTTTAAAAAGGGAAAAAAAAGGAATACCAGGATTTATTTAACCAGTTCCTATTGATAAACATTTAGGATGTTCCTATTTTGCTACTACAAACAGTAATGCAACATTTTTATTATATATACCCTACAGTGCATATATATAAATATGCTTACAGGACTTATGCCTAGAACTAGTACTGTTCATTCTGATAAAAACTGTCACACCTACTTCCACATAGTATATAATCAAACTTTTGATGTTTGGACATCTGATAAATGAAAAATAGGCTATCACAATAGTTTCAATTTGCATTTCTTTTGGTATGAAAGGTTCATATACTTTCATATGTCAAAAGTCATCTGTATTATCTTTTTCTATATACTTCCTGTTCATGTCCTTGACCATCTTTCTATTAGGATCTTACCAACTTGGTTTTTTTTTTTTTTTGAAAGGTTTTATTTTAGGGCACCTGGGTGGCTCAGTCGTTAAGCATCTGCCTTCAGCTCAGGTCATGGTCCCAGGGTCCTGGGATCAAGCCCCGCGTTGGGTTCCCTGCACAGTGGGAAGCCTGATTCTCCCTCTCCCACTCCCCCTGCTTGTGTTCCCTCTCTCGCTGTATCTCTGTCAAATAAATGAATAAAATCTTTAAAAAAAGGGGCGCCTGGGTGGCTCAGTGGGTTAAAGCCTCTGCCTTCGGCTCAGGTCATGATCCCAGGGTCCTGGGATCGAGCCCCGCATCGGGCTCTCTGCTCAGCAGGGAGCCTGCTTCCTCCTCTCTCTCTCTCTCTGCCTGCTTCTCTGCCTACTTGTGATCTCTGTCTGTCAGATAAATAAATAAAATCTTAAAAAAAAAAATCTTTAAAAAAAAAAGAAGGAAAAATTTTATTTTTATTTATTTTTCAAAAATCTTATTTACTTATTTCAGGGAAAGAGGGAGAACACAAGCAGGGGTAGACAGGCTGAGGGACAGTCTCCCCACTAAGCAGAGAGCCCAATGTGAGCCTCAATCCCAGGACCCTGAGATCATGACCTGAGCAACGCAACACTTAACCAACTGAGCCACCCAGCTGCCCCGAAGATTTTATGTTTAAGTAATCTCTACACCCAACCTGGGGCTCAAACTCACAACCTTGAGATCAAGAGTTACATACTCTTACAAACGAGCCAGCCAGGCACCCCAGATCTTACTGATTTTTAAGAACTTTTTAAAAAAAAAAGACTATTTATTTATTTGAGAGACAGTGTATGAGAGAGAACATTAGTGGGAGGAGAGCAGAGGGACAAGCCAACTCCCCATTAAGTGTGGAGCCCAACGCAGGGCTTGATCCCAGGACCCTGAGATCATGACCTGAGCCAAAGTCAGACACTTAAGCTACTGAGATACCCAGGTGCCCCGACTTATAAGAACTTTCTGAATTTTAAGAAAATTAACTCTTGGGGTGCCTGGGTGGCTCAGCTGGTTGAGCGTCTGCCTTTGGCTCAGGTCATGATCTCGGGGTCCTGGGATGAAGCTCCATGTCGGGCTCCCTGTTCAGCTGGGGGGTCTGCTTCTCCTTCTCCCTCTGTAGCTCCCCAGTTGTGTATGCTCTCTCAAATGAATAAATAATAAATAAATAAATAAATAGAAAATTAGCTCTTTGTCATATTGTTTCAAATATTTTTCCCAGTTTGTCATTCGTTCTTTGAAATATTTCATACAAAAATGTGTGCTTTTTATATTGTCAAGTTTATTAATCTTCTCTGAAAAATTTCACATATACAGAAATATTGAAAGAATTATATAGCAAACACGATTCATCATGTAGTAGGAAGCCTTTAAGATGGTTCTCAAAGATTCTCAGCTCCTGGTATTTATACTCTGCCAATATATTTACTCAATCTTCTTTTCTCCACCTTCCAATAAACTAACTCTTTACATACTGGATTTATTTCTCTGTTTAACAGATATCTATCCATGACTCAGTGGCACCCTTTAATTCTCATAGCATCATAATAGGTGTATCTGACTAGATTAGACTCCAACACTTTTATTTTCTAAGACTTTGTTTTCCACATGGATTTTACAACAGCTCTACGGTCCCCTTCAAACATCTTACTGATATTTTACATTTGAATGTTCTCTAAACTATAGGTTAATTTAGGAAAGAACTGACATCTTTATATCGAAAATTCCCTTCTAAAAACGGAGTATATTTTTCTATTTAAGTCTTCTTTTACTCCTCTTGATAGCACGTTAAAAAAAGTTTTCATTGGGGGCGCCTGGGTGGCTCAGTGGGTTAAAGCCTCTGCCTTCGGCTCAGGTCATGATCCCAGGGTTCTGGGATCGAGCCCCGTATCGGGCTCTCTGCTCTGCAGACAGCCTGCTTCCTCCTCTCTCTGCTTGCCTCTCTGCCTACTTGTGATCTCTGTCTGTCAAATAAATAAATAAAACCTTAAAAAAAAAAAAACAGTTTTCATTGGGGCGCCTGGGTGGCTCAGTGGGTTAAAGCCTCTGCCTTCGGCTCAGGTCATGATCCCAGGGTCCTGGGATCGAGCCCCACATCGGGCTCTCTGCTCCGCGGGGAGCCTGCTTCCTCCTCTCTCTCTGCCTGCCTCTCTACCTAGTTGTGATTTCTCTGTCAAATAAATAAAATATTAAAAAAAAAAAAAAAGTTTTCATTATAGAGCCCTTTCACATTTTGGTAAGTTTACCCTTGTTATTTCATCTTTTTTGATTTCACAGTAAATGCATCATTTTTCCCCACTATATTTTCTAATAATTATTTTTTTTAAAGATTTTATTTATTTGTCAGAGAGAGAGAGTACGAGCGAGCAAGCGAGCACAGGCAGACAGAGTGGCAGGCAGAGACAGAGAGAGAAGCAGGCTCCCCGCCGAGCAAGGAGCCCGATGTGGGACTCGATCCCAGGATGCTGGTATCATGACCTGAGCCAAAGGCAACCGCTTAACCAACTGAGCCACCCAGGCGTCCCTCCCCACCATATTTTCTAACTGGCTATTTTTTATATATATGATTGTTACTGGTTTTGCATATTAGTTTGT
Source organism: Meles meles (assembly GCF_922984935.1). Classification (NCBI taxonomy): domain Eukaryota; kingdom Metazoa; phylum Chordata; class Mammalia; order Carnivora; family Mustelidae; genus Meles; species Meles meles. The sequence continues at coordinate 106,936,780 of NC_060071.1, forward strand.
TTCCAAATACCTTGCTGGATTTTCTTACTAATAATATTTTTCCCTCAGTTGATTTAAGATCTTATATTCAACCATTTCATTTGTAAATAATGAGCATTCTCCATCCTCTTTTCAAACAATTCCTACCTTTCTATTGTCTATCAGCTGCTACTAAAATGTTAAATGCTACTAGTAAGAGGTAGACATAACAAGACTTTCTGGAGTTGTTCCATTATATACAAAATAAAGAATATAAAATTAACTCATACAAAATGTATGCTTCAGAAAAAACCTTTACGAAGTTAACATGTTTCCTTTTTTTTTTTTTAAAGTAGGCTCCATGCCCAGGGTGAAGCCCAACCCAGGGCCTGCACCCACAATCCTGAGAAATCAAGGCCTGAGACCACATCATCAGTCACACGCTTTAACCAAATGAGCCACCCAGGCACCCCCAAAGTTAAAAGCATTTCAATACTTATTGGTTGGCTTGGGGCACTAAAACTTAGAACCTAAATGAAACAGTTACAATTTAAAAAGCTAATTCTACTATTTTCACATTCAAAGTTGACAAGAACTACAAGTAACTAAAACAAAGGTTGAAAAGTAAGAGTCACTTACCTTACCATTTTTTGGCTGCCAAGCAAGTCTGCAGATTGATTTTGCATTTATCACATCATTGCATTTTTGTAGTAGTGGCCAACTAATAGTACAAGTCTGATATTTTAAAAAAGAAAATTTATTTCCCTTTATGAAACTTTTCCCAAACAGATATGCAGAATGGAATATATTTCTGAGGTGCTTTCTTCAACTGACATATAGCTATGAAAAAAGCAACCTGATTCACTTTCATCTAACTATGATATACAATTGACCTAAATTACTTTAATTCAGAGGTATAAAAAGCACAAATCTTAAATATTTAATTAAATAAGTGTATTTCCTATATAGAATAAGCAAACAATGTACTCACTGAATACACGTGTATACACACATGAAAAAAAAAATACATTAAATTCTTAAAACATCTATAAAAATAAAGTTAAGAAATCTATAAAATGTTAAGGTATCAAAGTCAACCCTTTAAAACAGTTCAAACATGAGCGGAAAAAACTGTGGCTATTGAGGCATACCCTGTGCGGGATACTTTTCTCATCAGCCACATTATCTCTAGAATGCTTCAGGAAGAATTAATTGTTCCCTTTGCCAATCCAGAGACCACTTCCCAACACATGGTATTTCATAGTAGAGTAAATATATACTGACAGATTTTTTTCCCCACTGATTTATAAAACCTAAAACTGAAATATATATCTACTATTTCCCTTATGATTGGGTATAAACACAATTACCCTTCAACACACTTTCACATTAGGTTATTACAGGATTTGATCACAAAAACAGTACTCAGTGCTACTCAAAAAAAAAAAAAAAAAAAAAAGAACTATAAAGAAAAAGAATTATTAATTTGACCCCATGCTATGTAATACCACATTTATGGCAGAAATGAGCACAAAGTTTTAAATTCAAATTGATAAGTTTACCTGATCTGAAATTTGCCACACTTTGACAGATCCATCACAACTAGCTGATGCCTGCAAGAATAAAATAAATTTCTCTATGGTTACAGCCATAATACCATAAGGTAATTGGTGCAACTGATAAAACAAACAGCCTTTTTATCAACTGTGTGAAATTTTCTGCTAATTCCCTTATAATTTTAAAAATACTGAAAAAAAAAAAAGAAGAAGAAATGGAAAAAATGATTACCAGAAAGATGTCCTTAGGATCAAAGGAAAGACTTAAAACAGGAGCATCATGTCCTCGAAATGTTTTCTGTTGGCTGCAATCCATCACATCCACAACTTTGAGTAGAAAATCACTATGAACAATAAGAGTAATATATAACAGAGTATTAATATATATCCATGCAAAAGCCTCTCCTACATCTATGACCCAAATATTTCAAAATCACAAGAGTAAATGTCATAATTTCTTTACAGCAACATGTAAAATTTGGCATCCAAATTTAAGGATCTACTTTTTAATCTTGGTTCTGTAAAGATACTAAAAACACAACTCAGGATTTCCCTTTAAAATACAAATACTTCCTAAGTGGCTTCCTTCATTACATCTTAAGCTTCTATTATTAATTAATTAATTAATTAATTAAAGTCCCAACATTTTTATTTTTAAGTCACAACCACTTTTAAAAGCACTATGCCAGGGGCATCTGGGTGGCTCAGCTGGTTAAGCAGCCAGTTCTTGATAACGGCATAGGTCATGATCTCAGAGTCCTGGGATCCAGCCCTGTGTTGGGCTCCATGCTCAGCAGGGAGTCTGCTTGAGATTTTTCACTCTCCCTTTCTACCCTCCCCCTCCTCATGCACACTCTTTCTAAAATAAATAAATAAATAAATACTATGCCTTTATTCCCCTCAGCAATTCATTAGTTCCTTTCTTTTTTTCATATGACAAATAAGCATAAAGCCAAACAACAAAAATTCTGACAACTGAAGTTCTTCCCAAAATGATTTTTAAAATTTCGTATCAAACTGTCATGTTTCCCCAGTCTTTTTCAGCATTTATTGAACAGGCTGTCTGCAAAGCAGTCTATCTCAATTAACAAAGCACAAGGTTGCCCTCAAAAACCTCTACTAAAGACTTGAATATAAAAATTAAGTGGGGCACCTGGTTGACTCAGTCAGTTAATATCTGACTCTTGATTTCAGCTCAGGTCATGATCTCGGGGTTGTGAGACAGAGCCCCACATCAGGCTCTGAGCTGGGCATGGAGCCCACTTAAGATTCTCTGCCTCCCTCTCCCTCTGCCCCTCCCCAACCCACAAAATATTAAGCCCTTCTCTCTCTCTCACACACACACACGCACACACGGGACAGAGTCCTTTGAAAATGTCACACTGAAGCCAATGAATGAGGCCACTCTGTTCTAATATTACTTCCTTTTCAGATATCAGAGGGCCTTACCTAGATCCAGCAGCAACTTTTCCACCATCCCCATTAAAGACCACATGGTTTGCATTTGTGGTGAAGCGAGTCAATATACCATCTGGAACTCCTTCAGGAAATGTGTGAACTTGAATAGTATTATTCGATACTGCAGTGACCAATTTCCCATTCTAAAAGAAACATTGGCAAAAAAAATCCAAATCAATTGAGTATCTCCATACTTAACAATCCTATAAAAAACATAAAAGCTTATAATTGTAGTTAATGTCAAGAGAAAAATCATCATTCAATGTACAAGTTTCCTGAAGTACCTATTAGCAAAAAAAATTTACTTACCACCTTTACGGAACTTAATTCTCACTTCATCAGCCAAATTTTTAGCCTCTGAATTTTCATTTACTTCTGACAAGAAAATTATTTAAATCGTATTTTTATGCATCCCCAAGTGTCATGAAAGAGACTCAAGGGAGCTTTTCGGAAAAAAAACATAGCTAGGCTCAGTGAGGGAACAGCACATCAGAAGGTATGGCTGGACGACAGCATTGCCACTGTGTTTCCACAATAAAATCATCAGATATCTTTGGAGTAAGTAAAATCTAAATGCAGAATCCATGGCTTCTCTTTAAAAACACTAAGTAAGAAGACAGCAGAATCAGAGGATCCTAAAAAGAATACACTTATAATGATGAACACTGTAAAACGGTTGAGAATTACTATATTGTACAACTGGAACTAATATAACGCTGTAGGTTAATTATACTGGAATTAAAAATATAAACAACCTTTTTAAAAATAATAAAAACACTAAATGAACAGAAACTTTCAGGATCTGAAAATGATCAGCAGATACCATTGCTCTGCATAGATTTTGGCTAAGAATCATAAAAGGTCAAGTATCTGCCCTAGAACATTAATTTTATTACTTACTTTTCTAGGAGGAACTAAGTCCTGACAGACTAAATCATAGTCTACCAATGCCTTACATGCTCTATAAATCATAATCAATTATTTAAATTAAATGGTAACTGCCAAAGAAACAAATTACTCAAGTTTGTTAATAAATATCATACAGCAATAGGTCTCAGTCATATCTGCACGTGTAAGACCCTCCACTTGTCTACAACACCTGCTCTCACTCCAATGGAAAAGGAACTTGGTAATACAGTGACATTTTACTATATAGAAAAAGTGGGGAAGATGTATACATCTGTTCAAGGCACAGTACAGATGACTCAGATTTGAACTATAATATATACTTATCTTCAATTACTGGAAAAGTGGTAAAAAAACTGTTTATGCCTACATCGTAACTACTGTGTAAGTAATTAAACAACCCACAATACACTAAATCTATCAGAAGCTAATCTAACAATAACTTAAATGTGAAAACAAGAAGAGAATTCAGGAAAAACTAACCAACTCAAGACAACACATGATGTTACATATTCTTTGGCAAAACTGCAGAAACACCAACTATACGTATGCATGTACAGGAATTTTGCAACCTGGCTGTGCTTTTCTTGGCAGACATATCTCTCAGCGGAATCCGACTAAGCATCCTCAGTTAGATCTAGTAAAGAATTTTGGTAACATTAACTGGTCCTCTATTCATGTGAAAATATTAAAGTATATATCTGTACTTACTCACCCAAGAGACCTGAATAAAGGACGTGCTTTTAAGTGAATTTCCAATAAATCTACTGGGAAGCCAAATCATTATCAGTTCTTTATCAACTAGTAAAGTTAAAAAAAAGAAAACACTCAAAAAGAATCAGGGATCTGGTCAGATCACTCTTCTCCCTAGTAGACTGAGAAGAATGGATCCAAGCACAGGCTGACCTGAGCTCCAATCCACTGTGTTCCTTTTTTTTTTTTTTTAAGATTTTATTTATTTATTTATTTGACAGAGATTACAAGTAGGCAGAGAGGCAGACAGAGAGAGGTGGAAGCAGGGTCCCTGCTGAGCAGAGAGCCCCATGCAGGGCTCGATCCCAGGACCCTGAGATCATGACCTGAGCCAAAGGCAGAGGCTTTAACCCACTGAGCCAACCAGGAGCCCCTGCCCACTGTGTTCCTTACCAACAGTGTCAATTGACCTTCTTCAGAGTTTTGACCTTTCCAAGAATAAAACGGAGGTAATTTCACATACTTCCCCGTATCTTCGTTAAAAGGCCTTGACAATGTAAAATACTATGCAAGCTTTAACTATTACTACCAGCTGATTCATCTCATTTTTACTGTTTTTGGAGAGTGATATTTTCTCCACTTTGTTCTCAAACAAAACATCTGATCGTACTTCCCTATACCAGTGACTCCAAAAACAGAAAGTGTATTTATAAGCAATTATATCTTAAAAGGAAATCTGTTGTAAAATTTTCAGCTTCATATGGCTATGTGGTAATGTCATTTCAATGAAGTACCATAAACTCTATTCCTAAAGCCAAAGAAAACATCTAAGCACAGACTATCAGACTTGTAGTGGATTGAATAATGGCCCCCAAAAGACATGCCTAAGTCCTAAGTCCAGTTACCTGTGAATGTGGTCTTATATAGAAATAGGTCTTTGCACATGTAGTAAGTTAAGGATCTAAATCTAATGACTGGTGTCCTTATAAGAAAATGAAAAAAAAAAAAAAAAAGAAAATGGACAGGAGATTTGAGACACAGATTAGAAGGCAATGTGACGATAGAGGCAGAGATTAGAGTGATGTATCTTCCAACTAAAGAACACTGAGGATAGTTCTAGCTTCTGGCAACCTCCAGAAGCTAGAAAAAAGGCACGGAACAGATTTTCTCAGGGTCTTGGAGTTAACCCTGCCCACACCTTGATTTCAGGCATCTTGCCTTCTGAACTGTGAGACAATAATTTTCTGTTGTTTTAAGCCATTGAGTTTGTGAAAATTTGTTACAGCTGCCCTAGGAAACTATTACAAGACCACTTTTTTTTTCCTTCTTTACAGTCTTTTCATACACAAATAATGCAGTGCATACATACTGTATGAGAAAATTAAAAACATGAAATTGTTCTGGCCAAAGCATGAGTTTCCCTACTCTAATGAAATAATCTCCACCAACATTTTGGGGTTAAGTCTTTCTAACTTTCTTATATACATTTATGTATATATGTATCCTTTATCTTAAACATAAGACTACACAATACAAATGACTCTGCAACTCTTTCATTTTTCAACTCACTGTAAATATCTTTGCAGAGGAAGACATATAGCACTCACTCTTTTTTTTTGTGGCTACATAAAAATACATTTCACAGGTCTACCAAAATTCATGAAATAGGGGCGTCTAGGTGGTTCAGTTGGTTAAGCATCGGCCTTTGGCTCCAGTGATGATCCCAGGGTCCGGGGATCCAGCCCCGGCCCTGGTTGGACTTCCTGCTCAGCAGGGAACCTGCTTCTCCCTCTTCTTGCTGCCCCCCTTGTGCTTTCTCTTGCCATCTCTCAAGTAAATAAATAAAAATCTTTAAAAAAATTTTACAAAACAAATTCTCTCCTGAAGGACACTTCAATCAGTTCTAACTTATAAACAATAATTTTAAAAATATACTTGACCACACAAATAGAAAGAATATAAGAATTTCCTCAGGGTGGAGCGCATGGGTGGCTCAGTGGGTTGAGCCTCTGCCTTCGGCTCAGGTCATGATCCCAGGGTTGGGGGATCGAGCCCCGCATCGGCTCTCTGCTCAGCAGGGAGCCTGCTTCCTCCCTCCCTCTCTGTCTGCCTCTCTGCCTACTTCTGATCTCTGTCTGTCAGTTAAGTAAATAAAATCTTTAAAAAAAATAAAAAAAAAATTTCCTCAGGGTAAAGGGTACCTGGGTGGCTCGTCGGTTAAGCAACTGCCTTCAACTCAGGTCATGATACCAGGTTGTGGGATCAAGCCCCATGTCGGGTTCCCTGCTGAGTGGGAAGCCTGTTTCTCCCTCTGCCTGTCCCTACCCCTGCTTGCACTCTCTCTGACAAATAAATAAATAAAATCTTAAAAAAAAAAGAGGGCGCCTGGGTGGCTCGGTGGGTTGAACCTCTGCCTTTGGCTCGGGTCATGGTCTCAGGGTCCTGGGATCGAGTCCTGAGTCGGGCTCTCTGCTCAGCGGGAAGCCTGCTTCCCCCTCTCTCTCTACTTGTGATCTCTCTCTGTGTGTCAAGTAAATAAATAAAATCTAAAAAAAGAAGAATTTCCTCAAGATAAATAGCCAGAAACGACCATGTGCATTCAATGTTTTATACACAGTATGAATTCACTCCCTTTTTTTTTTAATTTGAAAGAGTGCAAATGAGGGAGGGGGACGGGACGGTCTGTCCAAGGAGCAGAGAGAGTATGACAAGAAGACTCCTTGGTTTTGTTTTTTTTTTTTAAAGATTTTATTTCTCTATTTGACAGAGAGAGACACATCCAGAGAAGGAACATAAGCAGTGGGAGTGGGAGAGGGAGAAGCAGTCTTCCCGCCAAGCAGGGAGCCTGATGGAGGGCTCCATCCCAGGACCCTGAGATCACGACCAAAGCCGAAGGCGATGATTAACGACTGAGCCACCAAGGGGCCCAAGAGGACTTCCTGTTGAGGACGAAGCCTGTCATGGGGTTCTATCCCACAACCCTGAGATCGTGAACCAAGCTGAAATCAAAAGCAGGTCAACCTATTGTAGCTCAACCACTAAGCCACCCAAACATCCCTCAATTTACTTCTTAAAAAGCTCCCCAAGCACACCTGGGGTCATGATCTCAGGCTCGTGAGATGGAGCCCTGCGTGGGGCCTACTTAAGATTCTCTTTCTCTGGGGCGCCTGGGTGGCTCAGTGGGTTAAGCCGCTGCCTTCGGCTTAGGTCATGATCTCGGGGTCCTGGGATCGAGTCCCACATCGGGCTCTCTGCTCAGCAGGGGTCCTGCTTCCCTCTCTCTCTCTGCCTGCCTCTCTGCCTACTTGTGATCTCTTTCTGTCAAGTAAATAAATAAAAAATCTTTAAAAAAAAAAAAGATTCTCTTTCTCTTCCCTCTGCCCCTCCCCCCACAAAAAACCAAAACTCCCCAGAGTTACATTTCCAGCAACTGTTGTGCAATACTGTAAAATAATAGAAAATACATATTGGTCTCTGCCTCTTATTCCCAGAGTTCCTAAAACCCTTGTAATTTCCTAAGTGATAAGACTACTAGGAGCAGCTTTTGCTCTAATATTTGGTCTTTGATCCCAGTTCCCGACACAAGCTCCTAAATCCCCTGAGATTTCCTGGGTGATAGAAAAGACACTTCAAAGGAGGCAATTCTTGGTGGGCTCCTAGGTAGCTTCAGGATGAGGGCTGGTCATCAGAAAAATCAAACCATGATTAGACACAGAACTTTCAGCCTTATTCCATCATCATCCAAGAAAGGGAGAAGGGCTGGAAATGGAGTTAATAATCAATTATGCCAATGTAATGAAGCCTCCATAAAAATCCCAATGGTATGGGGTTCAAAGAGCTTCTCAGTTGGTGAACACATCTCCATTAATAGGAGGGCAGAGGATCCCAACTCCATGAGGGGAAAAAAAGCCTTTCAGACCCTTCCTATATACTTCTTCATCTGGCTGTTCACCTGTATCCTTTCTCTATATTTCACTACATAATGAACAAGTAGGAGTGTTTCCCTGAATTCTGTGAGCTGTTGTAGCAAAAGACTGACTCCAAGTAAGGGGTCATGGGAACCTCTGATTTATAGCCAAGTAGGACAGATGCTGTGGGTAACCTGGGGACCTACTACTTGCAACTATTATCTAACGTTGGGGACAGTCCCATGGGACTGAGCCCCTGAATGCTAAGGTCTGTGCTCACTCCTGTCAGTGTCCAAATTGAACTGAACTGTAGGACACCCAGCCAGTATTACAGAAAATTGCTTGGTGTAGAAGAAGAAACCCACACACCTAGTGCTGGAAATGTTATGAGGAAGGTAGTAATGTGAGAATAAAGGAAGAAGATGGGAAAGTGTTCTTCCTTTACAAGTACTTTTTTCTCCAAACCCTCACTATTACTGGAATTAGCAATATTTTTCACCCTTGCCAATCTGATAGGAAAAAAAAAAATTCAATTGTTTAATTTGTACTTCTTTGCTTATTAGTGAAATTTAACTTATATCTAATATATGTTGGCCATTTCTACTTTTCCTTCTGGGAATATATTTTCCATTATATATGACCTTTTTTTTTTAGATTTATTTATTTGAGAGAGAGAAAGAGAGCACACATAAGAATGCATAGGATGGGGAGGAAGAGAGAAACTCAAGCAGACTCCATGATGAGCACGGAGCCTGACACAGGGCTCAATCTAAGCCTGAGACCACCGCCAGAGCCAAAAACAAGAGTTGGAAGCTTAACTGACTGCACCCTCCAGATGCCCCTATATAGGACAATTTTTAAAAGACCATCTTAAGTATCTAAAGACTATCTCGTTCATCTACCTTAATGAGACTGGGTTCGAAAAAAAAATGAATTCTGTGAAAGTATTTTTTTCTACCCAAATACAATACATTCAACTTAAAATTCATCACAAATAAACAACTTAGTGGTTTTTAGATACTTCGTTTGCAGAGGTCTTCTGAAAACATGTCTCCATTCTCCAAATAACCTACATATCATTCCCCTATTTACCTTACATAAAACATTAGAGGGGCGCCTTGATGGCTCAGTTGATTAAGCGACTGCCTTCAGCTCAGGCCATGATCCCGGAGTCCTGGAATTGAGTCCCACATCGGGCTCCCAGCTCCATGGGGAGTCTGCTTCTCCCTCTGACCTCCCCTCTCATGCTCTCTCTCACTCTGTCTCTCTCTCTAAAATAAATAAAATCTTTAAAAACAAAAACAAAAACATTAGAAACATGTATATGTCTTAAAAAAAATGTATATTCTTGAAAAAGTTAAAATATTCCTCTTTTCTAGTGTAATTGGTTGTCTAAATTAGTGAATTAAAAACCTGAAAATGCCATGGAGTTTTCTCTCACAGGGAAATAAAGGGAACATTTAAATCTCAAAAGAAAAAGCATAATTTCTTGCAAATATTTTAATTGGTTTACCATTAATAAACCATTAATCACCTTTAATAAACCATTCAGGTTTTTTTTTAAATTTTTATTTAAATTATTTATTTATTTGACACAGAAACAGGGAGCACGAGGAGGCAGAGCAGCAGGCAGAGGGAGAAGGAGAAGCAGGCTCTCTGCCAAGCAGGAAGCCCATGCAGTGCTCAATCCCAATAGGACCTGAGCTGAAGC